>NC_139623.1:76189818-76212318 GCF_964638095.1 Poromitra crassiceps | reverse complement strand
AGTGCACCAAGGAGTAACGTTAATAACAACAATAGCTGTGGCCGCCGCCTGCTATCAAGGCTGTTTTAAATGGATTAAAGGTGCCAATTACTTTGAAATACTTTGGAACATTGGCATTTTTCTACTCTTTTTAGGGGTGCTCAATTGGTGTGGGGCAGGGGCGGCATTCACGAGAACCATTATTCACAGTACACCGAAGCAACGCTCAACCTAAGCTCAACCTACGCTGAACCCACAAGTTTCATTGCGGCGTGCCTGTGAACAGGCGAAGCTGTTCACACCAGCCGCGCGCACGTCACACTCAAGCCTTGCTCACACGATCAGGATTCAGACCTATTTTCCAAGCGTGACGCTTGAAGCTGCCAGTCAATGGAAGTTGTGGGCGGGCTCCGAGGAGGCGCTGAGAGGAAAAAAGAAGGCTTCTTGTGTGAACGGTTAAGCGTCAGCTCAGCTTGAGCCTGCCTCTAGCTTCAGCTCTGCTTATGTTAGGCGTCCTGTTTGACTGTGAACAAAGGCTAACCCAGACGTACAGTCCAGTAGATCAGTGTTTCTCAACCACTGGGCCGCGGCACACTCGTGGGTCTCAGAGCGCCATCTAGTGTGTCGCGGATGAACTCTCACATCAAGATATCACAATGATAGCCTATCATTTATTTGGTCCTCGGAAATATTTGTCTCTTTGCATATCTTTATTTTCACTCACTCGCGCGCGCGCGAGTACGCACGCACGCACGCACGCACGCACGTGCCTACACACACACACACACACACACACACACACACACACACACACACACACGGTAAAGCATGCGTTTGTCTTCTATTTCCATGGTAAATTTGGTTTTGGTTTTAATAGGGCAGCATAGGATATACTTCGCCTCGTGCCACAACCCTGTACCAGTGGTAAATGTGGCCACAACCCCCTTCCTCTCGTGGTAAATTTGTTAAATATCATTCATTTGAGTATAATGAATTTGCTTTCAAATTAAATCTAGCATTGAGAAATGATCTTCTAAGAGTTTGTGTTTATTATTGCAGAACTACACTGCGAAGGAATGGCAAACCGTCTCAAATAAAAACCAGGCAATTAAGTGAGTCCACTGGGTTCTGTTGGGCTTGGACATGAAAGTCAAGCTCAAGTACAGACCATATTGTTACCAGCCTATGAATAAATAAAAGTTTATTATAACAACCCACAATTTGGTGCTACCGACCATGCTTTTGTCAATGTGTGGGGCTAGTTAATGTTGAAACCTTTGGGAGCTAATGGCTGCAGTCAGTTTCTTTCTGGTGCACACAGTATTCAACTGTTCTCTTATATTTGCTGTTCTGAGGTGAAACTTTGCATTGGTATATTTGTTGCACAGATGGCAACACATCCTACCATTTAATCATCAGTTTTACAGTAATTGTGAAAATACTGTTAATTTGAGTATCCCTCCCTGTCCACAATAGTATCACAAAAGTATAGACTACAAACATTTACAGTTACACAGAGCAGTGCAAAATGACAATGTTTAAAATATATTCCATTTTAGTATTCCTTTTCATTGGGAGCTTGTGACTGACATATGCAATTTGATTTGCACTTCCTGTAAACCAAACAAGTGTGACTTGCTTGTTGACTGGATAAACGCACACAGTGGGAACACAGCATCAGAAGTGCCTGCTGGAGTCCACTCAAACAGACAGAATAATCAGCATGTTTTTACTGGTGCTCTGTTGATTGGAATTTGGCAAATGCTTCGCTTGAGTTATTCAGTGATGTTGGCTTGTCAGCGTCGGAAATATTGAATTTACGTTGTATTATCAAATTCAAAACAACAAAAACATTCTGGCTTTGTGGATGTGCAGCTGTTGCAATACATTTTGAATGACATTTCTGTCTCCCCACAGCTCAGGTTAGGCTTATACCTTGTATTGTGCTCAGATCAAAGTGTATGGAATCAATGGTAAATGGACTGTATTTATATAGTCTATCGACTACCCAAAGCGCTTTTACATAAATACACAATGATAGTGTTGGTACAATTAAAGGCCCATTCCGTCAATTGTCACTGTTACTGACGCCGGTGGTCGTTAGAGTAACTGCAGGCAGCGTGTGAACGAGCTGACGCGCGGGCACGCGCAGTTGCCTGGCAACAGCAGAGGTGTTGTTTGCTTTGTGAGGTTAACTCATAAAAGTAACTTGAAAACGGCAACCTGGACAATTTATCGAGATGCCCAGGAAGGATTCTGGATGAATTATCGGTCGTTATTGTGGCATGTTTGGCCGTGTTTTGGCTTACATTGGCTGCGGGGGAATGGATAGGATATTCACGTTACCGTGAACCAGGAACTACCCTGCTTCCCCTGTATGTACGGTACCGTGTAATGCATATTTATGACTGTTCCATTCATTATCCACACAAGACGGTAACGTTATTAGTGGAGCTCAGTGGTAATTTCTATAAATGTAAATTAATATTAGTTAGCCGCGATTAGCATCAAGCTAACGTTACTATGTGCAGTCCCACTGCAGCTAACTGTAGTCAGAGCCTTCTCCCCCGGTACGTCTTGACCAAACTGAACAGTCAAACAATGTACCGTAAGCATAACAGACAGTAGGCTAACGTTAGGCATATGTCCGACTGTTAGATTCATTATCAACACAAGACAGTAACGTTATTAGTGGGGCTGGTGGTAATTTCTATAAATATAGCTAAATCTATTAGTTAGCCGCGTACAGCATCAAGCTAACGTTATGGTTATAATAGGCTCACCACCGCAGCTAACTGCAGTCAAACAATAATGTTCCATGACCATAAGCATAACGGTAGTAACATTAGGGTTGCATTACTTCACACAAGACGGTAATGTTAGCAGAGTTTCTGACCAGGTGGTCAGATACTTGTACTACGGAGTGACAATAAAAATCTTGAATCTTGAAAATCCATTAGCAAGCAGCTAACGTTATCTGGTCAAAACCACATTACAGTAGCAACAAGCAGCAAGTTCCCTTCATGAACCGAAAACAGTCCTGACTCTAGTTTCCCCCCGATGTCGGTCACATTGCTGCTGTCTGGCCAGACGGGCTTCATTAGATAAATATTTATTTATTTATTTAGTGTGGACTTTTTCTGGAGTCTGTGTTGTTGTTTCCTTTTGCTAGCAGCTAGCGACGAACATAACGTTAGCCATTTCCTGTTAGCCGTCTAGGACAAGAGGCAGGCTCGTGAACGCGCAGACGTCACATCCTCTAGCTGTGGCGGGAAATGCTCACCCCTTCGAAACTGCGGTATTTCCATGTATCTTCTGAACGGCTGGTCGGAGAGAAACGCCCCTGGTCGGCATTTTTAAGTTACGTCAAGGCACATTCACTCATTGCCAATAAAAAACACTTTGTGCAAATATATTTCTCGCCAGAACCGACGGAATGGGCCTTTAACTCATTCACCGCCAAAGACGTCTTTGACGTGTTATCAGAAATAGCCCTCCCCGCCAATGACGTGTTTGACGTGTTTTTGTTTTTATTAGTACAGCGCGTAGTTCAAACACTTCCCCAGCCTGTGACATGTTATCAGGTCCCTAGCCACAAAGCAAGCCGACAACACGCGATCAAACACATACCGCAGCTGTTGTTTTGAAATGAGCAGGAGGAAAAACAGAGAACAGAGAAACGCGCTTCCTTGTGAAGTTGTGCAGAGAGGAGAAACGCCATTGAAACGCCCCTCGGCGCGCTGCACGAGCTGATCGGCTTGTTGCAGGGCAGCGGACATCGATCGTTCGCGGTAGTCAAACCCGTGACCAACATGATCGATCCTGGTCCCTCGACCCCGTTCCTGTGCCCCAGCCCGAAAGAGACGAGACGGAGTCACAACTGTGTGAGTTGGAGGAGAACAGCAGCCTCGCCACAGAAATGGCTTTCACACAGAGCGAAGCAGCACGGCCACTTTCCTGTCGAGGGCTAGGAAGACTGGATTCCAATGCGACAGGACCCGGATGATCTCGCGGTAAGGAGTGTGTGTGTGTGTGTGTGTGTGTGTGTGTGTGTGTGTGAGAGAGACTACACTGATCTCTGCATTCTATTCTATGATCACACTCACTCACACTGAGTAAACTGTATTGTTGAATGTAAAAAAAGCACATCATGTATATATATATTAGGGGTGGGGGAAAAAATCGATTCACCTAAGTATCGCGATTTTTAATGTCACGATTTTTTGGATCGATCTT
Source organism: Poromitra crassiceps (assembly GCF_964638095.1). Lineage (NCBI taxonomy): Eukaryota > Metazoa > Chordata > Actinopteri > Beryciformes > Melamphaidae > Poromitra > Poromitra crassiceps. The sequence continues at coordinate 76,208,103 of NC_139623.1, read as the reverse complement.
TTATTCCAGAATCGATAATCGCAAAAAAAAAAAAAAAAAAAAAAAATTTGGGTGCTTGCAGTCAGGCCACTCACTGAACAGCAGGCCAGGCGCCGCCTACTGGTTTACTAGTGGTTTTATTACTTTATTAGTTAGTCTGAAGTAATAATTACACTTCAGGGTTAAAGTGGGTGCATCTCATTGTAAAATTGGACTTCAAACGGCCCAAATCTGGCTTCAAACGGCCCAAATTTCACGCGCGTTGGCCCATATCGGCCTGGCCTGCTTGGTATCTAATGTCCGGCCTGAATTATGATCCCAGTCCGCCCCTGTTTTTAACTATATCGCCCAGCCCTACTCATGATATATAATATACAGTCTCTAGTGTATGATTCAACTTTTCCCATGTTCTAAAAAGCAAACAAACTGAAAAAAGAAAAGAAAAAAATAAACAAAAATCGCAATAAATCGTAATATCGAATCGCAATAATCGTAGAATCGCAATACTTAAGAATCGCAATATAAATCGAATCGGCACCCAAGAATCGTGATAGTATCGAATCGGGAGATAAGTGAATCGCCACAGCCCTAATATATATATATATATATATATATATTTTTTTTTTCATTTGTGTCATAACGAATAATATTTACATGTCTGATGTCAATACAGTTCAAAATAAAAGAATTGAGAGCGAGTTCTGCCTGAGATTGTGTGATTTAGAAAAATGCCATTTTCTGCAATTTATCTTCTCAGAGAGACCTTTTTGGTGAAAACAGGGTGTATATAAATGGCTATAAGTAGAGTACAGAACATGCTAAAAGCTCACTTTTTTTCCCTGGTGAACCCAGAGACGTACATCTTCATTTTGAGGTATTGCAAATCACTTTGGTGCTAATAGATAATTTACTGTGGGTCTTGAAAGATGACCAACAATTATGAAAATCTTTGGCCTGTGCTAAATATTGGCAGTCCTAAACTGGCCATGAATGAGTTAAGATAAAACATGTAAAAAAAAAAAAATGACTGTAAGAAGTGTGATGACAGCCCAGTTGTGTGCCCTTCTCAGAATCAGAATCAGAATCACTTTTATTGCCACAGTATGCAAGTTACATAATATGAGGAATTTGTCTTAGTGTCTGTATGCAGCGTAGCGGTCAGATCAATATACAGAGATAAGAAGTAGGAAAGCTAAAGACAATCACAACGTTGCAAGTGCAATCAAATCAAATATATATATACAATATGTAGTACATGAGTGGAGGGGTGTTCCGTGGATAATAAATATGAATTTACATTGAATTTACATGAGATTTACAGACTGAGTTAAATAGGTGTTACATCTCCATTCCGTTTCTGATCAATCTGCTGCTTGATCTCATGTTTAGGCTTCATCCTCAAACTATTGTCTTAGAATGTCATCAATAAGAAACTCAGTTGACTGCAGGACATTCCAAGATAATATATATTTAGCCCCCTAAATCTTGGACCCCGCTGTTTCAAAATAATATGAAATGTCATGAAGTCAGGGCGGCTACTTTAAAGACTCTAAAATATAAGATAGCTTTGATTTGTTGTTATTCCATTTGTGTTATTTTAGAGTTTTGATGTCTTTACTATTATTTTAAATGGTAAAGAATTAAGAAAAATATACATACGTATGGTGTGTGAAACCTTTTTAGTGGTAGTGTATCTTAAAGGCCCAATTTTACTCTACGTTAACGACGGAGACGGAGACGGACAGAGCCTTCTGTCCGTACTCTGCGTTCATTTCTTGCAATTTCTGTCCGTCATCTGAAAGCTTACGGATATGCTTGAAATGCAGCAGAACCACACACACGCTCACACATCTGACTCTCTACTGCCCACTGGTGGATGTATTGCTTAACATGATACCAACGTGAAAGACGCATGGAAGTATGTGGGCAGTGACGATTACACCGTTTGAAACGGATGCATTTATTTTTGTATGAAAATGGAGTATAAATTAGCCTTAAGATGGATTATGCAAATGTTGTAGACGAGTAACATTACTTGAGTATAACTGAAATGGCATATTTAGTTTTGGGGGGACCTGGCCAAGAAAAGCAGCACAAAGTTACAGATTTACAAACAGTTACAAACATTACATTAAATAACATTACTTTTATAGAGAAATAATAAATGATGCAAAGCACATACAGTTACATAGAAAAGTAAATCTGCAATTCTCCAACTGCCGGCGTACTACATACGCACGACCTAGGTAAAACAAAACCCCTCCCCCCACTGCAAAGAAAAATAAAAAATAAACTAAAATATAGGAAACGCTGGTAACAACAACAGGCTCTTGTTTCCTTCCCTTCATTTTTGGGTTTCCCGCCCCACCCAGCTAACTCCACCCAGCTAACTCCACCCAGCTAACCCCACCCAGCTAACTCCACCCAGCTAACCACAAGACCAAGACCTCATCTGTCACCACCACCAGGTCTAGACTCCAGGTCTAAGTACAGCTAGTACACAGTCTAATTGTCTTAACCCTCCATCCACACATCTTCAAGAAAGCCTTCAGGGGTATTTTTCTAGTGAGGGACCCTGAGGTGTTTACTGGCTCCATTTGTGTCTTAGAACCCCCCCCCCCCCAAAAGAAGGAAAAAAGAAAGAAAAAAAGATGGATAATCTTCCGATATGACTTGGTCCCCCTGTCCAGCTTAGAATCACAAGATATGGGCAGTGGTTGAGGTTAAGTGGATATTAACACTGCATGCACTAATAGCCAGCTAGTTGGATTTTGGCTTCTCTTTGGGGAGCTGGCATCTATCAGACATGAAACCAAGGTGTGAGAGTGGGAGTAACGTGGGCACAAAGTGTCATGATTACGCCAACCCGTCAGCCAAGGAATCCTCTCACCAACAGCTCATTAGGAAGCAATTTGTTGAAGGAGAACATGTTAGCAGAGGCTAGTGGTGCAGTGTGAGTTCAGGGTCCAGCTTCTGTTTTGAGTGAAATATTGCCCTTTTATTTATTGTTAGCCCAATACAGGATACATACAATTCTGATGGCTTCAGTAAGATCTTTGCACACGGTAGCCTATAGAGCCCATGGATTTATGTAACTTGGCATATGTAACAGCTGCAAGAGCAAAGAAAGTTTTAAACTCAACCAGAGTTGAGGGTCTGATCTGGAGGTGAATGGCACTTTCAAGTGCCTTTTGAGCTGATGGTCCTTTCCCAAAATTACACAATATCATTAGCCAACGATCAATTCAGACAAGATGAGTTCTACCTGAGGGTATTTGCTGGCCATTTTACATGAGATAACAGAGGACAGAATGTGTCATCCTGTTGTAAAATGAACTCTGTACAAATACGGCTTAAGAGAGACAACATCCACCTCAAGACTGTCATCTGACATGCACTGTTAGGTAACGCTTTAGAATACAGCCCGCAAATAAGCATGTAGTTATAGTATAACAACGGGGTTTAGGGCTGTAGTTATAGTCTAACTACGGGGTTTAAGGAGTGAATTAATACTTTAACTAGAGGGTAACAAGATCTGTACTTATAGTCTAACTACGGGGTTTAAGGAGTGTAGTTATAGTATAACAACGGGGTTTAAGGAGTGTAGTTATGGTATAACAACGGGGTTTAAGGAGTGTAGTTATGGTATAACAACGGGGTTTAAGGAGTGTAGTTATAGTCTAACTACGGGGTTTAAGGAGTGTAGTTATAGTATAACAATGGGTTTTAAGGAGTGTAGTTATAGTCTAACTACGGGGTTTAAGGAGTGAAAAAATACTTTAACTAGAGGGTAACAAGAGCTGTACTTATAGTCTAACTACGGGGTCGCGGGCTGTATTATGAAGCAGGGGACAAATGTTTGTACTTATAGGCTAATTACGGGGTACCACACTGTACTTACAGGGTAACTACGGGGTTTAAGGAGTGTAGTTATAGTATAACAACGGGGTTTAAGGAGTGTAGTTATAGTATAACAACGGGTTTAAGGAGTGTAGTTAAGAGTATAACAATGGGGTTTAAGGAGTGTAGTGATAGTATAACAACGGGGTTTAAGGAGTGTAGTTAGAGTATAACAACGGGGTTTAAGGAGTGTAGTTATAGTATAACAACGGGGTTTGAGGAGTGTAGTTAGAGTATAACAACGGGGTTTAAGGAGTGTAGTTATAGTATAACAACGGGGTTTAAGGAGTGTAGTTAGAGTATAACAACAGGGTTTAAGGAGTGTAGTTAGAGTATAACAACGGGGTTTAAGGAGTGTATTTATAGTATAACACCGGGGTTTAAGGAGTGTAGTTAGAGTATAACAACTGGGTTTAAGGAGTGTAGTTAGAGTATAACAACGGGGTTTAAGGAGTGTAGTTAGAGTATAACAACAGGGTTTAAGGAGTGTAGTTAGAGTATAACAACGGGGTTTAAGGAGTGTAGTTAGAGTATAACTACGGGGTTTAAGGAGTGTAGTTATAGTCTAACTACGGGGTTTAAGGAGTGAAAAAATACTTTAACTAGAGGGTAACAAGATATGTACTTATAGTCTAACTACGGGGTCGCGGGCTGTATTATGAAGCAGGGGACAAATGTTTGTACTTATAGGCTAATTACGGGGTACCACACTGTACTTACAGGGTAACTACGGGGTTTAAGGAGTTAGTTAGACTATAACTACACTCCTTAAAACCCGTTGTTATACTATAACTACACTCCTTAAACCCCGTAGTTAGACTATAACTACACTCCTTAAACCCCGCTGTTATACCATAACTACACTCCTTAAACCCCGTTGTTATACTATAACTACACTCCTTAAACCCCGTTGTTATACTATAACTACACTCTTTAAACCCCGTAGTTAGACTATAAGTACAGATCTTGTTACCCTCTAGTTAAAGTATTAATTCACTCCTTAAACCCCGTAGTTAGACTATAACTACAGCCCTAAACCCCGTTGTTATACTATAACTACATGCTTATTTGCGGGCTGTATTCTAAAGCGTTACCCACTGTTACAAAAGACTTATGCACAGATTCAAATAAAGACTTTTGAACTGCTGCACAGAGGGAGCTCCAGTTTAGCTCCAGTTTATGATCGTGTGACTAAATCAGATACTGCATGTACTGCATTGTTAACTCATTCATGGCCAGTTTAGGACTGCCAATATTTAGCACAGGCCAAAGATTTTCATAATTGTTGGTCATCTTTCAAGACCCACAGTAAATTATCTATTAGCACCAAAGTGATTTGCAATACCTCAAAATGAAGATGTACGTATCTGGGTTCACCAGGAAAAAAAAGTGAGCTTTTAGCATGTTCTGTACTCTACTTATAGCCATTTATATACACCCTGTTTTCACCAAAAAGGTCTCTCTGAGAAGACAAACAGGAGAAAAGGCAATTTTTGTAAAAGACACAATCTCAGGCAGAACTCGCTCTCAATTCTTTTATTTTGAACTGTATTGACATCAGACATGTAAATATTATTCGTTATGACACAAATGACAAAAAAAATAAATATATATATATATATATATATATATATATATATATATATATATATATCGCTGCTGTCGTTCCAGGACCTCGAATCTCCAAAACAGAAACTTTTCAGGAAGTAAAGAAAACCTGTTTGCTCTTAAACTACTGAACCAAATGTCGTCAAAGTTGGCACATGTCTTAATTATAGTTAGTTTCCCGCTGAATGTGTCATTACTTTATAAATATCTGACCTGGATAAGCTCAAATGATGTTGTTTATATTATCAGTCGGACTTGGAAGCGCTTTCTCATGGCCAGTCAAGCGGGAGGCAGCCGCATCCTCATGCACGAGCCCCCAAGCTCCAGGCCGCGGGCGCGCGCGCAGGAGCAGCAGGATTGCCCCTCGCCTCTCATGGCCGATTTGGGGCTTTCGCATGGGGTGAGAAATAGTCTGACATAACGTAACGTTAACGTTACTTTATTCTCGTCAGAAAGCACTCTGATTTGCATGTTAAAACAAGTTTGCAGCCTAGGAATAACTGGAAAACATTTGATTGATATATTAACGTCAGAGGAAGCCAGGATGAGTCAAAACGATATGAGAAATACACAGCGCGTCTGCCGTGTGTCTTTTCCGGGTTTAGTGTCCTGCGTGGGGGGGTACACACGGAGGTAGGGGGGGGATTTCGAGGTTTGACTGACAGATTGAGGGCGAATGGCGTTACGAGATTTACTCACAAGCTCGTTTTAATGCTTTTCCATTGGTTGCATTTGTTAAAAACCACACAGAGACGTGAAGGGTGACCAATGGCATTGATTCATGACAAAAAGTAAGAAAGTGAAAAAAGTGACATTCGAGGTCCTGGCCCGACACCGACGATATATATATATATACATGAAGTGCTTTTTTTACATTCAACAATACAGTTTACTCAGTGTGAGTGAGTGTGCAGACAGACACACAGACAGACAGACAGACAGACAGACAGACAGACACACACACACACACACACACACACACACACACACACACACAGAGAGAGAGTTCTGTCCACAGCTGCTGCTGGATCGCACCTCTTCCCAGGGAACACTACTGATCGCCCCGCAAATTAGCATAGGAGGGGAACACCACAACTGGTCTGAGATCAGCGTCTAGCCTCCTCTGCCTCTGCATCGTTTTCCTCCTCTCGTTCGGGCTGGGATGAATGCTGCGACACAGGAACGGGGTCGGCTTGGCTTTGGGACCAGGCGCTGGAACCGGATCGATCATGTTGGTTTGACTACCGCGAACAATTCAATCCAGGTTCGCCCTGCAGCAGAGGCGACCAGCGCAGCGCGCCGAGGGGTGTTTCAATGGCGTTTCTCCTCTATGCAACAGGCAGCGTTTCTCCGTTTTCTCCTCCTCTTCCATTTCAAAACAACAGCTGCGGTATGTGTTTGATAACGTGTTGTCGGCTTGACTTTGAGGCTAGGGACCTGATAACATGTCACAGGCTGGGGAAGTCTTTGAACTACGCGCTGTACTAATAAAAACAAAAACACGGGCTATTTCTGATAACACGTCAAAGACGTCTTTGGCGGTGAATGAGTTAAGACTTTCACTTGCAACCATTCCTATCTAAACGAAAAAACATGTTTGTGTGTAATTCCCCTTTAAAAGGAGTACATAGAAAGTAGAGCTGGGTATTGGTTCAATTTTCAAGAATCGATTCGATTCCGATTCACAAGGTTGCGAATCGATTAATCCCGATTCGATTCGATTCGATTCCGATTCGATTAATTTCAATATCGATTTGGTTAGTGATACCAAAACGTGTTTTTTGAGCTGTAACCTGAATTACATGACTGTCCAGTTATGTAACACAGGGGTTCCCATTCCCAACCTTTTTTGCACCAAGTAGATACATGGGGAAAAAAAGTTGCGGACCGGTTGTCAATTTTAATGGTTTTAGTTACACATATATTTACTCACCAGGTGGTGACAAAGGGTAAATAACAGCCTTTTCATCTGTCAATAAAGACACTTTCACAATTATGCACAGTGATTTGATTTCAGCCTATATAATTTCTAAAAGTAGATATTAATGATCAAACATTTCCATTTATGTAGCCTACAGTATTTATGTTTCTGTTTCAACTACAAACATAAATAAACGTCAACTTGAAACTATGTTTCAACTACCACACACAGCATAATATTTTAGCCTGTTTATTATTATTATTATTATTATTTATTTATTTTTAATAAAAAAAATCGATCTCTGGACATATGAATCGATATCAAAGGATTAAAATAAAAATCGATTAAAAATCGGAGAATCAATTTTTTTAACCCAGCCCTAATAGAAAGTAGAATCACTGCAGCTCCCTGGGGCTATCATTTGAGCACTCCATCTGTGTCCATCCATTCTTCATCCCAATAGAGGAACATGGGCTGCCTGTTCTGGGTGCTGGAGCAGATTCATCTTAATAAAGGAGGTGATCCTATGCAGAAATAAGCCATAGCAATGCAAGGCTCAGAGCTGTGACTGACATTAATGCTCCACTAGTAATGGCAGTGACTCACACCAATGCAACGAGGCAGATGCCAGGTAATAAAGCACACAGATACACACAGGCTGGGGAAGTGTGTGAGGTGACAGGGAATGACAGCATCTAGAGAAAACCCAGCGAATACTGATTACCTTGTCATCTTCTGATTGGTTAGGTACAGTGGCCCATTGTTCTGCAAGCTGAAGAAAACAATTATTTCCAGGGAGATGGAATAGGAAGAGAATGACGTAAACTCTTTTACAGCATACAAACCACACTAAGGATTTTTTTTTAAAGGTTAAGTTCACCCAAAATGAAAATTCAATCATTATCTACTCAGCCCCATGCCGATGGAAGTGCAGGTTGTGTAGTCCATAAAACATGCATGGAGTTTTCCAGGGAAACAGAGCTCCAGCTTTCGCATAAACAATTGAAGTGAATGGTGACCAACTTTCAAACATGTAGAGAAAATAAAAATCTCCTATACTGGTCGTCTCGTGTATAAGCCAAGTCTTCAGAAGCCTGGAGATGCCAAGTTGACTTAGAAATATGTAATTTAGACCCTGGTTTTAGCTGACGTAGACTTCCTGACTGACAGGAAGCAGCACGTAGAGCTGGGGAAATGTGCCGCTGAGTCCCGGGACCATCAGCACTGGCGCTGCCCAGGGCGGTGTCCTCTCTCCATACTTCTTCTCCTTGTACACCAACAGCTGCACCTCCAGTCACCCGTCCATCAAGCTTCTGAAGTTCGCTGATGACACCATCCTCTAATGGGGAGATGAGTCTGCGTACAGGCAGGAAATCGACCATCTGGTGACTTTGTGCAGTCAAAACAACCTGAAGCTCAATGCTCAAAAGACAGTGGAGATGGTTGTGGACTACACTGCTGCCACCCTCATGGACATCAGCAGACTGCGGCGTATCATCCGCTGTGCCGAAAAGGTGATCGGATGCAACCTGCCATCCCTTCAGGACGTGCACACTGCCGGTGCAGTGGTCTCAGAAAATCATGGCCGACCCCTCCCACCTCGGACACTATCTCTTTGAGGTAGTCCCCCTCGACTGAGGTTTGTCAAGAATAAAAACCTCTCGTCACAAGAACAGCTTCTTCCCAACTGCCATCCGCCTCATCAACAAGGCTTGAAAGCCCCCCATGGATAGGGACACTACCCCCCCCAATATCCCCTGAGCACAGCCGGCTGAACAACAGGCCAGAATCCCCCAACTGACATGAACCTACCCCCGCCCCACCTTCATCATACATCACTTTAAAGATATATTTAACTGCACCTTAAAGCAACTTCGAGCAAGATTTTCGCTTGTTATGAAACAGTTTACTAAATAATAAAATAAACAAATTTAACAGTGATGCCTCACATCTTACCTGTAACAGCAGATGAGACCAAAGCAGAGTGAATCGGCGAGTGCTATCTTGTTGATTTGAGTCTCTCATGGTCTCTCTCCGTCACGGATAGATCGAGAAGTGAAACGAAACGGTTGGCAGTAGGGGTGGGGGAAAAAAATCGATACACCATAGTATCGCGATATTTTGCCTGACGATATTGTATGGATATTTGGACGGCAAGTATCGATATTGCAAAAAAAAAAAAAAAAATTGCAGGCCATGCCATGCCACCGGGCTGCTATAAACTTTCGTTCCAAGGCCAGCAGTAAACAAACGGTAGCATATTTTCATTTTGTTTTAACAGTAACAGTTTTGTCATAACAGTAATTTACTAATTCCCTAGTTACTGAATGGGCTGCACAAGATGTTTTGTGCAAGTGAAGTGAAGTTGCATTGTTCAAAAACTACCTAAGTACAGTAGTCCACACACACATCCAGTTAAGGTGGACTGTAAGTAGACTGTAACAAACAGTTCAGTTTGTCAGGTGCATGCAACTATGACATGACTTTATGAAAGTTGTTGGTCTGTCTACTTGACAATGTTGCTGCAATAAAATGGTTGAAGTCAGATGTACAGACTGGAAAATTGTTCTTATATAAACCAGATGTTGACAAAGTTTTCCTTTGGGGACATCATTTGCAGTTAAAAAAGTAAGAAATCGCAATATATCGAAATATCGCAACCACAAAATGACTTCCAAACAAACTGATAGAATATAACGAGAGATGTTCGCGAGAGTAGAAAGCCCCTTGAAGTAGCGAGGAAAGCCGTCCTTGATTTGGGTCCGTTGCTAGGCAGAGCGAAACGGTTTACGGCAGCTGTAAACCGTTGCTAGGCAGAGCGAAACAGTTTACGGACGTAGCAACAGACCCAATACAGCTTTCCTCACTACTTCAAGGGGCTTTCTACTCTCACAAACATCTCTCATTATATTCTAATAGTATGTTTGGAAGTCATTTTGTGGTTATGGCTGAAGTGGCTGTCGTAAACCGTTTCGTTTCACTTCCGGATCTGCCCCGGCCCGCACACAGACTCTATAATCATCAAGACAGCCCTCACCGATTCACTCAGCGTTGGTCTCATCTACTAGTATAGGTAAGATGTGAGGCATCAATATTAAATTTAGACTGTTTAATAACAATCGGAAATCTTGCTCGTAGTTGCTTAAATTTTTTGCGATTGTCTTTCTGTATTGTTTTTGTCTTCTGACTATTAGTGTGACTGCTATGCTGCATACTTACACTTATTCCTCATATGTAATCGGATTACCTACTGCGGCAATAAAAGTGAATCTGAATCTGAAGGGCATCTCCAAGCTATACAGTGAAGATTTCAGCTAAAAACAGTCTCTAAATGACATCTTTTCAAGCCAACTTGGCATCTCGGGGTTTCTGAAGACTTGGATTACACCAGACAAGCAGTATGGATGTAGCTCCCCAAGTAACAGACGTGACGAAAACTGGGTTAAAATAGAAAGAGAAAATAAATAAACTAAATTACAACCAGGATATGCATATCTTCATTTACGTTTCTGCAGCTAAACGTTAGCATGCTAGCACAATAGCATAATGTATAGACAGAAACAAACTTGTACTAAAACATACCTCGTCACTAATAGGGGCTAAACGTCGTGCTGCGGGTTCTCCTTCCTTCCAGGCTGTATGGCTTTGGCTGAAGGCTCATTCTTAATCATTTCTTAATTTATTATTTGAGCTAATACACAGCTCCGTGTTGCTTTGCGGCAAAGTGACTTGAATGGTGTTACGTTCTTTTGTGTCAGAGACACCGGCACGGCAGATTAGTTCCGCCAAAGGAGGAAATTAAAGGTAGGACCCAAACAAATATATAATTAGAAAAATGCCAACTACAAGTTAAACTGGCGGTGTGGGGCAGTTACAATGGAGCCATTCTATGTTTTAGCACGGGCCAAGCCCCCCCCCCCCCCCCCCCCTGACTTGATCTTACCCCCTCCCAGACCCCCCCCCCCCCCCCCATCATGTCACTTTAAAGGACTGCAATTTAATTGTTTGTGAGTTTTCTATATAGGTTCTATATACTTGCACAAAGGGAAATTCCTCATTTGCAATCTGATTACTTCCTGTGCTATTTAAAGTTAATCTTAAATCCCTGGAAAAATCCACAAATGTTTTGTGGACTAAAAAATGCATCCGTCCTTCCATCGTCATGGGGATGAGTAGATAGTGACTGAATTCTAATTTGTGGGTGAACTTATCCTTTAAAGCAAATATGTGACTGAGTGGTCCTGCACTTAGTCTTTAGTTACCACATCACTTATTTAGTTGATGGATTGGAGAATGGAAGGTTTGGCCAGCATGAGAAGCAGTGTGGTAAATCTGTGAAATTGCATTGCATGACGTTGCACACCTGCCCTGGAATGCACTGGAATAATGAGAAAAGTCCGTCCTATTGTCCCATGAAACATGTCACAATTCCCTTGCTCCCCTTCACTAGTTTCATGCTCAGAGAAATCCAATCTATCATAATTACATGGATGTCTGCCTTTATTGATCACATGTTAGTCAGGCAAGACTGACAGTCAGCAGCAAAATTAAAATAGATGCGTGAGGAGCAGTCATGAGCTCAGGGACTTCTACTCCACTTTGGCTGAGGAGCCTGCAAGCCTCCAAGTGTCACTTTGATAGATATCTCTCTCTCTCTCTCAAACACACACACACACACACACACACACACACACACACACACACACACACACACACACACACACACACACACACACACACACACACGTGCACAGATTCATTTGAATATACAACCAGGTTGTAGAAGTATGTTATTTTTGTTGCATGTGTTACATGTAACGATCAAGGGGGGGTAGCTCCATTTGTGAAAAATGAAAGCCAATGCGGAAGTGCATTACACCTGCATTATTTCTAATGGGGCGACTCCACTGACTGCAAAAAGAAGTCAGACTGTATGTAAGTCAATGGGGAAATTGACCCTACTCCTCACTATACTAGGCCTACTACTACTTGATTTATGGCCCCTAGTAAACACTTTCCTAATGCGTCTCTATCGCTAGTTTCAAGTCTTCTTCAATACAGCATGATGTTCATTTGGTCAATGATTGTCCACCTTTCGAGGAAGAGAGCAGACCATGCTTTGGGGCGTGATTGATTGATTGATTGACAGGTCACCTGTCCAGTGATCGTTGCAGCTCGTCGATTGCGAACCAATATGAGGTGGCGGCGCTGCAGTTCTTCTCATCCAAATTGACATCACTTCTGGGACCAAAATAACCAAGATGGTGACGGTGAAAATGCCAAACTCAAGGGTTCAAAATAGGAGTACACAAACCAATGGGTGACATCACGGTAGTGAGTTATGTCCATATTTATGATATATTATATACTGTGTGTCGTCCACTGTGTGTGAGCTTTCAGCTGCCAGCAGGCAAATGGGATTGACAAGGAACAAATTGTTTGAATGCTATGCTAGGTAGTAGGTACTATGCTAGGTGCTATGCTAGGTGCTAGGTACCTAGACACTTAGATGGTAGATGCATATGGGATGGCTGATGGATACCCATCCCCCCATACACATACACACACACACACATACACACCCTAAGCCCATGTTCACGCAGGACGCCGAACGTAGCAGAGCTGAAGCTTGAGGCCGGCACAAGCTGAACTGAACCCACCTACACCTCCCATTGACTTCATGCCTGGCAGCTTCAAGCTTCACGCGTCAGGCTTGGAAAATAGGACTGAATCCTGAACGATCGCTTGAGCAAAGCGTGGCTTCAGCGTGGCTTCAGCGTGACGCGCGCTTAGGTTGAGCGTTGCTTCGGCATTGCTTCAGCGTTTAGTGTGAACCTGGGCTAACACTAGCCCTCCTATACAGTACAGTATCCGTTTCACCCTAATGATACATCACAGGCTGGAGTTTAGCTGTGAAGCACATGCATCATTATCATCACTGTTCTCATTGTCATCATTAGCGCCATTGTTTTCCTCCTTTTCATCATCATCCAATTCATCATCAGCACTATAATCACTGTGAAAACAGACAGGCCCACACTTTTGCCACGTACGCTCTCAGGCGCCACCTGCATCTTCCTGGTTTGCCTTGGCCTTATCCGGGAATATATTTTAATCTATATTGTGTTTTATTTTGATTCATTTTATTTTGTTTCATTAGCTCTTTTCAACTCCATCTCTTGTTTGCTCCCTTCCTCAATAGGCTACCTCCCTCCCACCTACAGTGATTCCTCCATTCAAGGTGTCAAGAGTGACTTTGTCACAGCTGAAGTCTTCATGGTCCTTAAAGAGATACTCAACACTTTTTCCACTTTTTTCTGCTGAAAATCAATATATATTGGAAAGTTGCTGTGTTCTTGAGGAATCCAGGTCAAAGTCCTGACATTTACTGTCAATCTGAGTAATTCCTCTTCTCTTCTCACATACCCATGCAGTTCCATGCAAACCAAAAAGGCAAAAAGGACAGCTGTAGACTCCCAATTTTCCTCCCTTTCTATTAGAGCCCGACCGATACTGGATTTTTTAGGCCGATGCCGATACCGATATTAGGCAGTAAAAAAATTCCGATACCGATAATATCGTCCGATATTCTTTCTTTCTTTCTTTTTTTTTTCAAATTTTTATCCCCTATTAGTGCTAATTTTTTATTTATTTATCCTGGTTGCTGCTCCACCCTCTGCCGATCTGGGGAGAGCCGAAAACTGGCTCCATGCTTCCACATAGCCAGCCGCTTCTTTTCACCTGACAGGGGAAGCTTCACCGGTAGGACATAGCACGTGGGAGGATCACGCTATTCCAACGAGTTCCCCTCCCTCCGAACAGGCGCCCTTAACGACCAGAGGAGGCACCACATCAGCAACCCTCAAATATCAAACACTTGACAAAGATATGAGTTGACATGAATTGAAATATGTAATGTAGGCAGGATATTTTACAGCTTATTAATAAACTCAATGCAATGAAACAGTAAACTTAACTGGGAATTTAATAATTATAAATAACTAGAAATACAAAAACACAATAGAACAAATAGTTAAGAAAAAATATAAAATATACACAACATGCTGTCTATAACCCAGCCCGCCCATCTCTTGTGCCTAGGCCCCTCCCAGCCAAAGTTGATAAAAGTGCCTGCACACCATGCTGGGACTATGTAGTGTGGATAATTGTTGAATAGGGAGAGAGAGAGAGAGATTTGTGGAACGTTTTGTTTAGACTGCATAGTGTAAATTGTAGTATTTAGTAGTCTAGGTTTAGTTTTAGAGTACGTCAGATAGCCTAGGTTGTGTGTTTTTTTTTTTTTTATAAATAAATGTTCGTCTGTTTGCATAGGTATGTGAAAAGAGATGAGGAATTACTCAGTTTTACAGTAAATGTCAGGACTTTGACCTGGATTCATCAAGAACAGGCAGGACCTCGAATCGCCAAAACAGCAACTTTTCAGGAAGTTAGAAAAACCTGTTTGCTCTTAAAATACTGAACCAAACGTCGTCAAAGTTGGCACATGTCTTAATTATAGTTAGTTTCCCGCTGAATGTGTCATTACTTTATTAATATCTTACCTGGATAAGCTCAAATTATGATCTTTATATTATCAGTCCGACTTGGAAGCACTCTCTCCCGGCCAGTCAGGTGCTGATGGCCGCCTCCTCTGGTATGCACATGCACGAGCCGCAAGCTCCGGGCCGCGGAGGCGCGCGCAGCCGAGCAGCAGTGCTCTCATAGCCGAGGCGAAGGCTTTGGGATGGGGGTGAGACAGACGGTGGTGTTGGCTCGCTCCCCCAGTGGTCCTGATGCATCCATATACTTCTATACCTTCAGATAAAGGTTGTAAGCTCACCTGTAACTATCGGTGACAATAGACCCCTTATACAGCTGTCAACATTGGAGCTGCGCGCGCATCGTGTAGGCAAAAAGCCGTCAGCCCAGCATTGACAGACACTGAGAACTGTGTAAAAGCCCTGCTGTCAGGACTGCTCTGTGCCCATCTGCGACACACAGTTAGATTTTAGTTTTAAAATGCAGTTCTCGGCTTACTACCACAGCTTATCGCCTAGTGCTAAGCAATGTTATGCATCGAAATTAACGTTGGTTAATGGGATACGTCTTACAGACCCATACGCACTGGCGCTGTCAATTGGCCAAGCCTATGGCCAGCAATACATATTGCGCATTCCTTTATAACTGGGGATAGCGTAGATAATTATTCTGTAACTTGCAAAGATATATTGTTATGTTGATAATGCACACAACTCAATAATGACATTATGTAACGTTACTTGGTTGTTAACTAACCGAGCGATGTGGCTGAGCAGCCTGCAGCTACAGGCAGCTTACCTGATTATGAAGAGCACTACAAAGTCGGGCATTTTTAATGATGTCCTCGTTCCAATCAGTTCAACTCAATAATGACATTATTTAACATTACTTGGTTGTTAACTAACCGAGCGATGTGGCTGTTACTAGCAGCCTACAGCTACAGCTTACCTGATATGAAATGAGCGAGCACTGCAAAGTCGGGCATTTTTAACGATTTCCTCTTTCGGCTTGCAACCAAAGACACCTACGGTTAGCATTAAAAGCAGTATGAGTTGACGGGATTCGGTAAAACTTTAGTCCTTGCTTTGTTGATAGTGTAACAGACTGTTCAGTGTTGTGTTGTGTTCTATTGCGTGTGTGCGAGGCTGTGTATGTTCCCTCGAGTTGCGTAGAACAGGATATGTGGGGAGAAGCTTGTTATAACCTTACAGCCTGGGTCTATCGTTTATTATTTTATTAACCAAGTGTGAATAGGCGGACCCAAATACTCTGCTACAATAGCTTTCAGATTCTGGCATCCCACTGTACAACACGAAGACATGTCTTGCCCGAATAGTTTTCGGGCCACTGGAAAACTACTTGACAGGGCTGTGTGGAGTCTGTCTTTCTGCCTCCGTCTTGCGCATTGACGCTGCTTGTTGTCATTGTGACGTAGGCGTATAAGGGGTCTATAGGCTCGTCTGAGTTGACTGCCGCCTCGCCTGGAAAGCAGATGAGAGCAGGCGAGCACAGTCAAGGGCTCGATAGCCTCTCATAGCCGAGGCAAAGGCTTTGGGATGGGGGTGAGAACAGTCTGACATAACAAAAGTTCATCCTATCCAAATGTGGAGTGGGCGGATTCTAAAGCCTGAAAACTCTCCGCCCTTTTTTGAAAAACTGACAAAATCTGTTTGGCTCAAAATCAGTCTGGCTCAACTGTTGAGTATCTCTTTAATGACAGGTTCAGAGAGAGAGGGAACAGCTGAAGTCTTCATGGTCTTTAATGACAGGTTCAGAGAGAGAGGGAACAGCTGAAGTCTTCATGGTCTTTAATGACAGGTTCAGAGAGAGAGGGAACAGCTGAAGTCTTCATGGTCTTTAATGACAGGTTCAGAGAGAGAGGGAACAGCTGAAGTCTTCATGGTCTTTAATGACAGGTTCAGAGAGAGAGGGAAGTGAAGAGCGTGCAGTGAAGGTGGAGAGATGAGTGAAGAGAGGAGGGACACTGATAGATGGGACTGCAATGAAGAGGTGAGAACACCTATGGGAGGGAAAGAAGGAGGGAGAACGGCTGGAGAGAATGGGATGATGGGATTAACGTGAATGTGAAGCAGGAGAGGAAGCGAAGGGGGTTGGCAAAGGGAACTGGTAAGCTTAGCATAGCAATCAGAAACATACAAAACTGAGTGTGTGTGTGTGTGTGTGTGTGTGTGTGTGTGTGTGTGTGTGTGTGTGTGTGTGTGTGTGTGTGTGTGTGTGTGTGTGTGTGAGAGAGAGAGATAGATATCAAGAAACAAATGATTTGGATATGGTCAAAAATTTAGGTTTTTTACAGGTGGCAAGCTCGGGCTTGGACAGATGAGGTGGCGGAAGTGATACTAAAAGCTGTAGTTCCTCGAATAACGACTTGAGGCTTGCTCCAAAAGCCCCATGGACCCTATGTTAAAATATCCGCCTTTACAACAGGATTAAACATGTTCACAGCCTGGTTCAATACACAGGTTTGGTCTATATTTTCACCTTTCATGACAACTGTACTGTACAGTATATAATATCATCCATTTAGAGTCAAATAGACAATAGAAACCACTGTGTTTTGGGCATGACTGACAGGTCGCCTGTCCAGTGATCGCGGTGCAGCTCACCAATCACAGACCAATAGCAGGCGGAGCTGCGGCGCTGTAGGAAATCCCCGGGTCTCGTGCCGTCTCGGCCTCGCACCAGCTGTGTGAAATCCAAGATGGCAGCGGAAACACTTTGGCTTCAAACGGGGGAGATGTGCAAAAACCAACGGGTGACATCACAGTAACTCCGTCCATATGTTTGAGAGGGTTTTTACAGGTGGAACACAGCCGTGCTAAATAGCTGCTCCTGCACAATATAGCAGGCAGGAGAGAGGAAGGCGGGGCAGCAGACAGACAGGTGGGCAGCAGCCAGCTGGACATCCCCACAGCCAGCTCTCACCTCAGCAGCACGTTGATGGCTGACAGAGACACTAACAAAGTGTCAATGCTCCAGGTGTGTGCGTGATCACACATGGCATACTGGGCCAACACACACACACACGTGCAACTGCACCCTGTTCACACACACGCACGCACGTGCACGCGCACACACACACACACACACACACACACACACACACACTGATGAGTGAGAAACACCATACAAATTAACACATTTGTGTATTAACATCTGTCAACTTACAGCTCAGAGGAAGCCAGCAGGATAGAGAGAAAGAGAGAGAGAGAGAGAGAGAGCAAGAGAGAGGGAGGGAGGAAGACGGAGAGAGAAAGAAAGAGAGAGAGAAAATGAAGCTTGTCCCTGTCCATCTTTCATCTGCTGGTTAGCAAGGGACC
>NC_139623.1:76162318-76179818 GCF_964638095.1 Poromitra crassiceps | reverse complement strand
GTTTGTGAGGCTTATGACCAGGTGGTGATGCAGTGTGATAGGTGTGACAATATCATAGCATGCATGTAAAGCTGGGCTGTACGGAGTGTCAGACACTTTCTAATTAGTTTGAAGCAGTTGATGTTTGATTTGACTTTTTTTCTAATATTGGTTATTTGTTTGTCAAACCTTAGGTGGGAGTCCAAAATTATTCCCAGGTATTTGACATGATCAACCTCATGGATATCTTCATTTTTTATTTTTTTTACCAGAAAGCTTTCATTTTGGTTTCGTCTAGGTTTTGAAAAGCAGATTGAAACAGTTTTGTTGTGTGTCTCACACTCTCACTTAAGACAATCATATGCGTCTCTGTGGCATAACCCTGTCGTTCGTATTGGGAAAAAGTCGGTTTACTGGAGTCAATTGCTTATGAAAGGGATATGCAAGATAAGTGATCTGTATGCAGATGGAGTGTTCATGTCTTTCTCTGAACTTGAGCAAAAATATTAACTCATTGAGTGCCAGCCACCTTTGGAGAACGGACGCTCCCAGTGCCAGAGTTTCAGAGCGTTTTCAGTGATTTCTCGAGGCCCACAGAATATTGTGTGATATTACTATGTAAACACCAAACACGCACAAAGAACGAGGAGACTCTATTGTATCATCAGCAAAAAAAAGTTTATTGATACCATTTTCCGTTCTTTAGTTATGAGCCGGAGAAGATAGGTTGTTTTCAGCAAAAACAGGCGTTTCAAATTAGAAGCTGAGTTATTCAGCCTTTTGTGAAATGAAGCATTTCAAGCACATTCACGGACTCTGAAGCTAATATTTTCTGATGTAGTGACGTGGTGTAGTTGTGTGGTGCCCTGCGTGCCCCACCCCCCTCTCCCCCCCTCAGCTGCAAACTCCTCCCCACACTAACACACAGCCTCACGCACCCAGCGTCTATTTTCGGAGTGCTCCGTTTTTGTGCGCCGGCTCCCAGCGCGACACGGAAAAGCTAAACCGGACTGCTGAGAATGGTTTGGCCCTTTGGCGTCGGGTGCTGCTTTTCTGGCGGCTAATCGTGTGGAGAAACTATACAGCAGAGACAGAGGGGCTGAGTTGTGGGCGCGGATTAACTGCTGTTCGCAGCCAACGTCAGCTCCAGCCAGAGCAATCTATATGGCTCTGGCTGCAGCATGAGCGGTTTCTCTCTCATCACGGGGCTTTTTCCTGCTGTTTTCCTGACCTTTCTCTAATCTGGAGAGCACTGTCGCCACCTAATGAGTCCGTAAAATAGGTTATACACCTTCAATAGCTACAATATTTGTACAGGAGATGCCTGAGGCTTTGATCCACGTCCCACCGTCAAAAAACGCATTTGACGCCGATCGACGTCATTGGCACTGAACGTTACTATTTACTTTGACGTCGATCGACGTCATTGGCACTCAATGAGTTAACCTGACGCTGCCAGATGGACGGTTTAGCTCCACATTACATTTCACTAAACCAGTCGATCTGGGAATGCAGTAACCCGACCCGCTGACGGAGGCGGGCACTTTTTCCAAGCTACTTGGCAGGTGATTGGATGACCCATCTGTCTATCACCGCTGGTGCGTGTCAACTTCAACCAATCAGATCGCCATGCCTCTGACGTCACGTTTGCGACCGGAGGAAGGTGCATGGCCTGTGCATGTAAGAGTGATTGAGTCCTCACCGTCCTCATCGTCGTAAAGTCGCCTTCGAAGCATGACGTTCGATTATAACGAACTAGTTGTGTGGCTTAGCCTTCCCAAATGTTGAGGGGCGTTTTTTAGAATTGAATACATAGAATTGGGAACGTTACATTCAATTTCATTCAGACTGCCTGTCACTTCCGCGGCGGCAGCCATGTTGACGAGTGAAAAGAACTACAAAGACCATGTGCGTCACACAGAAAGCCCGCCTAAGGCTGCAGCTGATTCGTCGAGCTGGCTATGGTTCGGCCAATCATCTTAACTGCCTGTGCATGAGAAGATGGATTACGTCAAGAGAATCTCTTTTGATCTTGCGAGGTTATCCATCTTGCAAGCAAGGTTACAAAAATATGGCTTGGAAAGGAAAAATATTTTTTGGAGGTACTTACAAATGAGAAACTGTATCACTAGGGGCCAATTCATGCTGGGCAGCAATCCAGTGATGGAGTTTTTGGAGTTACCTTGTATAGCACACAGGGCATCTATATTTTAGAAATCCTTTAACGGATTACAAAAAGATATCAGAAAAATTGTGAGAATCGTTTGGCAGAACTGGGAAATTTACTCAATATAAGTTAATACATCGGTTTTATTACACTCCTTCTAAGTTCCACAGGATGAGCTTGATGACCAATAATTTATGTTGGAAATGTCAGACAGAAACAGGAAACATTCTACATGCAATCTGGGAGTGTAAACACTGGTTTACCCATTTTGGGAAAAAGTACTAGAATACATAGGGAAATGGTTTGGCTTGGCGCTGCCTGTATCGCCAAGACTATGCCTATTAGGGGACCACACAGAATTGCCCAATACTGTATATCGAAGTATGACTTTGCAGTGATAAATGTAGGTGTGGTCACGGCTGCCAGAATTATTTTCAGATTATGGAAAAGTACATTCTCTCCAGATAAAAAAATAAATAAAAAATTGGTAGAATTCATGTTAGAAATAGTATCATATGAACACATGTTAGCTATAGAGTCAATTATAAAGGTGTCGATTGCAAGAGGGCAGGGGACCGGTTTTTTGCCCATAGCATGGCTGGGACACTGATGTGGCTATACGCTATAATTGCGTCTTTTTTGTATGTGCACACACATACAATATATATATATATATATATATCAATAAGAAAGTTACTAGTGCACATCCAAAGGGAGGTGCAGGTCACAGCAAGATAAATCCAAGGAACTAAATAAAACAGCAGCTAGTCAGGAACAAGTCCATAATGTAGACCGCACACACTCCAAAGATGATGACCAAAATGTGTCAAAAAGACTTGATTTATTGAGAACAGCGGGTTTCGCAGACGTGCTTCATCAGGTTCATTCACAAAGTGGAGATCACAAACACCTTTGTAGCAGGCCGTGTGACAGAACGGCCCGCCCCTTAATGAACAGCTCAATCAATCAATTAACATTATAAGAAAAGAAAATGCCTATATATTTTGATCCTCTCACATGTGGATCTATACGTATAACATATAGCTATGTTTTATGTAGACATGAATTGTCACATTTTAATGTTTTCAGCCTACTGGCATTATGCATTCTTGTTCTTTTTATTTTCTTATAATGTTAATTGATTGATTGAGCTGTTCATTGAGGGGCGGGCCGTTCTGTCATCGTCATATCGCCCGGCCCTATAGTTGCGGGTATCAAATCTGTGACCTTTCGGCTACGGGACGTGCTCTCTGCTGTCTTTGCCCTGTAGACTTCCCTGACTTTAATGATGCCCAGGTTGATTTTGGCTAAATAGCGCAGCTAGGTTTTGCAGTGTGTATTTCTGTGGGCTCTGTTATTGCTGGCTCCTTCAACTAGCTTGAGGTTTACCCAGAGCTACAATAACATCATACACACACTTTCCTCTTCCCTTCCCTCTCTTTGTACAGTAACTAGTTACTAAGTAAATCGTTACTGTCATTTAACTACATTTTACAGTGACTAGTAATCTAATGAATTACTTCTTCAGATTTAGTCACTCAATTATAATTACTAATTTTTAAATGGGCTAGTTACTAGTTACTTCAGAGGCCTGTACTACGAAGCTAGTTTAATGCCTTATCCGAGTAAGTTTGAGTTTAAACCTGGTTTAGCCGTACTACAAAGCAAGTTAACTTTCAATCACCATGGCAACTGACGCTGCAAAGCTAACCTGGTCGCGACCAGGTTAGCTTCAGAGGATAAGATCAAAATCCATGAGAGACCCATATAATATCGGCTCTCTGGAGTCACTCACCATTCATAAGATCGCCATATGAAAAATAGATTGCAGTCAACTGAGAATAGAACAAGCAAAACATTCGTGGCTCTGTAGGCTACATAATTAAATTAAGCCTACTTACCACTTTATGTCTTAACAGCTCAACGATGCTTGGAGAAATATGATCACTATTAATCACCGCGGCGCATATCATGAACGGACCCTCAAATGGAGTGAGGGTGATATTCTCCTACATGCCAGAAAAGCCTATACATATAATATAGATATGGGCTAAATATGGGATAGCCCCAATACTAAATATGCAGGCTATTCTTGCATCTTTCAGCTGGAACTGTGTCCTGTAGGCTGTATGCCAATATATGAGCAAAAATAGGCTAGTTTTTATCAATGATAACTATGCCCGCATCGTCTCAATTCAGTTCAGCAGTTTTCTCTTTTATAGTAGGCTATTAGGCTTTATACTAGGCTATTTTATATATGAATTATTCGATCAGTGCAACCACACACATGAGTGATAGAGATCATTATTCATTGGGCATGCGTTTCTAAATCTATGGTCTAAATAGGCTTACAGATTGTGGAAATGTATAGACTGAGATTACACATTTACATTTGTTGCTGCTGTATCAATGCAGCTGTATCAGACAGAAATCGCTGATCAAAGTAAATCAAATGACTGATGTGAATACAAGCTGCTGCTTTAAACAGCCCTTCAGCAGACTATCCAACGCGGATTTTCATTCTGACATTAAATCGCGGATACATTAAATATCCGCTAAAACTCTGATCATGCACTGCGCTTTCATTGAACGAGGAAATGGGTGTGGAAATGGGTGTGGGCGTGGATCAACTCAGCTGTTCATAATGTGATTGGCTAGCGCACCTCTTTCGCGTGGACGCGCGCCTGTGCACGAGCGAAAAACGTGTGCGTGCACAGGCAGATCCCAGCTTCAGTTATCGAGTAAAAAACCAGCGTCGTAGTATCCTTAAACTACATAGCTTTGATCCTGTTCAGTCAAACCAGATCAAAGGGACTTATCGCGGATCTGTTAAACTAGCTTCGTAGTACAGGCCCCAGGACATGAAAATAGCGGACAACTTCAGAGGATTATCTGGTTTATGATCATTTATGACCTCCCTGCCTGGCAAAAATGCTCCACACGCCGCAGCTGCAGCCATTTGACAGTATGTGTTATCCCACACTATGCGCCAGCAATACTCAAATAATATAATAATAATAATATATGCAACTTGCCAACACTGCTTTATACCAGTGGTTCCCAAAGTGGGGGTCGGGTTTCCCCCCCGGGGGGTCGCGGGACACCGAATGGGTGGGTCGCGAGATGATTTCCAGAATGTGTTAAATTGACCTAAATAATGTGTGAAGTACAGAATGTGTGAAATACAATGTAAAAATGATTACAAATAGGACATAATAACCATAATTGTTAGGTTTTCTTTGTTTTGTTTACTCTATTTAGTGTGCGCACAAACTTTCATATGCTTCACCCACCTCTGGGGACAGTGGGGGTCGCGAGCCTCTGGTACCAAGTACCAAGTTTTCAGTTTGGGTTCCAAACTGAAAAGTTTTGGAACCCTTTTGCTTTATACAACTCCGACCTGGTCTCTGCAGTGAGAGGCCAGGCTAATCCAAACCAGCGTGGAGGTTGTTTACACACTGACTTCTGATCAATCACACAACACAGATGCAAGATTGCAAGGAAACTGACACAGGCGGGTAATGAGATTTGACAGCTTGCAAGTGTGTTAAATGTGTGTGTGATTCTACCATATTCATAATAAGATGCAAAAGCAACTCACAAGTCTCTCATTGACTTCTGAACACAATATTGGTCCTTATAGAATTGCCAGTGTTCAGTGGCCTGTGGAACTGAACACAGACTGGGGCATATCTCAGTGTAAAGGGCACAGACAACACAAGAAAGGAGCTGTACTGTCATTGGTCAGAAACAATGCCCCACAGCCTCAAGGGAATTCCCATACATGCACATGTGAATGCTATGCACATCTATTCAAGCATGTAAATTAAATCACATCATGATAAAGCGAGAAGACTAATAAGTAGCACATCATTTAGCTCTAACATCTCTGTTCCCTTCTCTTTGACAAAGGAGGCCACGATGCATGATCCCATGGCATTATATGGACAAATCTAGAAGGATAAGAAGAAAATAGTTTGCAGATGTGCCACAAGATTCCTTGTGGGATGTTTTGAAAAATATATAGTCGATAGAGTTTCATAGATTGCATCATGGTAGGACAACAGCTTGTCCTTGATTTCTGTCTTTCTTTCTTTGTCTTTTCTGTTTCCCTCTTTTTTCTTTTTTACTTCATCATGAGCCAAACCAGTAGTTCATGGTTCCAGTAAGCACTTAAAGAAAGAGAAAACAGACAGTTGTCTCCGCTGCAGCAACAGACACATATGCCAGATGAGTATAGACCCAGACTAACGTGGAACAGATGCATGTATTTTGCTCCACTGCACGTCTATTGCACCCCACCCTTGTTATGCATGGTAGCGTGCCCATGATATTATCCAATCAAAGCACAGCCAGAGTGTGTGTGTGTGTGTGTGTGTGTGTGTGTGTGTGTGTGTGTGTGTGTGTGTATGTGTGTGTGTGTGTGTGTGTGTGTGTGTGTGTGTGTGTGGGGGGGGGGGGGGGGGGGGGGGGTCAATAGTATCATTTTTTTCTGCGGGGTCATTTGTTACTATTCCTGTACTGAGGCTTGTTACATGATCAAAAGTCTGTGTGCTAAATGTTTTACCAGAGACAGCTGGAAGTGTGTGTGTGTGTGTGTGTGTGTGTGTGTGTGTGTGTGTGTGCGTGGGGGGCGCACTGAAGGGTAGAGGGAGGTTATGGAGGGTGAGTTGAGTTCAGCTGAAGCGTATGGGAGTGTGTATGGGGGAGTGAGTGTGTATGGGGGAGTGAGTGTGTGAGTGTGTATAGGGTAGTGATGTAACGGTACTAATAATTCAGTAGTCGGTACCGGTACTAGTGAATTTCCACGGTACTCGGTACCAATTTCGGTACCACGGTAAAAAAAACAGACTGATATTTCTTCAACATATTCTCCTTTATTAAAGTACCGGTATGCAACCATTTCCCAATGAACAAATGGCATGTAGCCTTCAACTTTAAAACAAAACAATGTGCTTCTGCTTACTTCTTACATTCAACTCTGTATGGCAGTGAGTGCAGACAGTGCAACACCAGTGGCATGTAGCCCTCAAGTATTGTTTACAGTATTGAATAAAAAAAAAAAAAAAAAAAAATCGATACCCTCGGTACCATGCAAAAACACCGAAGTACCGAAAACAATGTAGTACCGACTAAGTACCGAAAACCGTGACAACACTAGTATAGGGGAGTGAGTGTGTATGGGGGAGTGTGTGTGTGTGTGTGTGTGTGTGTGTGTGTGTGTATGGGGGGGGGGGGGGGGGGGGGGGAGTGTGTGAGTGTGTATGGGGGAGTGAGTGTGTATGGTGGAGTGAGTGTGTGAGTGTGTGTATAGGGGAGTGAGTGTGTATGGGGGAGTGAGTGTGTGTGTGTGTGTGTGTGTGTGTGTGTGTATGTGTGTGTGTGTGTGTGTGTGTGTCTGTGTGTGTGTGTCTGTGTATGGGGGAGTGAGTGTGTGAGTGTGTGTATAGGGGAGTGAGTGTGTGAGTGTGTATGGGGGAGTGTGTGTGTGTGTGTGTGTGTGTGTGTGTGTGTGTGTGTGTGTGTGTGTGTGTGACTGTGTATGGGGGAGTGAGTGCTTCACGGGGAGAGAAGTGTTTTCTCACTGCGCTTTGAACACAACCAACAAAAGGTGACCACATGAGGCTTTCATGTAGATATCACTTCCTGTTGAAACCATTCGTTGATGCCGTGGCATAGTGATAAAGCTGTCCACTTGTAAAAACAATGAATCTTTTAACACAGTATGTGTCAAAAGTGCTTATATTATGCATCTATTCACAGAGCTGAGTGGAATGACATGTCTGAACTATCCTGTAAGCCAGTGAGGAAGATCAGCACAGCCAGGTAGCTCCCTGCAAACAATACATCTTACAAGTCATTCAGTCTCATATTCAGCCTTCAAACAATCAATCTTAACGAGTCATTCAGTCTCATATTCAACCTTCAAACAATTAATCTTAACGAGTCATTCAGTCTCATATTCAGCCTTCAAACAATCAATCTTAACGAGTCATTCAGTCTCATATTCAACCTTCAAACAATTAATCTTAACGAGTCATTCAGTCTCATATTCAGCCTTCAAACAATCAATCTTAACGAGTCATTCAGTCTCATATTCAGCCTTCAAACAATCAATCTTAACGAGTCATTCGGTCTCATATTGAGCCTTCAAACAATCAATCTTAACAAGTCATTCAGTCTCATATTCAGCCTTCAAACAATCAATCTTAACGAGTCATTCAGTCTCATATTCAACCTTCAAACAATTAATCTTAACGAGTCATTCAGTCTCATATTCAGCCTTCAAACAATCAATCTTAACGAGTCATTCAGTCTCATATTCAGCCTTCAAACAATCAATCTTAACGAGTCATTCGGTCTCATATTGAGCCTTCAAACAATCAATCTTAACGAGTCATTCAGTCTCATATTCAGCCTTCAAACAATCAATCTTAACGAGTCATTCAGTCTCATATTCAGCCTTCAAACAATCAATCTTAACGAGTCATTCAGTCTCATATTCAGCCTTCAAACAATCAATCTTAACGAGTCATTCAGTCTCATATTGAGCCTTCAAACAATCAATCTTAACGAGTCATTCAGTCTCATATTCAGCCTTCAAACAATTAATCTTAACGAGTCATTCAGTCTCATATTCAGCCTTCAAACAATCAATCTTAACGAGTCATTCAGTCTCATATTCAGCCTTCAAACAATCAATCTTAACGAGTCATTCAGTCTCATATTCAGCCTTCAAACAATCAATCTTAACGAGTCATTCAGTCTCATATTCAGCCTTCCAACAATTAATCTTAACGAGTCATTCAGTCTCATATTCAGCCTTCAAACAATTAATCTTAACGTGTCATTCAGTCTCATATTCAGCCTTCAAACAATCAATCTTAACAAGTCATTCAGTCTCATATTCAGCCTTCAAACAATCAATCTTAACGAGTCATTCAGTCTCATATTCAGCCTTCAAACAATTAATCTTAACGAGTCATTCAGTCTCATATTGAGCCTTCAAACAATTAATCTTAACGAGTCATTCAGTCTCATATTGAGCCTTCAAACAATCAATCTTAACGAGTCATTCAGTCTCATATTCAGCCTTCAAACAATCAATCTTAACGAGTCATTCAGTCTCATATTGAGCCTTCAAATCTTAACGAGTCATTCAGTTTTATATTCAGTCTTCAAATCTTATGTTTCTTAAACCAAAAGAAAAGTTCTGCCAATGAGCTGAGATTCCACTTGTTTTCAATACAGTTTCACTGGTTTCATGAATTTTCAAGAATTAACTATCTGGCTCAAAGCTGGTGAAATACACAGCATGCACACACACACACACACACACACACACACACACACACACACACACACACACCGACACATGCGCACGCGTGCCACGCGTGCACGCACACAGCGCCAGAGAGAGGGGAGAGGGGGTGGGGGAGACCTGTGCAAACCTGCACCACTTACTGATTACAGATTTTTTTATTTTCAACGAGTTGATTCAGGGCTCCAGACTAACTTTTCCACTGGTAGCACTGTTGCGACCAACTTTCTCAGTTGGTTGCACCAGCACAAGAAAAATGGAGGGGAACAGTGCATTGTTTATGCCTTGCTGTTGGGTAAATATAACATCAGGGGTTAGAGAAATGGCAGAGGGGGCTGTTAGGTTTTAAAAGGGTTTATATGCTGCTAAGTTATGGGACTATGTGCTCTGAAACATTGCTTGGTGATCTGCCCTGTTCAAAGAACTGAAATGGACTCTCCAATTTCTTTTCAGAAACTGACTGAAAATATCTCTCTGATGGCTCTCAGCCAGACAACCTGCTTGAAGCTTCTTGAAAAGAGTTCTTCGCACAGGACCGGGTTTGAGTGTTGTTTTTTTGTTTGTTTGTTTTTGTTTTGTTTGTTTTTTACTTTTTTCTACCTTGATTTGAGATGTTTGAAGAAGTTGAGACGTCATGATCTACTGCAAAAGTCTTGCAAACAGGCTCAAGGTGGACATAATGAATGTTATCACTGCATGGGTCTCAGCAGATTAACAGCGTGCATGTGTTCACATCACTCACAAATCCATACAAATCCATGGCCCTTCAGAGTGCAAGGTTTCTCCATACAGTATTGACTCACCTAGAGAGAGAGAGAGAGAGAGAGAGAACAAACAATAGAGAGGGAAACAGACAGAAAAGAGAGAGAATGAGACTGTTAAAATTTGCCACAGAATGTTTTTCAACAAAATAAAAATAAATAATTTGTAAAACATAATTGTAATGTTTGTGAATTATGTGCACATGTCCACTGCACCCATGAACAGATGCACCAAAATATGTACACACACACACACACACACACACACGCACACACAAACACATGCACCTACACACACACACACACACACACACAAACACGTGTACACACACAAACACAAATAACGGAGGTTCTTCTCCCCTTCATAATGAAGAGGAGAAGATCAGATGAGACTGAGGCTATCCATCTTTTCCTACTGAGTGACTGATTTAGATTGTAGAGGAGCTGGAGAACGCGTGTATTTGGAAAAAAACAAAAACTGCGCGTGTGTGTGTGTGTGTGTGTGTGTGTGTGTGTGTGTGTGTGTGTGTGTGTGTGTGTGTGTGTGTGTGTGTGTGTGTGTGTGTGAACGTGTGTATATGTGGATGAGCTCCTGGCAGCTTGCAAAACATTGTGAAATATGGTTGAGTGTCAACTATCATTGGTAGCTCCAAATTCTGGATGAGGCAGCGCTTTCTGCTTATTTTTGCATTGTATATATTTCTTGTATTTGCAGCTGTTGAGGGAGGACGGAGCAGTATTAAAGGCACTATGTGTGATTTTTTTGTCCACTAGATGTCGCCATTTCAAACCATAACAAAACTTGTTTACCCAAACAATCTCGATCCCACCCACCAGCGCAGAGCACTTCCTGGTTCCCCCGCCTCCCTCCCTACCAAGCAACGGAGAAATAAACAACTATTTTGTGCATAGCCTACCTACTGCAGACGTAAGTACATAAAACAAGCACGAATGCATCTCGGCTATGTATTTGGCTTGAGTAATGACAAATTTCACATGATAGTCATAAACCTTTAGGATATTGACAATAGTCCGCTTGGTAAGACTTATTTGTATCATCTGCTAACCGATCAAAATCCATGTCACGGTTACATGGATTTTGAAAAGGTTAGGTTACATTGTAACCTAACCTTTTGCATAGCCTGCCCTATAGCTAAGTACGGTTAGGCAAAACGTTGTCTAAAACTAGTTTGACATAGCTAAATTATGATTTCAATTCAATGTTGAGGACATCGCTAGCTAACCACAGCTGTCTGTCAACAGTGAGTAGCTTAGCCTGTGTTTTTGTTCCGTCTGCTAATACCAAGACATGGCCAAAATGGATTCATAGTGCAACGCTAGTATTTTCTCATTGTTAGAGTTGTTCAAACTAATTTCAAACGCTTGAATCACTGCTGTTTTTTATAGGCAGGCAAACCAAGGTGAAGCCCAGGTTAGCACCAGTGGGACACGGAGGAGAGGAGGCAGGGTCGCAGAGAGGAAGGTCGGCTGTTGATAGCTGATAGCAGATCTTGTCGACATCCTGAAGAACCGCATAGTAAGTAAGAAGTAAGTATTTTTTCTGATAAACGAAGTTGTGAAATCAATGTACTGAGAAACATCACATACACTGTCTATTATATAAAGTAGGCTATATATACACAGAAACACAAATACTGGTAGGCTACTGTAGCTTGACACACTCAGCTTTAGGCAAATCTAATGTTACAATGGAGAATAGTGGCCAAGAGACATGGATGAAGTCATATCAACTTTATTGGTGTACAGAAGATTGCAGACAGCAAACATAAAAAATGATGGAACATGTAGTATACAGGTTTGCTATAAAAGCACAATTTCTCCATCTCAAATATCATAATCGTGGGTCCACTTGTTTTCTTTCTTGACTATCGTCAGCTCTTCTGGATGACTGGCACCTTGAAAATCAGACAAATGGAAATGTGTTTAGTATTCATTTGAATCATCTATTTTGTAGCTGCTAGATATCAATGCAGGGTTCGTCCACATTGTCATAGATACTTTTACCAAACCTTGATTTGTTTGGACGGTGTTACAGCTATTTTCTAATGTAACGTTGCTTAGGTAAATATATGATATATGATATACTATATGATATATGATACAGAATAGAAAAACAAACTGCTAACATTAGCAAAGCTAGCTTTTCTCCATGGCGTTTCTAAGTGTTTAAACATTACTATACCGTTCTGCGTCATAGTGACAGCACTGGACGTAATTATAACAGAAAATGCATGCGAAATTTGTAATGGGAAGTAACGTTATGTCATGCATGTCAACTTGTCACCAGAATGTCTGTGTATAAGTTATACACGAACGACAAGCTAATCAAATCCTGCAACAGGCCATACTAGCAGTGTAAAGTCATTTGAATATCCGTGAAAAGCAACAGTTAGCCAAGTGATTACAACATTCCCAGAACAAATTCACAATATCGATAACAATTTGTACATTTCGCTATCATGCGTAACGTTACTGAAATGGGACATGCAAAAGCTACAGTATAACGTTAGTTACCATGTAAGTACAGGAGAACACGCCAGCTCCGAGTCACTTTGCAGGCCAGATATTGCTGCTCGTAGGGCTCTCCATCTAGTTAAAGCCAGACCGGCAAGGTTGACTCTGGTCTGAGATATTTCTTTTCGGCGGCGATTTGGCTAAAGTATGAAACCGCAAACATAAGGTGGATCAGAGAATGGAACGTCTGGAATGCCCGCATCAGGGATCCGCCATCTTTGTCTACAAAATTCTGTTTTGGGCTGTGGGCTGGGAGGGGCTCACTAGGTCGGCCTCTCGGGGGAGGGGTTTCTATGTAAACAGGTTTGGGTAGTAGGGGGAAGAACAGAGAGGGCCATCACAACACAGGGAGGGGGCGTGGCTTAGTTGTAAACACAGAAATGAATCACTGTAACTCCTCAACATATACAAGGTATTGGTTTGGTGATATTTAATAGTGCAGAATCCTACACATAGTGCCTTTAAATGACAGGTCTAATAAATCCTTTAACGACAATTTTTACATTTCATATCCCGTTCCAGTTGTGG
The DNA here is from genome assembly GCF_964638095.1 of Poromitra crassiceps. NCBI lineage: Eukaryota > Metazoa > Chordata > Actinopteri > Beryciformes > Melamphaidae > Poromitra > Poromitra crassiceps. The sequence goes on along the minus strand of NC_139623.1, from coordinate 76,166,527 downwards.
AAATGACTCGCCATGTGTGTGTTTGTGTGTACAGTATGCGTGAGAGGAGAAAGGGAGCAGAAAAGCGGTATATGCTTGGAGGGTGAGTGAGAGTGCAGGCGGGGTAATGAGCCTGCGTCTGAAGTCAAAAGTAAAGTTGATGCTCATCTCCTCCAATCAGACGATAGCAAAGGTAATGAGGCACAGAGAGAGATCTTTAAGAAACCTTTTGCTCCCAACTAGTGTGCCAACTCAGAGCCCACATATTAGCTTTGGCCAGAGCCATGTAGATATAAGAGTCCCGACATCTCCATTCACTCCAATGGACCAGTTTTTTACTCTCAAGAGTTCCAGGAAGTAAGGTCCTGGATTAAGCAGCACTGTCGAGTTGCAGCAAAATAGACAGTTTGTGTTGTACTCTGAAAGGGTTTTTCATCCCTTAAATCAAATTGTACATTATCAGCTTTATTTTAGCATGCAAAAGTAGCACGAGACCCATTCCTGGCTGTTCATTGGCTAATGAGTCTCGCATTTTGGTCCTCCGCTGATGCTACTCTCTCTCTAGAGGACACTAGCTTTGGCTAGTGAACCTTTTTTTTTAAGTGGCAGAAAAATACAGGGAACTTTTCTTCAGTAAACACATGAATGTCTGTGTGAATTGACTTGACGTGATCGTGAGCAAACGTCCAGGTGCAGCTGGTCTCTCCTGCTGGAGGGGGGTAGCTGCACTGACATGGAGAAAAACACACTAATGTGTTAATGGACGCTCTACCCATCACTGTGCATCTGGACCAAGTGCTGACAAGGTGAAAGAGAGAGTGTGTGTGTGTGTGTGTGTGTGTGTGTGTGTGTGTGTGACGTGTGTGTGTGTGTGTGTGTGTGTGTGTGTGTGTGTGTGTGTGTGTGTGTGTGTTCATGCGTGTATCTCATCGCATGTCTGATCACAGTTGTAAAACCCGACAACACACACATACTGTAGATTGCAGTGAATTGTATGAATTGGAATAATTAAAATTGTAATTAATTAGTAATTAATTAACTGCTAAGTTAGAGCCTTAGGGCTCTATCTTCCCGACGGCGGTAATTTTGCGTTAGCGCCTGTTTTGCGCTGGAATAGCGCCGTGCAAAGCCCTAATTGTGGGCGTGTCGGCCCGCTGCGCTTCACGCCATCTCAGCGCACATCTCCGTATAGGCGTGCCTTTGGCTCCAAAGCCAAAGGCCGGCAACTTGAACGCCTATCCAAAAAGACCGGACTCACTACTCACCTGGAAGCCTACAAACTTCACCAACAACACTACAAAGAAACTCTCAACCATGCACGATCCTCCCACTATTCCTCTATCATCCGCACCGGCTCAAATAACCCCAAAACACTTTTCTCCACCATAAACAAACTGCTCAAACCCATGGACACCACTAGCAACTCCTTCACCACCAGCACCTGCAACTCCTTCCTGTCATTTTTCAACAAAAAAATTGACGACATCCACTCACTTCTAGCCGCCTCCGCCCCCTCCGCCCCCCCCGGATTCCACCCCACCGACCCCCCCCCTCCAAACCACCCACTGTCTTCATTCAACCCCATCTCCGAATCCGATCTATCCTCCCTTGTCTCCAAGATGAAACCCACAACCTGTGCCCTTGACCCCATCCCCTCCTCCCTCGTCAAGGACTGTCTCCCCTCACTTTCCCCACTCATCACCACCATCATCAACTCCTCCCTCTCCACAGGCTTCGTTCCCCCCTCACTCAAGCTTGCTTCCATCACCCCCCTTCTGAAAAAACCTGGCCTCGACCCCAGCATCCCAAATAACTTCCGCCCTATCTCCAACCTCCCCTTTCTATCAAAAATCCTCGAACGAGTCATCGCATCACAGATCAAATCCCACCTTGACACCAACAACCTGTATGAAATATTCCAGTCCGGCTTCCGCACACAGCACAGCACCGAAACCGCCCTCCTCAAAATCACCAACGACATTCTCCTCTCCGCAGACTCCGGCTCCCTCACCATCCTCATCCTCCTTGACCTCACCGCTGCCTTCGACACCATCAATCACTCCATCCTCCTCTCCCGCCTCCAGCACTCCATTGGCATCACCGGCACCGCCCTCTCCTGGCTCACCTCATACCTCTCTGACCGTCACCAATTCATCTCCACCAACAAATGCAAATCCTCCACTGCCCCAGTCACTCACGGTGTCCCCCAAGGTTCAGTACTTGGTCCCCTACTCTTCATCCTCTACATCCTCCCCCTCGGTCAGATCCTCCGCCATCACGGCCTCCGTTTCCACTGCTATGCCGATGATACTCAACTCTACCTGTCTTCCAAAACCATCACCCCAGCCACCCACTCCACCCTCTCTGCCTGCCTCAGCGACATAAAAACCTGGATGCAAAAGAACTTTCTCAAACTAAACTGCAATAAATCCGAAATACTCATCATTGGCCCCAAGTCCCTCACCCGCTCTGCTCAGAACTTCTCCCTCACCATCGACGGCTCCATCATCACCCCCTCCACCCATGTCCGCAACCTCGGTCTCATCCTCGATCCCACCCTCTCCCTCCTCCCCCATGCAAATCATATCACCAAAACTGCTTTCTTTCACCTCCGGAACATTGCCCGCCTCCGCCCCTCCCTATCCCTCCCCGCTGCTGAAACTCTCATCCATGCCCTCATCACATCCAGACTCGATTACTGCAATAGCATCCTCTACGGTTCCCCTCACAAAATCATCAACAAACTCCAATACGTCCAGAACTCCGCTGCCCGCCTCCTCACCTCCACCCGCCGCCGAGACCACATCACTCCCGTCCTCCACAACCTCCACTGGCTCCCAGTCAAATACAGGATAAACTACAAAATTCTTCTCATCACGTACAAAGCCCTCAACAACCTGGCCCCCCCCTACCTCTCTGATCTCCTCCCCCGCCACGTCCCTACCCGTAGCCTCAGGTCCGGAGACACCAACTGCTTGACGATCCCCAGGACCAAGCTCCGGACCTGGGGCGACAGGGCCTTCTCAGTTGCCGCACCCACCCTCTGGAACACTCTCCCCAGCCTCATCCGTCAATCTCAGTCCATAACATCCTTCAAACAGGCCCTCAAGACCCACCTCTTCAACCTCGCCTTCTCCTCCTAACCTCACTCCACTCTACCTACTGTCTCCACCTTTCATAAATGTTTCTATATTAAAGTATTTATTTCTGTGTTTCTGTAAAGCGACTTTGAGTATCTAGAAAAGCGCTATATAAGATAAATGTATTATTATTATTATTATTTATGCCCAAAAGCATAGTGGAGGTGTGGTCATGCCCATTAAACCACAGCGTCACGTCAGCAGCTTCCTCCTCACTGAGAGGGAGTGAGAGAGAGAAAGAGGGAGAGAGAAAACGTCTGTATGCTTATCCCTTTTCTCTCTTCTATCTCCGCTGCGGTAATATACTGCATGCGTAATTACGCAGCGTACTGAGAGCCATGATGAGTGATGCTGCTCTATTTGAAGAAGTTGAATTTCGTTCCACCCGCACACATTTTATTAATCAGCTATTTTCTATTCGTTTCTATTAATATATATACATCGAATCCCACCAATTTAGTCTGTCATTTTCCCTTGTCGCACATAAAGACACATGCTTCCATCACTGTCTGCTTGATGGTGAGAGGGACTTCAGCTGCCATCCGCGCAGGGAAAGAGGTTACTGTACTGGCCTGACACAGGTGTTGTGCGAAAAAATTATGCGTTTTGAATTGGATTAGAGGATCGAGGGTCTGGCGGGGCGGGAGTCTGTGTGCGCCGGGTGCTGGAGGGGGGTCTCCCCCGAGAAGGTGGGAGCTGGACGGGTATGCAGGCTTGGTGGTTGGGTGGGTGTGAACCGATGCCCTGGGTGTTTTGGGCCGGCCAGGGTGGGGAGAGGCAGCTTGGCACAACACCGTCACAACTTTCTCAAAAGCAATCTATTGTTACCTCACACCACAAACCTGTATGGTCTGGGATTATGTAGCCTAATAAAACCATGACAAACAAATTCTCATTTTTAAATCAAGGTGTGTTTTTTCTGCAATGTAGGCTATAGTTGAAAATCAACGTGGCATTCCGAGGAGAGAAGAGTGTGTGCAGGCGCGAGTGGAGAGTGACATCCATGCCGTGCGTAAATGGATCCAAGCAAGGATTTCCTGCACTGCACGGAGATGTGGAGACTGTCTGCGCTCAGGCGTACGTCTGCGTT
>NC_139623.1:76137318-76157318 GCF_964638095.1 Poromitra crassiceps | reverse complement strand
TATATATATATATATATATATTTTTTTTTTGTCATTTGTGTCATAACGAATAATATTTACATGTCTGATGTCAATACAGTTCAAAATAAAAGAATTGAGAGCGAGTTCTGCCTGAGATAGTGTCCTTTACAAAAATGCAATTTTCTGCAATTTCTCTTCTCAGAGAGACCTTTTTGGTGAAAACAGGGTGTATATAAATGGCTATAAGTAGAGTACAGAACATGCTAAAAGCTCACTTTTTTTTCTTCTGGTGAACCCAGAGACGTACATCTTCATTTTGAGGTATTGCAAATCACTTTGGTGCTAATAGATAATTTACTGTGGGTCTTGAAAGATGACCAACAATTATGAAAATCTTTGGCCTGTGCTAAATATTGGCAGTCCTAAACTGGCCATGAATGAGTTAATACATCTAGAGACAAATCAGCTGCTGTGTCAACAGCAATTTGGATTCAGGCCAAAGTGTACTCTACCGAGACTGCAAATTGTCATCTTATTGAATTGATAAAAAGTCTTCCGCTTGAATGATTTTGCCTTCAAAATAAAAGCGCAAGTTTTTTTATATTTACAATATAGATTAAAGTAGTAATCTATGAGACCCAACTAGTCTAGTCTATTGTCATCAAACATTAAACTAGATGTTCCTCTTAGTGTTACTACGGTATGTTAATTCTGTTTAATCTATATTGTAAATATAAAAAAACTTGTGCTTTTATTTTGAAGGCAAAATCATTCAACCGGAAGTGAAGTTGTAAAAAATTGTTGCTAAATTCACAGAGGCATTCTTGCGGTTTCCCCATCACACACGGAAGAACCACCAAAACAACGAATGACAGCGTTTTCATGTGAGACGTGTGACAGCTAGTTTGAGTGATAAGTGAGGCAGGAGGAATGACAACGTTTTCGTGTGAGATGTGAGGACTGATGACTGATGATTGACGAGTGACGACTGACGAGTGAGGAGTCCTCACTCGTCAGTCGTCACTCGTCAATCACTGAGGACTGATGAGTGAGGACTGATGAGTGAGGACTGATGAGTGAGGACTGATGAGTGAGGATTGACGAGTGAGGACTGACGAGTGAGGACTGACGAGTGAGGACTGATGAGTGAGGACTGATGAGTGAGGACTGACGAGTGAGGACTGACGAGTGAGGACTGACGAGTGAGGACTGAGGAATGAGGACTGATGATTGACGAGTGACGCCGTATTGTGCGATGACTGACGCGTGAGGAGTGAAACAGTAATGCAGGAAGAATGACAGCGTTTTCGTGTGAGGACTGAAGGTGTTTCAGAGCACACTCGACATGGTTTACTAGGAGACATGACAACTGACAACGCTTAGACTGAGGAACGATAGCCTATACTCTGACGGACGAGGATGCCCAAAAATGGATGCCGTACAGTAGGCTAAACTGCATTGTTGATCGGACCACCAAACAACCTCATACCAACTGACCTCAGGTCTCCTACCAAACGGCAACAGACCAAACATCTTGCATAAAACAGCATCAGATGCATATTTCCCATAAATACTGTGTGACAATAAATGCTTGGATAACAGTTTTCAGAGTCACATCATGAGCTACCTCATTGTGAATTTTCACTTTAGTTTTTTTTTTTTACATTCTGTTTCTACATTCCAGTTTCTTTTAAACTGGAAAAGCTTTTTTCCATGGTGCCTGTGTGTGTGTGTGTGTGTGTGTGTGTGTGTGTGTGTGTGCGTGCGCGCATGCGTGTGTGTGTGTGTGTTTGTGCATGTGCACATGCATGTGTGTGTGTGTGTGTGTGTGTGTGTGTGTGTGCACGTGTGTGTTTGTTATGAGTATGTCCCCAGCCATGTTAGTGTGTCTGAAAGACTTGGTGTCGGTGGAAGCAGCTTGAAAGTCTCAGCTGTACTCCAATCCAAAGCCAAAGACTAAACTCTGTACATCTCCATACTTTGTTGTTCACACAATGTTTATCTGCCTTTCCCTACAAAAGCATCTGACACAGACAATACCAAATAATTGAATCCATGAAACCTTGTTTGATGTCAAAACAAAAAGGCACAGCAAAGCATTGTTTTTGTTTCTTTCAATTTAACTTATTGTTTCTGCCTGAAATGTTCTGCTAATAATGGCCTGGAGAAAAAGTATGTCTTTCATAAACAACCCCACAATACGTGTGAAAGTTAACGTTTAATGGGCTATACAAGGACACAGCCACTCAAAAAAGTTTTCACTCACTTCTACTTTGGCCACTTCGTTGCAAATGTCTATTTGTCGACATAGAATTCTATGAAAATTGAGAGGATATGGTCAAAATGTATGTGAGGTTGTACATTTCAAACAAAGTAAAAGTAAACTATGTATGTTAAACTAGTAAACATATTCACTCCCCTGACCCAATGTTTTTTGGATCTTATAATTACTCCCAACCATGAATAGTATCAGCTGGTACATGCTGTAAGGATCATCACTTTGAGTTTGGTGTGCTGTGAGTGAGTGAGTGCGTGTGTGCATGTGTGTGTGTGTGTGTGTGCGTGCACGTGTGTGTGTGTGTGTGTGTGTGTGTGTGTGTCTGTGCGTGTGAGAATCAGTATGTGGTGTTGCAAGGGAAAACAGGAAATCACACACTGGTAAATTGTGGGGTCACAGTGAACAGATGGGCCCTGAATGTCCCGAGCAGGGCTTAGCTTTCAGTACCAGGCTTAGCTTTCAGTACCATACAGACCACAGGCAGCACTGCTCACTGTCCCCTGCAGACCACAGGCAGCACTGCTCACTGTCCCCTACAGACCACAGGCAGCACCACTCAGTGTCCCCTACAGACCACAGGCAGCACCGCTCACTGTCCCCTACAGACCACAGGCAGCACTGCTCACTGTCCCCTACAGACCACAGGCAGCACCACTCAGTGTCCCCTACAGACCACAGGCAGCACTGCTCACTGTCCCATGCAGACCACAGGCAGCACCACTCACTGTCCCATGCAGACCACAGGCAGCACTGCTCACTGTCCCATGCAGACCACAGGCAGCACTGCTCACTGTCCCATGCAGACCACAGGCTGCTCACTGTCCCATGCAGACCACAGGCAGCACTGCTCACTGTCCCATGCAGACCACAGGCAGCACCACTCACTGTCCCATGCAGACCACAGGCAGCACCGCTCACTGTCCCATGCAGACCACAGACAGCACTGCTCACTGTCCCATGCAGACCACAGGCAGCACTGCTCACTGTCCCCTACAGACCACAGGCAGCACTACTGTCCCATGCAGACCACAGGCAGCACTGCTCACTGTCCCATGCAGACCACAGGCAGCACTGCTCACTGTCCCATGCAGACCACAGACAGCACTGCTCACTGTCCCATGCAGACCACAAGCAGCACTGCTCACTGTCCCCTACAGACCACAGGCAGCACTACTGTCCCATGCAGACCACAGGCAGCACTGCTCACTGTCCCATGCAGACCACAGGCAGCACTGCTCACTGTCCCCTACAGACCACAGGCAGCACCGCTCACTGTCCCATACAGACCACACACTGTATCTAGGGTTTTATAGATATGTCAGCAGAAACGCAAAGCGACTACCGGTACATCCAGACTTGGCCTGTGCTGATCTTCAACTTGTATTTTCAAGATGCCAAGTTTTTACATCAGGAAGGTTTTTTGGGGGAATGGGATTTTCAATTAATTTCACAGGTCTCCTTTTCAAGAAGAGCCCTTGCTTCTTCTGATTCAAAGAAATGTGTGATGTTGTCTGAATAAAATAGCCAAGCATGTAAGCTTCATTAAGGAGGAGACTGGTGTATTTTGCTCTTTGATTAATGCAATTTGAAAAGTCAATAGGCTACTCAAAGGCATATTTAGCATAATTGCAACTGCAATATATGACTAAACTACTGATGGACTATGGATGATGTGAGAGGATATATGATTTCAATTTCTGACTGTGGTGTATTTCTTCTTGAATTAGGCTCATCTCCTGCAGAAATTGGGTCTCAAATGTGCCAAAATGAAACTTTAGGCTGTAAGAGGTTTTGAAGAAGCCTTTGTATTGGCTTGCCTAGCTTGTTCAATAATACAATAAGTAGGTTAATTTTGAAAAGATGCGATTGGGTTTACAGACCAGGGGCCTGCTACTAGTTAATCTCAGTTTCACATTCAAACACTGCTGACACATCTTCAGTTCAGCTCAGTGGCCTTGTGGTCTGAGTGTCCGCCCTGAGACTGGGAGGTCGTGAGTTCGATCCCCGGCCGAGTCATACCAAAGACTATAAAAATGGGACCCATTTGCCTCCCTGCTTGGCACTCAGCATCAAAGGGTTGGAATTGGGGGGTTAGATCACCATGATTCCCGAGCGCGGCACTGCTGCCGCTCACCGCTCCCCCAGGGGATGGGTCAAATGCGGAGAACAAATTTCACACATTGTGTGACAATCAGTGGGACTTTACCTTTTAGCCCATGTAGAGCCAAACACAATGCAGATATACAGATCAACTATATATCAATTTAATGTTACATTTCACTGTCAGAAGAATTTACCTTCAGCAATCTGCTCTGGCTACCACTCTTCTAGATAGCCTTAGGATGAAATTAACATCACTGTCAGGATATTTACTGCGATATCAGTAGATCTCACCCAGTGACATTCAGTGTCTGTATTAAAGTGTGTAAGAACAACATCATCATTTGTTGTGCTTGATAGGTTATGGCATGTGTCATTTACAAATCACATGACAATACATTCAATGGCAGAAGAATTTGCTGTGAGTTTATAATTATTATGAAAGAAATATAAGTCAAAACTTGTTCAAAATGTGGGTCTATTACACAGAAAATACACTTTTGTTATCTTCTGTGATCTTTGTGTTGCTAGAATTATTCCACTTCAGGGTCACAATCAGGAAAATAAGGACACATCTGTAATTTGGGTACAATCCACCCCATACAGTAGCTGTCCAATAGACAGTAAATTCCAAAGATAAGTGGGAGGTCAGAATACCAACACATGCATTTTTTGAATGAAATTCCTGCTGCTCTGAATTAAGTCTCTCTGTGATTCACAGCGTGTGAATTTGCCTCCCAAGTCTCCACCCACAACACCATCACATCAGATGTCTCTCACCCCGTGTGCTGTAGCTCCAATTAAACAAGCAACTCACCCACGGCCACTCTTCTGTCTCACACATGCACGCCCCCCCGCACACACACGCACATGCACACGCACACACGCACACGCACACACACACACACAGCTATAGACAGTTACACAGAGAGTGTTGGGTTATCGATAACAGCCCTGATATACTGTATTTCTAATGAGGCAACAGCCAGACTCTCTTCTGCTCGGCAGGGGACACAGACACAGAGAGAGAGAGAGAGATGGAGAGAGATACAGAGAGAGAGAGAGAGAGAGAAGAGATGGAGAGAGAGAGAGGGGGGGGGGGGGGAGAGAGAGACGGTAATACAGCTAATACAACAATAACTAGGTCAAATAAAAAGAAAATGTGATTTGTACAGCAGCGTATTGCCAAATATGAAAACTAAAAGTTTACACCTGTAGCCCAGCTGTGAAATGGTCTGCTCCAGCTGTTGGTATTTCATCATCTTGGTTATAAAGGCCTCCTCTGTGGTCAAAGGTACAGCCAACCTCTAGAACAAACACCTCTCTACGATTTTCATTAACAACAACAACATCAGGAGTGTTAGCTGGGATATTCTAGAAAACATCTGAATCGTCACTACACAGACTAAACATGCTCGGCTTCACAATAGTGTGTTTAAAAAGCGTTATTGAAGCCCCGAAAACAGAAGAGATATCTTTTGATATCAGATCCACTAATCTGTCATGCCTACATATGTAAAGCCCTTTGTATGCATTGCAACCATTTAAGATGTGAGCCATGGTTTCAGTTATCTGTTCATGACCATGATGTATGCAGTGAGGAGCATGACTGTCAGGAAGCCAGATGGAAAGATTGAGCTTGGTTGGTAAAACTTGCAGTCTTGCTTTTAGAGTGAAGATGATAATGCTTTCATCAAGAGCAACACTTTTAAACACTGCATGAGAAACAGAGTGATCTGCTGCAGGGAGACATGCAAGCTTCCCTTGGAGTTTTAACTCAGTCCAGTGTTGTCGTTGTCTTTGTTGTAGCGCCCTCATGAGGTGACCTCGGGCATTCGTTAGAGGGAGTTGATGATCTACTCCACAGATTAGGGCTGGGCGATTAATCAAATTTTAATCATGATTACGATTTGGGCTGTCCACGATTATGAAAACAAGATAATCGACATACAACGATTTTGCGGCTCTTGTCACTCTCGTTCTGTCTTGTGTTGTAAATCAAGCGCACCCCTTCCTTTGCAGCGGTGTGCTCGGCCCCTCCCCCAAAGCCCAAAACACACACACACCGCTTCGTTTGAGCTCGAGTTGTGAATGACTGTCATGTGAACAGAGAGCCACGGCACGTTTCTCCTCCCCGCTTATTTCCATGGTAGCACAAGAATAAGATGACAGAAGTCACAGAAAGAGAGCCGCTGGTCGAGAAGAGAGGATGAAACAATATATGTGTGGTGGAAACACTATGGTTTCGCCGAGTTTAAAGGTCCTTACACATCAAGAGCAATGTGAATATACAGCACAGAATTGCGATGCGAGTTTTGACCCACCTGTCAATCACAGCCACAGACTTGGAACAAACAGTGCAAGACATGCACGGTCGTGGCTGCACCCCGCAACACAACCTCTCCCTCTTTCTTTAATCACTTGAAATCCACTCACAAAGTGGTCTATGACCAAGCAATAAACGCTAAATGAACACAAAGAAAAAGCCCCATCTAGTTACTGCCACCGCATACAGTCATCGATTCAGGACACTCTTTACAATGAAACCGCATATTCAATAGCTAACGAGCTCACAGATAAACATTAACAATAGCCTATTATGAACCTAAACGTGTTATTGTAAGTCGCTTTGGATAAAAGCATCTGCCAAATGAGTAATTTAATGTAATGTAAACGAACGTTACTAGCGTTCTCATTTGGTTAGTTTTGAGGTTTAAGGACTACTAGTTCAGATGTTTACCAACATATTGAATGTAGATTAATAGTTGCAGTTGGTTGTGGCAGTTCACTGCAACATAGTAGGCCTACATATACTGTATATTTATTTTAGTTGTTATTTTATTTCTAAATCTTTGCACTTTTATTATTTATTTTCACTTATTTATTTATTTATTTATTTATTTTCAATTATATCTAAAATCCAAAGACATCCAATGTTAAAAAGAAAAGCCAGTGTCAATGTTCAATAAATTCATGATGTTCTCAATGTCAATGAGTAATCGTGTTAAATAATCGTGATCTCAATATCAATCAAAATAATCGTGATTATGATTTTTGCCATAATCAAGCAGCCCTACCACAGATATTCACGGTTGCTCTCACAGAGATACTGGGGTCAGATATAACCTCTTCAGAGACATTCACTGCCTCTGAGTTAGGCCCCGCCCACTCCAGGGCAACTTCACACCAGCCACATAAGTCATTCAGGTCAGGCCAGTCAGACCACATGCCAAAGCCAGGGGAGCGACTGTCCAGCTTCCCGCTGGGTTTCGTCTTGAATCCCAGGAAGTTAGAATCCGAGCCACGTGCCAGGGGGACCTTGCGTCTTTTTAGGGCTATGAACAGAGAAGCTCTGCCGCACATGCACACGCACACACGCACACACACACACACACACACACACACACCAACCACAGTTCTAAGCCTCATTTACCCCTGCGATCTGTATCCAGATTATTCTAGCACGATATTGAACAATTTGATCACACCCTTTGCATTTACACCTATAGTAAATCTATGCATTCTTGCTGTCTGTATGAGATTGGGATCAGATATCATTTTCTGCACGCACTACACTACTGTACAGCTTGTTTTTAGGGTGAAAGGTCTTTATTGCTGCAATAGTGTTTGCACACTTTGCAGCTGCTGTGAACGCCACTACAGATTCCTCCACTATGTGTGGATGAAGGAGCGATGGCTGGGTTAAGGCTGCTTTATGCTCACCATGCCGTGAAGGGCGCGGGGGTGGAGCGAGGGCCGGACGCGTCAAATGACGTCAGTGTGTTGGGCGTGGTTGGGCGCTACCTCCGTAGGGCGCCCACCGTGTACCTGAAGATTTTTCTCACAGCGCGACCTCCGCGCGGCTTCTCTCCAAACATGGCCGCTTTCAAGCCACTGAGCCCTGAACACTGAGCTGTGTTTTCACCACATTTCTTGACCCATGTGGTAGGCTAAACTTTGATTGGCAACTGTTCGTTTTTAGTCATTTCCCCAAGTAAATGTGTTGTGTTGAGAGCATGATTGAGAGAGATTAAAAGCAGCACAGAGTAGGCTATCAGGGCTGAGAACTGAAACGGCTTTCAGTAAAAACAAGTTTGGTGATTCATTCATGTGCTGATGTGCGGTCGTTTGAGAGTGAAAGCGCACTCAGTACTGCACATAATAGCGTTTCATTGCGACTTTTCACGGGCTGTTCTCACTATTACCATTGTACAATAACAATTGTACTACCACAGTACAATTATTACATTGTAATAATTGTATATTCTGTATACAAATGACTGTTTTAGCCGTCATGCCGACAGATTCATCATCAAGTACGCTGATGACTCTATTATTGTCAGCCTGCTTGATGGGGATGAGGTCGGTCATGGCCAGGTTTTAAATGATTTTCTGTCCTGGTGTGAAGAAGCCTTCCTCCAACTTAACGTCTCAAAGACTAAAGAGATCTGTGTTGATTTTAGACGATCATCCCCAGTTCCCCAGAACAGTGTTGTCCATGGGCAACCAGTAGACTTGGTGACCAATTATAAATATCTTGGCACTATTTTTGACAGCAAGTTGAAGTTCGATCTAAACTGTGAAATGCTGTGCAAAAAAGGTCAACAACGTCTCTTTTGCCTAAGGAAGCTTGCTAGATTCCAGGTTGACAGGACTCTGATGAAACTATTTTATTGTGCCTATATCGAGTCTGTAATCTCTTTCTCTATTATCTGTTGGTATGGAAACCTTGGTATTCAAGGGAGGAACTCTCTCGGGAGGATCGTGAGAGCGGCATCAAAAATAGCCGGAGTAAATTTTAGTAGCCTGGACCACATTTTTAACAAACAGGTGCTTAAAAAGGCCATGTCCATTCGCATGGACGATACTCATCCTCTCTGTTCAGAGTATGTGCTGCTCCCTTCGGGCCTTCGGCTAAAGGTTCCGAGGGCTACGAGAAACAGATATAAACTGTCCTTCGTTCCTGTTTCCATAACAGCTTTAAATGCTGCTGAGAGGAGGAGATAGTGCACTCTCTCTCTCTCTCTCTCTCTCTCTGTCTCGCTCTCTTTTCTCTGTCTCTCGTGCAGCTTAAACGCTGCTGGGCGGAGGAGATGATGCACTCTCTCTCCTTGTCTCTCTTCTTAGGTAGGTATTGCTGCTATAAATATTCTTTATATATTTTATATTCGAGATATATCTTTATTTATTTTTTACCTACCTATTTATGTGAGCTCAAATAGTCCTGGACTCTTATTACTTTTAAGTTCATGCACGTGTCTCTTACTACTTTTAAGTACATTATACGTGTCTTTACTACTTTTAAGTACATCGTACAGATCCTTTGAGGTGTGTTTTTATTTTGTTTTTATTTTATTTTATCCTGTGTTTACTTGATCCTTTTTCTGCTGGAAAACTGCTGCCATGCTCCATGTTTGTTTTAATTTGTTCATGTTCTGTGTTTTCATGTATTCGCTATGCTTTTTATGTCTGCTGCACACAAATTGCCCTTCGGGGACAAATAATAAACTTGAATCTTGAATCTTGAATCTAACATGCTGATCACTTGGCTGATCACTTCTGAGTATAAATGCATCTGCCCCAGCGCGAGGTCCGCACGGTGACTCGCGGAGACTGGCGGAGCTCCACCCCACGGAGCTTGCTCGAGTATAATGAGCCCTTTAGTCTGGGAGTCCTCTGTTGTAGCTGAGTGGAGAACAAACTCCAGAGTGAGGCATGACTTCTCTTACCGTACTCGCTCACAGATGCCACCACACTGTACGGATTGCATTTCCAGCTGGCTGACCCCACCTGGCTGACTCCCCTGACCCCACCTGGCTGACTCCACCTGGCTGACTCCACCTGTCTGACTCCACCTGGCTGACTCCACCTGGCTGACCCCACCTGGCTAACTTCACCTGGCTGACTCCACCTGGCTGACTCCACCTGGCTGACCCCACCTGGCTGACCCCACCTGGCTGACCCCACCTGCACCTGGCTGACTCCACCTGGCTGACTCCACCTGTCTGACCCCACCTGGCTGACTCCACCTGTCTGACTCCACCTGGCTGACCCCACCTGGCTGACTCCACCTGGCTGACCCCACCTTGCTGACTCCACCTGGCTGACCTGACCTGGCTGACTCCACCTGGCTGACCCCACCTGGCTGACTCCAGCTCAGATCCGATTGTGACGCGAACCAGACAGGCGCTTTCACCCTGGCTGAGTTTACAGAAACAATCACTGACTGTGACTACAGTGTGGAAGATGACCCAGACCTGATATGATGTTTAGCTACAGGCATGTAGCAGAAATGATATGGGGGTTATGGTGTGTGACTGACACAAATGATAGGGGTGCAAAATATGACCTTCCAATGAAATGATGAACAGAGAGGCCTATAGCAGGAATTACAGGTAGTTACTGGGTGATAAATCAATTTGATCAATGAATTCGAATTTATGGTTCAAGGTGATGTTTAAAAATAAAAAATGGAGTTTCACTTTAACCTGGATAAATACGACACGTCAATCAACATCTGACATCAAGCAAACCACTAGCCACTGTCTGTTGTAAAGTTTGTCTAAACAGCAGCGAGTTGCACAAGCTAGCAGCAGCCCCCAAATGCCTGCTATAAGGCAGGTAACATTAGCAGCATCCCTTTCCCGTGGCATCCCATATGACAGTGTTCCCTATAGGGATGCACCGATTGCCATTTTCTTGGCCGATTCCGATTTCCGATTTTTGAATAGTCTGACTTGCCGATACCGATTTTTTTTTCTAAAAACAACAATTGACAGCTTACACAAACGTTTTTGTAACTTTGTTTAAAAATTAAGATTCATAGAACAATTCTTACATCTAATGGGGATCCAAATAAACAAATAAACAATTCTTATCATTTGCATGAAGTAGGACCTTCTCACTCAAACACTCAAAATAAAAGTGTTCCAGGTTAGGCTACTGGACAGAGCTTTTTTGTGCAAATACAATGAATACAAAAATTAAATTAAATCCAATAGCCTATATCCCACAGCTATCATGCATTTACTTTTCCAAAAGAAAACAGGTGCAACAGAACATCAAAATGATCCATGGACAAGGAGTTTATAGACTGGCTCCAGACCAGTCCTCTTGAGTAGAGGGGAAATTAGTTTATGAGTTACAGTAACGATCTTCAGTCTGAATATCAGGCGGAGTTTACACACAGTCCGAAGTTTGGTATGCGTATTTTTATCTGCCATCCGAAAAAATATCGTCACGCACAGAAAACGTTGCACACTTGTGAGTCCGATGCATTTTTATTATTATGTCCGTCGTTCTCATGTCGTTCTATTTGCAATACGAAACAAATAGTCTCTCCTGTATCCACGTCACGTTACAACATGACTTGACAGGCTGAGGCAGCAGCGCTGATGTGGAATGGAAAAGCAGGTCGGGGAATGGTTATCATACTGGACACAATGCTCGCGTTCACCTCGCCAAGCCGGCTGTGCGCGGTGGCGGGTTGCTGGAGCACCGCTTCCCGGGGAGAGAGAGCAGAGAGAGAGGGGCCAGTGAGGTGAAGCGAGCCGCTCTGACTGGACTCCAGCCGAGCGGGACTCGGCCGCATCTCTGTCTCCACGGCTTATTTTCGACTTGCATGTGTGACAAACTGCGAGCTTTGTCTACTTCACTGACGGTGAAAAAAATCCACAACGAGGAAGGTATGCTGGCGTGTGTGGTGTGGTGGCTGGGTGCCTGTCTCGGTGCTTTGGGGTGCGCGCACGTCATGTGAAAATCGGCTCACAGAATCGGCTATTTAGAGTGACCGGAACAGATCACCGATCGAGGCCGTTCACGTGAAAATCGGCCATTTCCGGTCACGTGCCGATCGATCGGTGCATCCCTAGTTCCCTAAAGACTGGGTCAGGACCCACAGGTGGGTCGCAGGAGAGTTTATTTGCCAGACTCGCCAAATACATTTGCAGATTTGTTTCCACAGTCTTTTATTTAAAGTGAGTATGTTTGGGAAACACTACCAAATGACATAGGGGCCCCGGTGGAAAGACATTACAGATGCGGTAGCGTTTCATATATTTTTCATACACTCATTTGAATAATGCCTTTGGCCTTGCCTTTGTCCGTGGAAATAAGAGAGATCGTCTGAATGTGGGCAGATGGAGAGATTAGCCTGCTGTCAAACTGCATTGGCTCTGATGGGTAAATGTACTTACTGGGAAATGACGACAGTGCAATTTAATGGCATTGCCAGTATTGTGTGAATGGCAGCATTACGGGCATTACCAATTACACAGGTTTCATGTGTGACAAGAGTATAGATGGTCTCTAGAGCAGGGGTCTCAAACTCAGTGGCAGAGCGGATTACTGAGCTGTCAAGTGACATTTATGATCAGTTCTAAGGGACAGTTGAAAATTAACACTGCCTAATTTAATAATGTGCATTGTCCCTAAAAAAAGAAAACAAAGTCCCTCAAATAAACAAATAAATTGTTAATGTAAAAAACAGATTGTCCCTCAAATAAATGAATAAATTGTTAATGTTGAGAATTCGAACGGTTGCATTTTTCTCTTTTTTTTTAATACATGAAGTGGCCCCCTTGGGACAAGACTGGACACTCAGCAGCCCCCAGGTAATTTGAGTTTGAGACCCCTGCTCTAGAGTATGACTGGCTCCAAAGTATAGATGGTCTCTAGAGTATGACTGGCTCCAGAGTATAGATGGTCTCTAGAGTATGACTGGCTCCAGGGACTGACAAGAGTATAGATCAGGGGTGCCCAAACTTTTTTGACCCCAGATCTACTTTTCAAGTAGCCAGCCTCCCGAGATCTACCAGTCCAGTTTCAACATCGCAAACGCACACACATCGATGCATCTTAAATCGATGCCTCACTTTTTCCCCCAATACATGATTTATTTTTTCTCACTTTACAATACAATTGCATTGTATTATGATCCATAATTAAAATAAACAACTGCATGTACTTCCATTATATTTTATTTTATTATAAAAAAAAAAAAAAAAAAAATCCCTCAATGCCATGCGATCTACCACACTACCTTCGCGATCGACCGGTCGATCGCGATCGACGTATTGGGCACCCCTGGTATAGATGGTATCTAGAGTATGACTGGCTCCAGGGACTGACAAGAGGATAGATGGTATCTAGAGTATGACTGGCTCCAGGGACTGACAAGAGTATAGATGGTATCTAGAGTATGACTGCCTCCAGGGACTGACAAGAGTATAGATGATTTCTACAGTATGACTGGCTCCAGGGACTGACAAGAGTATAGATGATTTCTACAGTATGACTGGCTCCAGAGTATAGATATTAGATGGTATCTAGAGTATGACTGGCTCCAGAGTATAGATATTAGATGGTATCTAGAGTATGACTGGCTCCAGAGTATAGATATTAGATGGTATCTAGAGTATGACTGGCTCCAGAGTATATATGGTATCTAGAGTATGACTGGCTCCAGGGACTGAGAAGAGTATAGATGGTATCTAGAGTATGACTGGCTCCAGGGACTGAGAAGAGTATAGATGGTATCTAGAGTATGACTGGCTCCAGGGACTGAGAAGAGTATATATGGTATCTAGAGTATGACTGGCTCCAGAGTATAGATGGTATCTAGAGTATGACTGGCTCCAGGGACTGAGAAGAGTATATATGGTATCTAGAGTATGACTGGCTCCAGAGTATAGATGGTATCTAGAGTATGACTGGCTCCAGAGTATATATGGTATCTAGAGTATGACTGGCTCCAGGGACTGAGAAGAGTATATATGGGTCCCTATCGTTGCATCGGCGCTGTTTCTAGGCCGAACGCCTGGCGCAGCTCAAATCAGTGGGCGTGGACCAGCGCACTTGATATCGTCGTGCTGGCGCTAGACGCAGCCTCAACCATTACAACCACGCCTTTTAAGCGTAAAATTATGCACCGTCATGCTCATTGGATAACTGCAATAAACGAATCGCATGCTTGCCTTTTTAGCTCCAATTCCAGTGATCCCGCAAAACCAGAGGAAAGCCAAACGCTCTGCCCCCCCCCCTCCCTTCATCCAGTCTGTCTGTCTGCATTATAGGCTATTATTCCATATTATTATGCTTCTCAAACCAATCTAACTGCAGTTTCAATACTGCAAGCATGTAAATACGCTACACTATAGCAAGATCAAAGTGAAAATAATGTTCTAAATGCATCGGATAGAAAAATATAGCCTATCCCTATATGATGAGATTAATTTTATATTGGTGAAAGTTTGTCCAGAACGATATCGTTTTCTCTCCCCTGCTACAGGTAGAATGATGCACATAAATATACCCTACATTATGTAAAGTCATTGCATAAATGTGTTTTTATTGTAAAACTAAATGTGAAGTAGGGCCAAGTTATTGGAGCGGACATCACAGTATAGCACATGACAGTAGAAGCGCGTTCCGCAGCGCGTTCCGCTGTCACTTATCTAAATCACGTTAAATCCACACAGGGTATATATAGGCTCAAGAGGACATATATGTTTCACATAGGGTGGTGTTTCATTTCGATGTTTTATTTGGTCCAATATTGAAATGTTCTACAATTGCAGGTTGTCTTACCATTACACATTATTTTAGATCTACCTTTTATATCTATTTCGGCTCATTTGGTTGCTATTTAGTAGCGAAATGGAGGACCCAATTGCATGCTGGGACAGGGACATTCACAGGCAGTAAACTTACAACTGCTATTTCCTATGGGAAGCTGGGTGCTGCTATGTGTTGTGTCTGTCTGAGCGAGGGAGTCAGAGAGAGAGAGAGAAGGGTGAGGCAGAAGAGCACTGGCGCACTGAATAGGCCTGGTTTCAGAGAGAGACAGAGAAGGGTGATAGGGGAGAGGCAGAAGAGCACTCCTTGACTGAATAGGCCTGCTTTTCAAAGGCGCAAAGCGCTAAATGTAGGCCAGGTGCGAAGATAGCAGTACGCCGGTAGTTAGCGCCGACACGCCCACTTTGGCCCATTCTGGGACTGCGCCACGCCCATTCGGCCTAAAGCGCATTTGGCAGCCTAAAGCCATATTGATATCGTCCCAAAACAGGCGCAAGGCACGTTTTTTTGCGTTTAAGGCCCGTTTTAGCGCCGAAGGCTTGTGGGAGAATAGGGCCCATGGTATCTAGAGTATGACTGGCTCCAGAGTATAGATGGTATCTAGAGTATGACTGGCTCCAGGGACTGACAAGAGCATCGCAACAACAGGACTATGAGCTCATTTGTGATCTAAGCTTTTACTTTCATTTCTGCTTCTGTTTTCCAATTCAGCTGCCTGTGTTCTTGATGTTTGTAATTGTTGTTGTTTGCTGTTTGTTTCTTTGTTCTTACCCCTGGGGTTACATTAGGGCACAATCTGTATTTTTCCTCTCTTCTTTCAAGTGTTTAAACATTTTATTCGTGCAAACAAATGACGCCAACTTAACTAACACTGACTTGGGACTAATCTGGATGCTGTGCAACACATAGCCTCCATCTTCCCCTCCTGTCTAGTCTTCCTTGGTCTTCACATATTCTCTCTTGTCTGTACTGTCGTGCATTTCATGTTATGCAGAGTGAATTCTTTCCATACTTCAGACTAGGAATTTCAATATTTGAGCACACACATTAAATTATTATAGTACTCGAGTAGCTACTCGCAAAATAAATTAGAAAAAAAAGTAAGAATATGGTCCGAAACTAACCCCCATGTGAAAATGGGTGTAGGGATCCGTGTCCAACTGGAAACACACAAGCGGAACCAAAGTTTCGCTTGCGCTAAACAGTTATTTTCATAGGCTATTCACCTTATGCAGCCCCGCCCACTTGACTCATTGTATCACAACTTCCTGTTCAAAATGCCGGCTGTTTTACCTGCTCAAACTAGTCTGACTCACCTGGTCAAACTATAGTTTAACTCTCATTATGTATCAGACTAGGTTTATGAGTCACAGGAAGTGTAAATACAATCAGTAAATTGTAGTTACATGTAACACCTACTACGATAATTTAGAAACAATAATATCACCTATAGAAATAGAATGGGCCAGAAGGTTCTGGGTTCGGCTACTGGAGCACAGTGAATGTTTAAATGAGACTCAGAGACCAATAATCAAATATGAAATTGCCGGCTTCTTGTATTAGAAATATAAGAGAATATAAAATAAAAGGATTTGAACAACAAAGTTGTTGGTACCAAAGACAAGACAATAATATCAACAGTGTGTTTTGATATCAAAATATAAATTACTTCCAAGTTCAGTGTATCTCGGGTGCACCCTTGTAACCTGAATTTTCAGTCTCAACCCTTAAATTCAGTTTTCCATTCAGTTCAGTTTCAATTCAATAATACATTTAAAAATAAACAAAATAAAATAAATACAAACAAGGACCCGTCACTGCAGGAAGGTATACTGCGACTCAGCCACTAATTCACGATTCCGGGGAAGGAAAGAGGTAAGTCCATAATGAATCCAGTCCAGAGTCCAAAAACAAAAACAAAACACGTCGAGAGGTAAGTATGGGTTCCAGGGGAAGTGGGGTGTACGTATCCGGGGGAACGATTGTGAAAGGAGGGAATGTGAATGAGTAGACTGAGTGTGGGGTGTCTGCAGCAGTCGGGCCTACCACACTGCAGAGTGCAGCAGAACCTGTCCAGTGATCACGACACGGGGGGTATCTTGCGATACGGTCCCTCTCTCTAGATCCAGGTGGGAAGGCTCGCCATCAAGGTCACGAAGAGATTGATTCAAGAAGAACAAAACAAACAAAAAAACCTGACCTGTCAGGGTCAGAGAGGTATCATGAGTATCAATGTACTGTATCTACTGTCTGTTCTACAGCATCATATCTACTCTCTGTTCTATAATACATGTAGTTTTCATCATGTAATTTGCATTACCATGAAGCGTAAAATAAAAGGAAACAACTTTGCAATACTGTGTCTGGTTCACATTTGTTGTACATCACATCATATTGCATTTGTACTAAACATTACATCTCTAAACAAGTTATCTATACCTAAGGTGCAGTAAACAGTGTTTTTTCATAAAGTGCAAAATAAATTGAAATATATCATTGTAAAATCATTCATTCCTCTTTGTAACAAAACATCTATACAAACAACCAATCATTCAACAAGTGCACAACTTTAAGGCAATAAGATAGAAAATAAATGACAATCCTTTTTGTAAAAGTGCATGTTCTCACCGATTCCGTGAGCAGGCTGGATGCAAACAGTGTTTGGGGCGCCCAGTAAGGCCACAGGGTTTCTACGATTGAAAATATATATAATAAGATCAACGAAATTTCAATGTGTTGTTACTGCGCAACTGCAGCAGTTAAAACAGCATTTACTCTTAAATCAACTGGGATGAAATAAATTCGTTTGGGATTGAGTGAGTTACCTTGCGTTTAGAACGGGTTGTGACGGAATGTGCTGGAAACGTGCTGGAAACGTTCCGACGTGCTCAAAGCTATCTCACGCAGCTAATTCACGCAGCCATTGTACTGTAGCTCCCACAGCTAATTCACAAACAGCTAGCAGCTAAAGCTAACAGTGTTGAGCTGACTCACGTGTGGAAGCAGTAATTAGCTACTAATCTCATGAGCTTGCATGACATCTAAAAGATAACTTATTTTCAGTAGAATTATCTCTGCTGTTTATATTTATAACCGTCACTCGCAGCGCTCCACAAGAACGTGGCTCTCTCGTTTCTCATCAGATCCAAAAGGAAAGTCAGGAAGTAAACACACTCGTTCTACCAATCATGGAGTAGGTGGGTGGGACCAGCTACCGTTAACTGGTTGTGTAGAGGGTTGGAAAATGGCCTTTATGAAAAGTAACGTAAATAACTTACACCCCCTTATTTTTTTATATAAATCATTTAAATCGCTAGCTACTTTATAAGTTGGCTCTCCATACATTCTCTTTAGATTTTGTCTCAAATGCTATTACTTCTTGTGACAGCAGGTGTCGCTGTAATACCAGGTTCAGTAGGAAACAACCAACTCAACGCTGTGTCAGTGACTTCAGGCAAGTCAGAGGTCAGACACCGAAATAAACATGGCGTCCGTTGGTTGAACACTGATCCTTGTCCCGTTTCTTACTGCTCCGCAGGTATGTAATTGTGGTTTAAAACGACTTAGAGTGAATTCACAAAGTACCTAGATGTTAGATAAACCACTCGGCTAAAGTTAATGAGTGCAGTGACTGCTCAAAGCCCGAGTTGGACGTTGTTTTTGGTCAAGTGTATTTTCGTTAGCATCATAGCATTCTTTTGTGTTACTGCTAGCTTGAAAGGACTAGACCATGTGAAGGGAAGGGATTGGGAATAGTCTACTCTAGGCAACTTGTTCGTTTTATCCACATTCAGAAGATAATAGGAGAGTAACAGTTCATTGAGTGAAAGAGAAGTCTATTTTGAGTTCATAACTTAGAAATGTGAATGAATGTAATTGTTGTAATATTGTAAGTCCTGTAATGGCCACTCATGTAAACGGACTAAAATGGTTTTTGAGAGAAGAGAAATGCATTCAGAGATATTTTATTTGTTTTCATGCATTTTACATTGCAGCTACAGTAGTATGCAATTTATTTGTTTTCTTTCATTTTCATGTATTTGACATTGCACTTAGGCAATAGTATTTCACTTAAAGTTATCATTATTGCTAAGATACTGATGGTTGAAACAAGTTATTCTCAGTCAGGACAGTATCATACTGTTTGAAAGTAATACTCCAGTTTGTAGTATATTACAGTGGGATATGTACATATGTGACTGAAACGTGATTTGACAGTATTAGTTAAAGGGAATGTATGTTTGTTATTTTTGACACTGAAATGTTTATGGAAATATGGTGAATACAGATATACAATGTTGAATGTTTATTATTGAATATAAGTCAGAGGTCAGACACCGAAATAAACATGGCGTCCGTTGGTTGAACACTGATTCTTGTCCCGTTTCTTACTGCTCCGCAGCCATCCAGGACTGCGAAGCTAAATAGCTATTGGCCCAGGTACCCCTAGACCTGAGGCCGGTAACAGTTGCTGATTGGCCAGCCAAGCATGACACTCTGCTTGCTGGTTGGGCAGAACGCATGTCCATCTGTGTGCAACATTGACTAGATGTTAAACTTGACATCACTGAAGGATATTTTTATATTTTTAACAGAAAATTAATGAGGAATAGTGACAGAGTAGTGATTTTATAGTTTGTCTATTTATTTATGTAAGCCACTATTTTATCTGTGTTACATACACTTCCTGTTAGTCTCTCAAGCCAGACAGTCTCTTCTGAATAAGGTGAAGAATAGGTCTGTAAGAATATCTACTGTCTAATCATGCTAGAGCAGGGGGAATCTGCTGTGTAAGTACAAAGTTTTGAATTAGTTTTATCGGGATTGTTGTCCCCTGCATTGTCGGATTCCAATTAGAAAAAAGATCAGAAAGCATTTGATCAGGTTGAGTGGCCCTATATGTTTGAGTCGCTGCGCAGATTCGGATTTGGTGAATCATTTATATCTTGGGTAAAGCTTATATACGCTAGCCCAACATGTTCTGTTATAACCAACGGTGACAAGTCATCCAGATTTCCACTACTCCGTTCGGTCCAGCAGGGTTGCCCTCTTTCGCCGGCCCTCTTCGCCGTCGCGCTCGAGCCCC
>NC_139623.1:76082318-76132318 GCF_964638095.1 Poromitra crassiceps | reverse complement strand
CATTGAGAGAGGAAAGGTTGCTGTAATCTATCAGATCAGTACTAAAAAGACTGAACTCTGGTACACTACAGTTGAGATGTATGATGTATGGACGGATGGATCAACAAGAAAACCAATTACTAGAACACACACATGTGCTTAAAGGGATACGCCAACTTTTCGGGAGTTTCGCTCATTTGCAATATCCCCCATACTGTACATAACCAAGAGACACAATGTGTTTACCGTCACTCTCCTCGCAGTATACAGTGAGCTACAGTCCTCAAGTTAGTTAGTATCACCAGAGAATGGAGGCTAATGGTGCAGTTGTTCAAAATCAGCAAAACGTTGGGGTTGTCCTACAACCCAGGTTTTACAAGTGAGAACGAGGAATCTCACACTATGCCAAGCTGCTCCCTGCAGCACCAGACTGGACAATGTCTATTTTCTCAAAATTGACCCCTATAAAACCATCCATTACGCCTGAAGGCGTTATTGGCAATGGCATGGGCACGGCCACCCGCCGTGACGAACACGTCACGCCCGCGCCATACAGTCACTCAAGCAGCCAGCAGCCCACTGTTCTGAAGAAGCAGCGAGGCTAGATGTGTGAGATTCCTCGTTCTCACTCGTAAAACCTGGGTTGTAGGACAACCCCAATGTTTTACTTAGTTTCGAACTTCCGAATCTCACACTATGCCATCTATACACCCAACCTCGCTGCAAGGAAGCACAAAAGGAGGACAAAAGGCAGCCAAGTTCACGAGCATAGATCTGAAGCTGGCGTTGATATTTTTTGCCTGGTAGGTGGGGTTAGGCAAAAGCGTAACCCTTCGCTCGTCATCTGCAAATACCAAGCAAGACTGTTGGCCTGATAGGGTAATCAGGTCGCCAACCCTCTTGCCTGAAGACAAGGCTAACAGCAGCGCAGTCTTCAAGGACAGCAACTTCAGGTCCACAGTTTCCAAGGGCTCAAACGGGGGACCCGAGAGACCCTCCAACACCGTGACCAAGTCCCACTTAGGGAGACATTGCGTACACGTGGTTGCAGTCTGCGTGCCCCTTTCATAAACCGGGAGACCAGGAGGAGGCTCCCCACCGGTTTCCCTTCGATCTCCATGTGACTGGGTGATATGGCCACATAAACCTTAAGGGACTGAGGGGACTGGCCCACATCATCCAGGCTCTGCAGGAAACAGAGGATGGGCTGAACGCCACAACTCACTGGATCCTCATTACGATCCGCACACCAATGGGAAAAGACTCCACGTGTAAGCGTACTGAGAGCGCGTGGACGTAGCCCTAGCGCTCTGGATCGTGTGCACCACGCTCATGGGCAAACCCTTGAGCTAACAGGTGCTCCCGTTCAGGGACCAAACTTCCATCTGGAAGGGGCGGGATGGAGTATCTCGCCCTTCGCTTGCGACAGGAGGTCCTTCCGGGACGGCAACGGCCCTACCAACAGCGAGATGAGGTCCGCAAACCAGATCTGCTGCGACCACTGTCTTCACGTCTTCACTCAAAGAGACTTTAAAGATTGTTCCACAAGTCATCACTTGTGGAGCTGTGCACGCTCACAGGTGTGCATTTTCATGATTTATTCAAAAGAAAGACTGTAAAGAATTAAATTACCAATCAATTTAGCATAACAAGCGCCGGTCTCCGTTAACTGCCGGGGCGTTTTTTCGAATAAATATTTTTTCCCATTACGGTATGTTTTTGTGTTCAATCCAGTGACTTACGGTAATGATGTTGTTTTGGAGGAAGTCAGGCGGAAGTCAGTCATTTTCAGAGATTGTACTTTCTCCCCCTGTCAAGACAGTTTTATATTTTATTGTAACCGACATGTTTCAAGTATGCATACCGCATTGTTTAATGCTACGGATTTGTGTAAGCAACGTGCTGGAGACGCTGTCTAACCGGGAGCGGTGGGCAACTTACGCTAACGTAATGTTACAGTTGTGCCTTGTAAAAGTGCATTTCTCTCAGCGGAACAGCGATCATAAATGCAGTATGTATTATACCCATTATACTGGACATGTATTGGAAACTTGGCGTCTATGTAGGGCTGCACGATATTGGAAAAAACAGACATTGCAATATATTTGGTTTCTGCGATATATATTGCAATATGAAAGAATACAGGAATTTTCACCAAATGACTTGATTAGCTCATCAAGCCTTGTCCCTTTAAGAAGGCAGTGGGTAACCTGCGTGGGTGACATAGTAGCAAGTGTTTTTAGCTGCAGCCAGAGTGATTGGCAGGATGCTAGTGTGCTAATGCTGAGTATCAACCAGCAAAAGAGTTATAGCATGACATGTTTGAGTTACTTTGCCTTATCCTATGACATTGCGCGTTCTGCGATGTGAGTATTGTGCATGCGCACATTGCGATGACGATGCTGAAACGATATATTGTGCAGCTCTACGTCTATGTATTTGGTAAGTCTGCTTGGTTGTCTAGTGCTGCAGTGCTGTTTGGTTGGCGTTAGCTTGGTAGCTAACGTTAGCGTGCCTTCTACAATAACTCTTTGCTGGGAGAGTCTGGCAAGCGAGACTAACGTTGCTATGACTTCTTTCCAGTGAAACACAAACAACTGAATGTGTGAGCGGTAGGCTAATGTTACTTGTTTAAAATATGGCATGGCTGTTTGGCAGAGGGAGAAGAGGAGAGCAATGAACTGATACCGTAACGTAGTTGGATGATGATGATTAGGGATGCACCGATATGAACATTTTGGCCGATGCCGATAACCGATATTAAGATTGCTGTTATGGCTGATAACCGATATTTACCGATGTCGATATGATCTGTATAAAAACACATTTCTATGATAATAAAATTTTGTACATACTGAAAAACACATGTAAACACTGAATTTGAAAAAGTTATACATTTCTTTATTTCAAAAACATTTGTAAAAGCCCATAAATCATAGATTTACTGCATTATTTCATTTCAATGTGAAGAATTTGACTGATACCGATAACCGATATTAACATTGCAACATCGGACCGATACCGATATGTTAAAAAATGACTAACATCGGCCGATACCGATATGATTGCCGATATATCGTGCATCCCTAATGATGATGGTGATGATGATGAAGGCTATCAGTTGTTTTTATTCATTCCAGTCCATTGTACAATACTAGGCATGTTCAAAACTGCCTGTTCCTATCCTCTTGTGTGTACTAAGTACTATCTCACTGGTTTAAATAAGCAATTTGATACTTTCTGTTTTTGCTGAGCAGGAATTCTGTACCAAAAAAAATAATCGCGTGGGTCAATTTCGTGCAATAAAGAAATAACTGCCTGACTCCAATTGCCGCCGAGTCTGCAATAACCACAGGGGGTCTGAGTCAATTTAGCATAATAAACGCCTGGGCGTTTATTGGAAGTTTTGCGGTATGCATATTAAGAAGAAGAAGAAAAAACCTGAGAAGTCACAGTTCGAGGAATGTTGCTGTGCCATGAGTTTTGATAAGCTCAAGGGAACTGTATGGTAGCCATGCATTGAGAACACAGAGAACCACAAAATGAATGCCAATTGATAATGCTCACTATGAATTATCATTTGATTGTATAAACTGTATGCAATGCTGAAAACAGCTATAAAAATAAAAAAGCCCTTATAAGCGGCTGTGCAGACCCAACACGGTTTTTGAGCTGCCAGCACCTTTCTGCAATTCATTCTCTATGGTAAGGAAGGACGTGCTAAGCATGCTCCTCTTTCAAGGAACGCACCTGGGGCCAGTTGCACCAACTGGTCTTACACTGGTCTTAAGCTAAGTTGGTCGTAACTTCACGACCTAACAGCTACGCCGGTTGCACCAAGACGGCTTAAGCCTTATTTTCACTAAACCCAGGCGTAACTCTTATGCCTGGTCAGGAGGAGGCGTAGTGCCTGCCTGTAACAGAGATCTCCGCGGAGACCTTTTTGAGTCCTTACCGTCATCGTCACCGTCACCGTCGTAACGTCGCCATCGAAGCATGATGTTAGATTATAACGAACTAGTTGTGTGGCTTAGCCTTCCCAAATGTTGCCGTTAATTTTTTAGAATTTAATACATAGAATTGGGAACATTACATTCAATTTCATTCAGACTGTCTGTCTGGCTCAATCGCCGCCATTTTTCCCCCGGAGCGAGGGAGGGTGGGAGGAGGGAGGGTGTAGTGATGCACATACAGTAGTGGCTGATAGAGCGTAGTGGCACAGTGACGCTCCAAGCAGGTCGCGAGGCACATTTTTGCAACATCATCCAATCAGGGGGCATTCCCTGGCAATTCACATGGACACGCATTGCTACGACCCGCGTAGTTAAGACCAGATGTAAGCCGTGTTGGTGCAACAGGCATAAATCCACTCTAAAGACTGGTCTTAACTAAGACCGACGTAGGAGTTACGACCAGGCATAGTTAAGACCACTTGGTGCAACCGGCCCCTGGTGTTTAAACGCTGTTGGCGTTAGAGATGCTGCGATCCGATCATGTGATCGGATATTGGCGCGATATCAGCCAAAAAACATGGATCGGATCGGATCGGATTCCAGCGAAAATGACCGATCCAAGGCTCCGATATAAGCACTCCATTCCATTACTCCGCTCCAGGATTTCTATCCAGCATGCAGCAGCAGCAGCAGCAGCAGCACAGAGGCCGTGTTGAGCCTAGGATGGCCAGGGCCAAAACGTCAGACACACCCGTCCTTAACCTATGTGCGATTCGAAATCACGCGTCCGCACCAGTTTGACAGTTTCAAATTATAACAAAACAACCACTATTGCAATTTGCAATACATGTCCCGCAAGGTTTCTGAGATTAGGGGAAAGTCTGAGCTGGCGTTACGCTAAACCAAACGTGGGGATGAGGCAGCGGATTTGTTTTGGCGTTAACGTTAGCTGTTGTGATGATGGCTAACGTTAGCTAGCTGGTTAGGCTATCTAGTTGCAGGGCAGCGCTCCACAAGCTTGTTGTGACCAAAACCCCCGCATTTAAAGCATTTCATACTCCCAGAGCTGGCGTAAACCATAGAGAACCTCATGCATTAGCCTACTCAAAATGAAACGTCCAGGGTTTGTGTCTCCAAAATCAACTAACGCTAAACGTTACATGCAAGCTAACGTAGCTAGCTGCGGAGCACTCATGATCTATAAGGAAAACGAATGCGCACATAGCCTACATAATTGTCAACATCACATACATGTATTTTCTTTAATCTAGACTACAGGCATCATTTTTCAGTCAAAAGTGAAACGACACAGATATGATGGCGTATAGTGAGGCTTTCCATGCCTCACTATAGAACTGACCCCATGCAAAATTCAGACCGCTTATATGTTGCCGTCATGCCAATAAGAGTCTAAATGTAATTTTTTATGTTTTATCTGCAGACTAAGCAGCTAGGCTTTCGGTTCTATAAAAGCCATTATTTTTTGTATTGACTATTGAGTGATACACTTTACTAAAAAAAATATTATATCACAATAGTGATGTCAGATTTGCTTAGGTCAGAGCTATGGAATATTAAATCATCCATCACGCCCAGCCCTAATTTGATTGTTATGTTTTAGTTTTACATCAAATGTATTAGATGAACTAAATCGTTTACATACTATATTACCAAAGCACACACATACATACCTAACCCTAAAAATGTTTGTTGCCTGCTAGCTATCAGACAGCATAGAGAGACTTAAATATGTGCTGTATCGGTATCGGATCGAAATCGGTATCGAATCGGGTATCGAAATTTGATCGGAATCGGATCGGTTTTGAGCTAAAATATCGAAATCGGATCGGAATTGAAAAATCTCGATCGCAGCATCTCTAGTTGGCGTTAGGGGTCGACCGATTATCGGTTTGGCCGATTATTATGGCCGATATTCAGCATTTTGCCGATTATCTGTATCGGCATTTTCATTGGCTGTTTGCCGATATAATAAATTAATTAAAAAATGCGCTATTGGCTCAGAATGCAGCTCTAACAGCCTGTGTGTTTCTCTGTGTTGCTGCTCTGTGTTGCTGCTGTGCAAATGTCCTGCCCACAGCGCTATCTGATTGGTGAGTATTAGCCTATCAGAGGGCTTCTCAGATGAAATCCGAGCTGCCTTGTGCCTTCATTCAACAGCGTGCCGTGTGGGTCTGTGCAGCGCAGCGGACTGACTGACACGCCTACATTCCACTAGGTCCGTGTTCGGTCCGTCTACGCTGCGGTACGGCATCGGAGCCGATACGTTTCCACTCTAATCATTGTGTCAACTCCCACCTACTCCGCTGCGTTGCGTGTCTACTCCGTCCCAGCTCCGACGATCTGGAGCTCTCCGAAAAAGATACGCAAGGGTTCTATTTTTCACGGATGACGGAGCAAAGCCGCAGCAAGTTGGGCGGAGCCAGGCATGAAATCAACAGGGCAGAGGTGTTTACAGCATTCAATATCAAGCCAGAGGACAAATATGTATGAGGAAAAGTTCATAATTGAAGTGGAAAACCACAAAATAATATATGACACATCACATCCTTTTTACAAGGACAACACCAAGCAAGTCCACCCCTCCTCTGCTCCTCCAGTTGGGAACAATGGTCTTCTGCCTGTTTGTCGTTGTATTTATCCCACATACAAATTGTCTCGCTCGATTTTACAGTGATAACCTGTCGGTCTCGTCACTCTAGCTGTCTGGCGCAGCTGAGCCGTGACGTGCTCTACACGCAGCCAGTGAGTGTTGCCGCAGCACAGAGCACGGAGTAAAACCGGAGATCAGCCGCAAAGCAACGCAATGCAACCAGTGGAATGCCGGCGACAACAGTCCGCAGTCCGCAGCAGGCTGCCAAGCTTGCAATAAAGTGAATAAACATCATAGTTATCTAGGCTGACATTGCATAAACACCACAATCGTCTGATCTATCATTCTTATTAGTAGATGATTCGTATGAAGCGCTCCCTGGCTGCATGGCATGCAGTGCAAATTAAGCGTGGAGATATGGTAGGTTTGATAGAAGCGTGAGTTGAAATCCGCCGAATGCACTTTCTTGCAGTGATAAGTGACCATCTGTCCCGCTTTGTGCAGGACTGCGCCGCATTTTCAACACTTTTCACGCGTCCCGCAAATTGAGACGATGTCCCGCATTTGCGCGAGGCAGAGAGAGAGGGAGAGATAGATAAAGAGAGGGAGAGAGAGAGAGAGAGAGAGAGCACACGGCACACGGCTTGCACAAAGTGGCCTGCTCGTTAACGTCACTTAACCATCTGCAGCTGTGTGAGAGAGAGAGATGAGACTGGGATGACGGCTCTGCTCGTGACACTACTGTCTGCAGCCATGAGTAGGCATGCAAATATAGGCTACTTAACCATAAAATAGGATACCAACAGCATAAAACTCTCCAATGCTGTTTTAGCAGAATTGAAGACAGCCTCAAATATTTCTCAACAGCATCCTGTCTTTGAGATGTAATTTGCAGATATTTAGTCTCTACACTGCTACAAAGGACATTTATAAATTCCATAAGCTGCTCTAATTAATGTTTTGTTCAAATGAACCTGTAATGTAGCCTAGGCTACTACAGTTACAGTATGGTTCTACTTCAGTATAAGATATAGTAGGCTACATTGTTCTACTAGAAAAGTCTGACTAACTTTATATGGTTGGAAACATGTCGTCTTTCATATCTGAACAGAAGCCATGAATCCCATCCCATATCAGCAACCTGTCCTGTTTTATTGGAGCCTACACACTGTAGTCAGTTGTGTTGCTTTCTTACTGTATTTACCGGTTTGATTTGTGGCTGTGTGAACACAAACAAACCAAGGCACAAATGCAACAATTGTATAAATTAAGCCCCTGAATCCAACCAAAGCCAAACGACCTAGAGGTGTGAATACACCCTTGTCTCCACAGTTGATGTTCCCAAGTCTCCACTAGAGTGAGCATACACATGGAAATGGGAACAGGTTATAGGTTGTGACACACACACACACACACACACACACAGATCAACACTTTAATGTGAATATTTTCAATTAATATTGCAGTTAGATAAACTGAGGAAAATGCATTTCCACAACGAGTTGTGTTATTTAAAATTTTGACACCAATATTTTTATTTTTACTGCAAATGTATATCGGTTCCAAATATCGGCTATCGGTCATTTTGATTACCAATAATCGATATCGGTATCGGCCCTGAAAAACTGATATCGGTCGACCCCTAGTTGGCGTCTAGTGTTTTTTGGCAGAGCGTTCTGGGCGTCTCAAGCTGAAAAAAGTTGAACATTTGGAGGAAAAGCGTGTTGCTCGTCATGTCACTCCTCCTACCTCTTCTCCTGTAAGGGGGATCTTGAACCTCCACTGCTGCCAGAATTGCAAATAATCTGGCTGTTCACAGTAAACAACATCAAACAGACAAAACTAGCTGGCTACCGTCCGTGTGATCGTTGCGTCCTGAACTGTACTGCACGCGACTGCAGGGAAAAACAAAACAAAGCACACAAAAAACGCTCCGTGCGCTGTGCTCTGTGCACAATGGAAGCGCTCTCGACATGATTTCCAAAGCGTTCTTTTTGAAAAAACTGCGTTGGGTCTAGGGCTGGGTATCAAGTTTCGATACTTACTTGGCACCGAAATGGAAACATCGATACTAAGGGGTATCGAAGCCTCCCTTGTCAATCGATACCAATTTTCGATACCAAAACAAAACAGCGTCATTGAGCCTATAAGCATGCGACATGCTTGCACGCCGCGCTCTAATACGGCTGGTGATTGGCTGTCATGTAGAGGCATGCAGGAAACGTTACGCCCACAGCCGGTGTGTTTGTTGTGACTGTGAGCCAGGCGTGCGGTGCGGATAGTATACAAGAAGTTAGCCACTCAAGCTACTCCTATCCTGGAGTACCATATGGCGAAGATGATGAAAAGCAGGAAAAGAAACAGAAACAACACGGACTGGTTTCCACAGACAAGAGAAATAATTGAGAGGTGGGTCAGCTCAGCTTACCGCAAGTTAGCGGTTATCAGATCCCTCAGTCTGACAAATCCATGCATCTGGCTGTGAGTTGTAGCATTAGATCGTTTAATTAATTGCCGCCGTAACGCTATGCGCAAGCGGGCATTGTGTATTTTTAGCAACTCGTTAACAAACGCTGATGTCATGATAGTTTGTTGAATGTAAATGCGATTCATTTATATTGATTGGCTAGTCAGTGAAGTTGAGCTGTCTCGTCAGATTTGACAAGAATGACGTTCTGTTGCAGCAGTGAGCACACTGATCTGCAACGCTAGTGTTAATGTTTAATTAATTAGTGTTAACGTTATATGCAAGCGGGCAGTTATCGCCCATGTATTTTTAGCAACTCGTTAACAAACGCTGATGTCATGATAGTTTGTTGAATATAAATGGGATTCACTTTGTGCCATTGGCTATATTGATAGGCTAGTCAATGCTCAACTAGTCTTCCATGCATGAAGTGGAGCCATCTCATCAGTTTTGGACAAGAATAGAGTTCTGTTGCATCAGTGAGCATTAAACCCTGATTTGCAACTCTCCGTTTTGCACTGAAAACTATTCCACTGATTTATTTGTTTTAGCTACATTTCTTTCCTTTGTAGTACTCCAATATTTTTTTGTAGGGACGGCAATACGTTTAGAGAACTTAAAGTTATGTTAAATACAGTAGGTTTTATTTTTTTCTGCTGTAAAACTTAAGATGGGGGAAAACTAAAGATTTGTAAAATAATTTCAATGTGTAATGCAGTTTTATTTTTGTTAAAATGGATTTTTCTAAAAATTGGTATCGAAAAAAGTATCGTTCAGGAACCGGTATCGAAATCCAAGTATCGAAACGGTATCGATATCGAAAAATTTTGAACGATACCCAGCCCTAGTTGGGTCTGCATGGCCGCTAAGCATTACCTTTAACTTCCATTTCTAAGAAACAATGAAGCTTTTACACATATTGTTTTGTGATGTTATCAATGGTGCAGTGCAAAGAGTTGAATCAGCAAACGTCTGGCCTCTGAACTCTTTCCACATCATCATTAAATACTGTCTCTTATTCTAGCGTTTCATCATGATATGAATCAGCACTCCGTTAATTTGGAGTAGCTCAGCCTGTCAACATTATCCTCTTGAATGCTGATGAGGCTCTTTATCTTAATTCCCTTAAGTCAGCAGCGATGTTTTTGGTTGGACCTCGAAAATACAACACTCACGCACGCACACTCACACACCCATGCATGTGTGCATGCACACACGCATGCACGCACGCACCCATGCGTGCACGCACACACACACGTCTAAAATGGAAATGGGGCATGCCCATTTACATTTTAGAAATGTAGCTGATGCTCCATCCATCCAGAGTAATTAAAGTGAGTGCAAAAGCATGTCCCGATACACAGGATGTGATGTAATAACCCTCTGTGCTATAACCCTCTGTGCTATAACCCTCTGTGCTATAACCCTCTGTGCTATAACCCTCTGTGCTATAACTCTCTGCGCTATAACCCTCTGTGCTATAACCCTCTGTGCTATAACCCTCTGTGCTATAACCCTCTGTGCTATAACTCTCTGCGCTATAACCCTCTGCGCTATAACCCTCTGTGCTATTCACCTTATGTAGCCACGCCCATTTGACCCGGTTCTGTGGCCGTCCTACGACTTCCGGCAAAAAAAAAAGAAAAAAAAATGGCTGGCTGCTCCAATATAATCTAACTCTGAATTAACTAATACTTTAGCCAATTGTATGTAACATACCAAATAAAAGCAAACGGCAATGTCTAAGAATGCAATGCCATGTAACTGGCTCGTTAATTCTCGCATTCCAGGGAATTACGTTAACGTGTGCGGGTCTTATAGACGTAAGTGGCTCGAGCTGCGCTTGGAGGAGAGAAAACCTTCTGAAGCTTTCTTTGTTGGAGTCCAGGTATGTTTTACAAGAAAGTGCTCGTCATTGTTAGGGATGGGTACCGAACTCGGTACTTTTACAGGCACCGACCGAAAGTGGGCGGTACTACCGAGTATCAGTTCACATGACATGAAACGGTACCTCATTTCGGTACTTTTTTTTCTTCTATTATAATTTAAAAATGTCGGTACTTGAACGCATCTCAGTGATACAAAGACAGCGAGCGAGATAGAAATTCCGACGCAAACTTGAAGGCAACACACACGAGGGTGGGTTACGTCAGCACGTCACTGCCAAAACAAGCAGAAGAGAAGAAGATGGCCTCTCGCTTGCGGTCTAAAGTGTGGCACTGGCTACACTTCACAAAGATAGACTCAGACAACGCTCGCTGTAACATTTGCGATGCGAAGTGCAAAGCTGGCCAGGGGAACACCTCTAACTTGAGGAAACACTTGGTCAAGCATAAAATCTTTTTAAATGCGGAAGACTGTAAAGTGTTCGATAGCCTGAGGGTGGACGCTGCATCCACCAGCAGCAAAGCACCTACTCTGAAGCAGCTCCTCTGCTTCGTTAGCTGAAACGGACAACGACGACGACGAAACTTCAAGTGTCGCAAGTGAGGCGTCGACTTCTTCAACATCAGGTAACGTCATTTAATTAGCTAACGTTAGCTGGATAGTTGTAGCTTATAGCTTAGCATGTTTAGTAGCGTAACTAGCGTTGCTAACGTTATTATTATCCTCAGTTCGTGTCACCGTGAGACGTGTTATTCAACGTTACACTCTTGCTTTCTTTGCTAGGCCACCGTGTGAGAGTCGCACAGGAGACACCCTTCACCCTGGCGAAGAAAGCAGCTTTACCCCGGCAGAAAGTAAATGAGTGCCACAGGGCAGTGACTGCCTTCATTGTAAAAGGCATGTTGCCCTTCGCAACGGTGGAGTCTCCATGGTTCAGGTAAATTATTTATTTATGTATAAATGGGTGATAATGTGTGTGTGTGTGTGTGTGATATTCATAGAGTAAGCTAAGTTACTAACAATAGTTATTTTTATTGTCTATATATAGGGAGATGACAGGGACCCTGAACCCAAAATACTCCCCTCCCTCCAGAGACCTTCTCACAAACACACTTATCCCAGCTTGGTATCGTGTTGAGAAGAAGAATGTGAAGGAGGAACTCAGGGCAGTTGACCATATTGCAGTGACCGCTGATGGATGGAGCAGTGTGGCACAAGACCATTACCTCACGGTCGGGATTTTGGGAGTTTGGGAGGGAAGAGGGAGGGAGGGAGGGGTTTTATTTTGTTGGGTGCTGCTGCTAAATAAAAAAAAATCTAAATAAAGAACAATGTTGAAATTGAGAAGTTTGGACTTATTTGTTTTACAACTGTACATTTTTGTTGTTGCAAATTTTTTTTTTTTTTTTTTTTTTTTTTTTACTCAAAAAAGTATCGAAAAAGGTACCGTTTTTGGTACCGTACCGAATTCCAGGTACCGGTACCGTACCGGTATCGATTCAAATGTGAACGGTACCCATCCCTAGTCATTGTCGACGATAACGTTATCTGACCTGGCTAACAGTGGATACTCCGCTTGCTTGCTGTGTACCGAGCTCAAAGTAGTAGGCTACGTTTTTGTTTTACACCCTGCGCTGTCCGCTACAAAAACAACTCTCTTCTTCATGACGTTCTTTCATATTTGGCGCCGTGACCGCCGGAAGTGTTAGACGGACCCGGAAGAATTTGGCCCACTGTAAGGTCTGAACATAAGGTGAATAACCATCTGTGCTATAACCCTCTGTGCTATAACCCTCTGTGCTATAACCCTCTGTGCTATAACCCTCTGTGCTATAACCCTCTGTGCTATAACCCTCTGTGCTATAACCCTCTATGCTATAACACTCTGTGCTATAACCCTCTGTGCTATAACCCTCTGTGCTATAACCCTCTGTGCTATAACCCTCTATGCTATAACACTGTGCTATAACCCTCTGTGCTATAACCCTCTGTGCTATAACCATCTGTGCTATAACCCTCAGTGCTATAACCCTCTGTGCTATAACCCTCTGTGCTATAACCCTCTGTGCTATAACCCTCTGTGCTATAACCCTCTGTGCTATAAAACTGTGCTATAACCCTCTGTGCTATAACCCTCTGTGCTATAACCCCTGGCCAGCTTCTACTGAGAAGCCCTACTCACATGTTAAAGACAATGCTGCACTAAACCCACAGATTATTTGAAATGGTTACCAGAGAGGACATCAGCAGCATACACTGTGACAGATCACCAGCACCATCCACTAACAACTCAATCTAAATCTTTGCATCAACGATTTAAAAACACGATTTCAGACGGCAGCCCGTCTTTATTGTCACACGAACACACTACAAACACATGCATGCGGCCACAACACACACTCATGCTGACAGTGGCCGGTGAAATATGTCCTCTGCATTTGACCCATCCAGGCTAGTCCTTTCCTCCAGGGGGCAGGCCAGGAGCAGTGGTCGCTATTTCTTTCCAGTGCCTGGGGACCTTCATTGGACCATCATTGGACCAACATCAGATGTTGTCGTCACTGGTCGGATGACGATCTTCTGCATGTTTTTAGTGGGGGGTTATGTATGGAGGAACCCCCTGGGGGGTACGGGGAGAACATGCAAACTCCACACAGAAAGGCCCTTTCGACGAGATAGCCCACCTGGGCAGTAGGCACTGAAGATATGGGGGGGTCACAACTCCAGCGCCCACAGCGTCCCAGGTGAGAATCGAACCCAGGACCTTCGAGCTGTGAGGCGACAGCGCTTACCACTGCACCACCGTACCCCCCATCAGTTGTAGAATAAGCTGCAATTCCTAGATTGCCATATATATCTATCTATATATCTATATCTATATCTATATCTATATATATGTATACCTATATCTATATCTATATCTATATCTATATCTATATATACTCACACTGTCTTTATTTAAGGGGAGTCCCACTGAGAGGAATACTGTCTTTTTCAGGAGCGCCCTGTTCTAAGGGTGGGCGATATGGCAAAAATATCATATCACGATTTTTTCAGGAAGGATCACGATCCACAATCTTATCATGATTCTTTTTCATATTAGTTTGTAAGACTATTTTGCAAGTTACTGAACAGTACAAGTACATCCAAACTGATTTCAGGGTTCGTATGGTCATGAAAAACCTGGACAAGTCATGGAAATTTAAAATACAATTTTCAGACCCTGGAAAAGTTATATAAAAACATATTTTTTTTGTTTTGGAAAAGTCATGGAAATTAATACATATTTTCATGTCATTCATTTTTACGCTGAGTTTACAATAATTAATCTGATATCACATGATTTGTGTCTCCCTGGGACCCAAACTCACAAAAAACATACGGTATTGAGTTGCCCTGACGACCAGTTGGCGACCGACCCCCCACGGGTCTGCTGCGACCCACCCCCCACGGGTCTGCTGTGACCCAAATTGGGTCCTGACCCATAGTTTGGGAAACACTGTGCTAAGAAATAACATTCACAAGCAGGCACACGCTCACTAATGTTACCTGAAAACTAGCTTGGTGGTGGCCAGATACAGCTCAAAAAACTCAAGGAGGCAGGCAGGCAGAGCTAGCCACTTGGCTAATGGAGAAATAGGCTGCCTACATGTCATGGGCAACTGCAACAGACCAAGCACTCGCCACGCAACACGCAGGTTGTGTTGTGTCAAAACATAACAATATTTTGAACATGAAAGAGGCGGCGGCAAATTAACGAGCCACGCGCAAATAAGGAGGCAAACATCAAAGCACTGCTGCTCGTCAAGCTAACGTTACTGCAACTCCCATCACTGGACTACAACTCCCATCACTGGACTGTTTCTCACCACAGCGAGGGAACTGCAATCACCGAGCAGCATGTCTCTCTCTCGTCGGCTACCAAGCAGGCAGCGATAACCAATGCTGTAACAAAAAAAATTGTCTGAACTGTGACGGCTAAATTATTCTTCTTCTTTCACTCGTTCGAAGATACCAGTCTGTGTGTGTGTGTGTGTTCACAATCACAAGCCAATCCAACTCTGTGTTGTCGTCCTCCATGCTGCTCGCACTTTGCCAAGTAAAAGGGGGGAGGGACTTTGGAGGCGTCTTTCAGACATAGAAATGCA
Source organism: Poromitra crassiceps (assembly GCF_964638095.1). NCBI lineage: Eukaryota > Metazoa > Chordata > Actinopteri > Beryciformes > Melamphaidae > Poromitra > Poromitra crassiceps. The sequence continues at coordinate 76,117,273 of NC_139623.1, read as the reverse complement.
ACTGATAGAATGTGCACTGCATGTAGCACAATACTAATGATCTGTCTGGAAAGGCAGATCGTGGAGCCATTCTCATCGCTAACGATCGAATATTGTCATACCGCCCACCCTTACCCTGTTCACATCCACACACACATTCACACCTGGAAGCTGACCAGTACAACCACAGTCTGCTCTGCTGGCCACTGAGCAACTTATTAAATTAACACCAACCAGTAAGCAAACAACTGCTTGAACAAATACCCCTGTGCCCATAGAAAGTGTAAGCCTAATGGACAGGACAAATAAGCTTGCTCTCAAGAGCCTTCCCTGTATAAATAAAGGCAAAAAAAAAAAAAAAAAAAAAAAAAGAAAAAGCAAGCAGAGGAGCAAGGAAGGGGTGAGCTGAATGTGATTTAAAGGGTGGAGAGAAAGGTGAGGGTTCAATGTCTTATTCAAGGACAAACGATTCTGTCCTCTACAGCTCCTCTACCACCCCATGTCAACACTGCTCTGCTCTGGTCAAAGTAAATAAACCAAATGATCTAATTCAGTGTTTTCCAAACTTTTTCAAACATACAACCTACTTGTGACCCTCATCATCACAAGCTGCAAAGTGTAGTGAACAGTTCAACCAAAGAAATATGTTTTTCCCCCTCATCCCATGAATCATCTCAGGAGCTCCATGTTTGAGAAGCGCTCATGTAATGATTGCTCTGACTTTGAATATGAGAGCAATATGCCAAAAGCCATTTACTCGGATATCCACAGCAGAGAAATGTTCTGTTAATATCCTCATTTTCATGCAATCTTGGACGGTATATCACACTTATTGATTGAATAGATGGTCACGTGCCTCCTCCCCTATAGGCAGGCAACATTGGTTATTTCCCTCCTACGGCATGCATTCCTCCCAAGGTATTTTTGCTGCTCCCATGTAACCCTCCTGCAATTACTGCAGTCAAGAGCAAATAATCAATGCATTACAGAAACACCATCGTATAGAGGTAGATCTCTCATTGCTATAATAAGGCAGCTGATTCCGCGGTGGAGCACAATTGCTCAACTGCCAGTTAAACAGGCGAGCTGTGCAAGCACGTGAAGAAATGAGCGCACGTAGCGCGTGATATTTCTAGTTGCTGTAACACCTCAAGCTGTGCTGGGCAAGAGTTGTTCTGATTGCCAGGCTTAGTAGGAGTTGGGGGTTGGGAAAGATATTACAGTAGATTTTTTTAATCAGTATTAATGTTGTTTGTTTTCCACTTATTATTGCATGTAAACATAACCATGAGGTGAACAATGAGACATACATTGAAATAATCATTACTGTTTGCAACTTACCGTACTTTCCATTACTCTTCGTTGGACTATTTGAATAATTTGGAACAATCAATAGGAGATTGCCTTCAATTCCCTACAGTGTACAACTGTGGCTCCTGTATTACCACCATAATTACTCAAGCGCAGTGGAAGCCAGGCTGGAATGAAAAGAGCATGATGATAACGTCAAAGAAGGTCAATGGTTCAGGGAGGACAGGGAGGGCTTGAATGTCATGGAGATCCTCGAGGGGACTGCGGTAGTTTGTCATTGTGTCGAGTCTTTCAAAAGCTTCGTAAGGGCGGCGATACAGCAGAATGAAATCGACCTTGTGCGAAATCGGATGGCTGTTGAACACGGCGGTGTGAGCGAAACATGTCTCACTACAACTTGACTGAGGTTTGTTGTTTAAATGACACTGCACCAGATGGAGTATTCAGAGTGCCTGCATATGTACACGGGCACATATCAGCTCAGAACTTCAGCAGAGGAAAGAGGAACGTGATGTAAGCTAAGGAAATCAACTGCAAACAGATGGCCCTTAAGGGACACACGCACATGTGACATAGTTGACCACTTGCAGGCGATGATGGTGTGTTGGGAGGCAGTGAACCAAGCTGTGTAGACATGTTTTGAGTAGATCTGGTGGTGAGCCTGTGCACATTCACAACCATCAAAACCAATGCAACCCTCTGTTTCAGTTGGAAACTGGCCATTTTGCCTGTCTGAACATGCAAAATGTAGATTTTATTTGTACAATACTGCCGCCAAAGTTTACATTGGGTCTTTCTCTTAAACCCGCAATAATGATACAACAGCTGCAGCTGTTTTATTCTCTCTTTTTATGTATCTGTATATTGAAAATAACATAATGGTCAATGCTATGAACACAACACAAGTGACACGAGCAGAGAGCTGGAAGACAGATAGAGATATTATCAGCTTTCTCCTTCACCCCTTCAACATACTTTAGAGGTTAACTATGGCAAGGCTATAGTGACCTTACTGTACTGTGTGTGTGTGTGTGTGTGTGTGTGTGTCCGTGTGTGTGTGCGTGTGCGTGTGTGTGTGCGTGTGTGTGTGTGTGTGTGTCCGTGTGTGTGTCCGTGTGTGTGTGTGTGTGCATGCGTGAATGCGTGTGCATGCGTCCGTGTGTGTGTGTGTGTGTGTGTGCGTGCTCGCGCACGTGCACACGTGAGTGCGTGTGCATGCGTCCGTGTGTGTGTGTGTGTGTGTGTGTGTGGGCAGGAATCCAACCCAGAGTTTATGTATTCGGCGACTGTTTGCTGATGAAGGCATTTAGAGAAAATGAGCCCCACAGCCACACATCTCTCTGCTCTTCTTTTAATGGATGTTGCAAATCTTGCATTTCATTTCTCATTTGCATATGAAAAACCTCACCTTCGCTTTTCAATATCTCTACATTGCACATCCTGAATTTCAATGTAGTAAAACGAGGGAGAGAAAACATTGAAGCACTGATATATTGTAGCATATTTTGTGTCAACATCTGCACTCAATTCCTAGCCCAAAGTAGACTCTGTTAGGTGTGGAGCAGCCTATTCAAACCCTTGTGAACTCGCCCCTCTGATTACAGATGAGGAGACAATTATGATGCTTGATCATCACTGGATGATCTCTACCAACTTGTAGTATCATTCATCACTCCGCTGGCTAACCAAATGATGTTTCATGAGAAAAGGAAGGCGTTATCAACAGAAGATGACAGAGCCGGTGTTTCAGTCGGAGGAATATTTGGCTTTCTGGGAGTAAACAATCATGCCTCAGATGGCTGCTGAGGCAGGAGGGAGGAATAGAGCAACTTCTGTACGGCATTCACAAAGGCCCCCAACTTAATGGAAGTCTGAATTACCATTTAAATAGGATTTGTTTTGGGGGGGGAAGGGGGAGGCGTCATAGAGAAAGATAAATTACATTGTAAACAATGTCAAAACAGTTTAATGACACATATGAAATGAAAGTACACACACCCCGTGCTTTCTTTAGCTACTGAGTGATATAGAGAGTGGTTTGAATAAATAACGAGACAGCCCCGAGGAGGAAAAGCGACTACGCAGACTTGTTTTGTCTCTACTAGCCTGGGCCCTGCACTTTTAATTGACTTGTATAAAAAACTCAATTACAGCATTCTGGCCACCGGAGGGAGAGAGAGAGAGATGGAGAGATAGAGAGAGAGAGCGAAAGAGAGGATAAGAGGGAGCAGAAAGAGGAGTGAATGGAGCATGAGAGAGGAGTGGAGGAGTTATTGGGTCAGAATGGCACCTCGGGGGGGAATCAGGACGGCAGACGAGCTTTGAAAACAGGCCAGTCTGTCTGTGGGAATTACCACCTCACTGAGAAGAGGAGAGGAAGAGACTAAGAAAAGCACATTTTATAGAGGTGGAGAAGAAGGTAAGGTGCTTTGTTAGAGTACTACCAAGGCTTTTCTATGCATTTATTGGCATCCGTATAGCCTCTCTGTTATTCCATTGAGTCAGACGAAGATACTGATTGAGGTGAGGGGCACTGAATCATGAGAAATCAGTAAGCCGTCCCACTCAGCTGTGGCGCTGATTTAGCGCGCCAAAGAAGAATTAGTCGACACAGGCCTCGTACTTAGTATCAAAGTGAAGAACATCAATAGATAAGGAGGAAACAGAACAAATGGGAAGTGTGATGCAAGGAGAAAGAAACAGAAGATTATTTGCGCGCGCACGCACGCACGCACGGACGCACACACACACACACATACAGACTTCTATGTGGCAGTGATAATGTCAGTCTGATAATGCATGACGGATTGTGGGTTTATTGGCAGACTGGCAGTACGAGTATCAGGGTTGGGGGGGTTGCTTTAAAAATCTATTCTGATACAATCACTATTATCTGTTATATTTCTCACTTATGTTTCTGTCAGCGCACTAGATGACAACACAGCTGAGGATCTCCCATTGCCAAGATTTTCCACGCATGACCACAGATCTTCACATCTTTGTTTCCAGTCAGGACCAGGCCGAAGGGGCGTTGTCAACGAGCCTGCCTGCACAAATGTGCCACGCTTCCTCTTCCTCGTGGCCAGGAGCACTGGGCCTACTTCCAGCGTGAGCAGGCTGATAGTGACTACAGGAGCACTGGGCCTACTTCCAGCGTGAGCAGGCTGATAGTGACTAGGGGTGTCGACGGTTACAACATTTTCTAAACGTGTACACTGGACCTTCTGGCAGCGTGGAACCGCTTAACCGGATGTTTGTTTGTTTTTTTACCCGATAAATGTATCTGTAGCTTAGCTTAGCACGTCAGTGGGACTGGCGTCAGTGGGACTGGCGTTAGGACAGTTAGCCTGAACATTTGACTGTTGTCAGTATCAGAGTTGAGCCTGCTAAGAGACATAGCTAGGGATGGGTACCGTAGACCGGTTCTAAATGTTTTGATTGATTGAAACGATTTATTTCAAACAGTTAAAACAATACATAAAATGAAAAACCAGTAAACATAACAGTCCAATAGACTTCAGCAAAAGGAAAATACGTAAACTCCAACACAATGAAAAAGCAAACTGTTTGAAAAGGGGCCGGAAGAAGGCTATGCTTATCGAGTCCTGGCCCCAAATCATTCATAAACAAAATGTATACATCCATATATAGGCATATACCTACTACCACGCTCCTCCACACATGCTCATGTATACATATACATGTATATACACATACTGTACGTATACAAACTTACCCATACACACACAATATCATAAATCAACCGACATATCCCTATCAATACTTATTCCTAATACTACATTCCAATATTATTACCCCAATAACCCAATGCTTTGATATTAACTCGTGCTGTACCAATGCATATAATAATATGTACACAACAATTCTATACATAATGTATATTATAATATACATGATATATAACATTACATTACACATACAATAACTTTTATAAATATATGTATAATGTATAATGTAATGTAATGTAATACTCTGCCAGGAAGAAAAAAGGACATTGCCAAAAACAACAACAATCAAAGCTACTCAATGTATTTCCTGATTATTATTTTTTTTTAATTGGATTGGAAAATGGAGATATTAGTACTTTGTTTGATCCTGTCATCCAGTCTGTTCCAAAGAGTACATAGACTGTAATACACATGCTCTTAACACATTCACTGCCAGCCGTTTTTTTTTTACTGTAGGTAGGTTCTGCCAGAGGGTTTTTTTGAGGATTCTGGCTCATCTTTCAAGACCCGAGGATTCTTTTCTGCTAAGATTTTGTGAACACACAATATCTCAAAAGAACTAATAGAATGTGTGCTTTCTCTGTCTAAAAGAGTTAGTTTGTAGAGTTAGTAGTTATGTAAGCATTAGCAGTTGAATACAGCATGGTTTCAGCGTCTGAAAAATTATTTTGAGATAAACGGCTTTTTGTGAAATTCGATAGAACAGTCACTTTAACCATTCATTTTTGGCATCAGTAAGACGTCAGACATCTAAACAATAGTTTTGAACAGTAATTTCCTCCATAACAGCAGGAAACACCCCTTTCCTTCAAACTCCTCCCTCCGTGTGTGTTCTTCTTGGCTGCAGCGAGCGTGTCTGTAACCTCGCGTCACCAGCTCACTGCTTTGCTGCTGCTGTGCCTGTCTGCCTGTCTGCCTGGCGGCCGCTGTGCAAGTCTGGATCGGCTCGCTCGTTTCTTGTGGTTTGTGTTGAGAGCTTTGATGAAGCTTTTGCGATTCTGGTCTTATTTATGCTGCGTGTTTCAAAGTGTGTTCCACCCGTAATCTATTATGCAAATTTGCAATCCTGCACCGCCAGCAATCAGCGCGAAAACGAAAGCGTTTTCCCCCATCCATTTTCATGAGAATGGCTTCCTCACACATGCTTTTTGCTTGCCTTCCTCTAGTCTGGGAGAGCACTGTCGCCACTTAGTGGGTCCGTGGAATGGGTTGTACACGTTCGCTGGCTTCAATATTTTTATAGGAGACGTGGGGAGCGTTGATCCACGTCCCACCGTCAAAAAAAAATAAAAATAATTTAAGCCGAGATAACTCGTCATTGGCAGTGAACCGTTGGATTCTGTAAGCCGAGATATCTCGTCAATGGCAGTGAACGTGTTAAGAGTAGTGCGAGCATACAGCTGTTTCAAATTATATTTACCTCTTAAATCATAGCATCCTTCTCTGTCTGCAAACATTTTTTAAATATTACCAGGAAGTAGATTGTTCCTCGCTTTGAACATAATTAGTGCGGTTTTGGAATCAATCAAGTCCATCAGTTTCAATGCGTTTGACTTTATAAATAGTGCATTAGTGTGTTCCAAATAACCTACCTTATGAACAATCCTTATTGCTTTTTTTTAGTGTGCATAATGTATGAAGGGTACTTTTATAGGTATTCCCCCAGACTTCCGCACAATAATTCAGGATGGGTAAAATAAGAGAGCAGTGCAGCATGTACAGTGATTTCAGGTTCAGAATGTGTTTAGTTTTACCTAGGACACCAATATTTCTTGACATTTTAGAGCATACAAACTTAACATGGTGTTTCCAACATAAGTTGTGGTCCAAGATTATCCCCAAACATTTTTTCTCAAAAACTCTTTCTAGATCAATATTATTGATCTTTACTACGACTGGGGTATTCAAGTGGATCCTTCTTTTACCAAATACCATAAACTTGGTTTTCTTTAAATTTAGCGATAATTTGTTCAGGTCGAACCACCGCTTCAACTTTCCCAGTTCTGATGAGACAACCTCTAATAGCTGTTGCAGATTCTCTCCAGAGCAAAAAATATAGGTGTCATCGGCGAAAACAACACATTTAAAAATATTTGATATTCTACAGATGTCATTAATATACAATATGAAAAATGTTGGACCTAAAATTGAACCTTGTGGCACCCCACATGTCATTTCTAAGCAAGTAGATCTGAAATCACCCAACTGTACAAATTGCTGTCTGCTCTCGATGTAGCTTTTCAGCCAGTTGAGGCCCACTCCTCTAATACCATACCTCTCCATTTTCTTTAACAAGATGTCATGATTAATTGTATCGAACGCTTTTTTAAAGTCTATAAATACTCCTAAGGCATACTTCCTTTTACCAATGGAGTTGGTTAGTTCTTCAACCAACTCCATCAAGGCCATTGGTACCGCTTCCTGATTGGTCAATGGTCAGTACTGGAGTATCAATAAGCGTCTCGACGAACGGTATTGCTATCGGTATTTTTTATTTAATTTTTACCATCCCCTAATGATGACAAGCTGCCAGCATCAGGAAGCAATTACGTTTGACGTTGCTTAACTGCATGTTTACACTCCTGTCTCATGTAACAGTAGCTGCGACAGGAAAAAGCAGACCCTAAAATATAATACTACTAAATACTTTAAAATATCAGTAGTATATTTGGAGGAAAACCCGCACCGAACTAGCATTTTACCCGAGAGAGATGCCTGCAGCCGGCTGGGAGTCAGGGGACAGACAGAAAACTAGCGCGATATGCCTCGCGCTGCAACAAGCGTCGCTGTGCTTTGGTGAACCTGACTTGTTTTCTTACAGCTAGCTTGCAGCAAAATATATCCAGCCAGCCGGTCAGCACAGGGTAAGTTGTCATTTGTTTTATAATCCTTTGAAAACGGCTGTGATTGATCCACACTCGATGATGAAACGTTTTTTTAAGTAAGGGATAATCAACGACTAGGTGTGCGCCGCAGGCGTCTGGGGTAACTCTGTTTACTTGGGGAACTGACTAATACCTGGAACAAGCATTACATCCCGTCAGCTTCTCCTGCAATGGAAGCGTTGTTTGCTGTTCCAGTAAATACGACAAACCTTGGATACGAGCAGGTGAAGTTGAGGTAGTGTGTTGAACAACATTGCTGTGCTATTTGATTAAACAGCTCAGCCAGACCATGCTATAAATGAAAATAACCCTGAGTAGAGATATATGCTGGTTTTCTCTGTCCCTGAAGTGAAACCATTGACTGTATATTATATGTGAAACTGAAAGAGTCGGGCCAGCGCAATGCATTCTGGTTGTTGCAGTAGAATTCCCCCTTAAAGTGAACTACAGTTTTCTCTGATCATAGGATTCCAATTTCAAAAATAATTGCAGATTTCAATTACCGTAAATTCCGGACTATAAGGCGCACCGGTCTATAAGCCGCACCTTCAAAGGTGACTATTTTTTTCTTATATAAGCCGCACCGGTCTATAAGCCGCGGGTGTTTTGATGTTTAATTACCATATGTAAGGCTTCGTGCACAGAGGGGATTGTCGGGAAAGAGATGGCTGTTTGGGGAAGCTCCCATTTATTAACATTTCAACAAAACAAAAGTCAGGTCACTAATCCCCAGACAAAATCACACATTGTGGTATTTTTTGTTTTTTTTACAGTGCACACAGTGTCCGCGGTGTGGTGAAAAGAGGGCAAGAGAGGAAATTAAAACAGAAGTGGATTTATAGTTAGAAAGAGTGCTAAAGAAGAGAGAATTCCGTTTTTTATTTTTTTATTTTAGTTACTCACAGTACTATTGACCAGTCCAACTCAAAAGATATTCGGCAGTTTCACTTTGAGCTCTTGTTCCGCCGCTGTCCATCAATGGTTATGACGAGTCTCGCTGGGTACAGTACGCCAAAGCGATATCCATTGACTTTAACCTTTTTCGATGATGCTGTTGTATGTTGCGCGTTTCTGTTGCACCAACGCGGAGAGGTCCTGCCGGACGAAAAAGCGCGTACCCTCCCAGGTGAGGGGCTTCTTCCCCGCAGCCTGGAGGATGAGTTGACGGTCGGGCCAGCGGAGTAGGCAGATGAAGATGGCCCTCGGTGGCAGGCCGGGGTCTGGACGTGGCCGAGGCGCCCGGTGTGCCCTGTCCACCTCTGGTGGTTTCTCGCCTTCCTTCAGGTCCAGGATGTAACACAGGATTTTGCCACGAAAGCGTCCATGTCACCAATCTCAGCTCCCTCTTTTACATTGATCAGGCGAATGTTATTTCTTTTACTCCTGCTGATTAAGTCATCAACCTGCGTGTGCAGGGGTTCGATTTGTTTTTGCATTTTATCCACTTTCGGACTCACTGTGTTGTTTTTGTCCTCCAGTGCGCTGATGCGCTTTTCCGCATTAGAAACTCTGTTCGCTTATTTTCTTTAGTGAGTGAGTGGATGGACTTCTGCACGTTTTCAAACTTGTTTTCAAGCTGCTCAAACCTCTGAGCGATGTCGGACTTAATCGATAGTGTTTCACGGAGTAAAAGTTTAGCCCAAGCCGTGTATCTCCAGCCTCCAGCAGGTGAGTCATTTCCTCATTCATGGCGGTGATTTGCTTCGTCTTTTTCTTTCTGCTTACCTGTGTTGTGTTATGTTATGTTATGTTATGTTGTTAAAAGAGGGCAAGAGAGGAAATTAAAACAGAAGTGGATTTATAGTTAGAAAGAGTGCTAAAAAAGAGAGATTTTTTTTTTTTTTTTGGAAAAAATCCATAGATAAGCCGCACCGTTATATAAGCCGCAGGGGGCAAAAAAGGCCAAAAAACGGGAAAAAAGCCGCGGCTTATAGTCCGGAATTTACGGTACATAGGTGGCCTAGATTTAATAGATGACCATATTCACGCGACCGGAAATGGACGATTTTCAGCTGATCGGCTTCAACCGGTGATCTGCGCCGGTCGGCTTCCCCCTTTTTTTGTTTGGTCAATTACATGCACGATGCACGCATTCACGTGACGTGCGCGCACCCCAAGGCAGAGAGACAGATGGGCTGCAGCCAAAAGGAAACACACACGCCAGCATGTCCTCAGTGTGGACATTTTGCAGTTTGTCGCACATGCAAGTCGAAAATAAGCGGTGGAACAGAGGTGCGGCCGAGTCCAGTTTAGGCGGATTGCTTCACCTCACTGGCCCCTCTCTCTCCGCTCCCTCTCCCCGAGTGCTGCGCACCACAGCCAGGTTGGCGAAGTGAAGGTGAGATGGAGCCCTGTGTCCAGTATGATATGGTTACCATTCCCCGACCTGCTGCAATCCACATCACCGCTGCTGCAGATCAGCTGCTGCTGCTGCTGCTGCCTGTCAGTCATGTTGTAATGTGGATACAGGAGAGGACTATTTGTTTCGTATTGCGAATAGAACGAACATAATAATAAAACGCATCGGACTCAGTGAGCAAGGTTTTCTGTGCGTGATGATTTTTTTTCGGATGACGGATTTAAAAAAATGCATATGAAATTTCGGACTCTGTGTGTGTGTAAACTCTGATATTCAGACTGAATCGTCAACTCAAACTCATTTCCTCATCTACTCAAGAACAGACAAATCCAGTGGGTGTGGCTTCAAGGTCTGGAGCCAGGCTATAGGTTGAGGCCACGTCTCGTCATAGACAGTCCGCATGTCTGGGAACGCCCACAAAATGTTAAACGGCTGGCGCGCGAGTGGGGTAAAACCGCCCATATATCTCATGGGCTGACTCACCAAAAGACGGTGCTGCGGCTCTAAACTACATGTTTGGGGGTTCTAGAGCAGAACACAAGACGTCTGCTCAGATGTGCGTTTACTGCGGTGGTTAAATCCCAGATCGTGTCTGGCTGGGCTGGGCTATCAGCTAAATTCTAACTTTGCTGAATGGATAGAACGGGGGAATTTACCCCACCCTGACCCCGCCCCCAGGCTAACCCAGCGTCTATTGTGGGCATTCCTAGAGCCTGTATGGGCGTTCCCAGACATGCGGACTGTCTCTATAAACGCCTTGTCCATGGATCACATTTTGATGTCCTGTTATACCCGTTTTCTTTTGGAAAAGTAAATGCATAATAGCTGTGGGATATACTGGAATTACTTTTTTTATATTCATTTATTCACTTTATTTAAAAGGACACACACAAAAAGACGTGTAAACGGTTATTGATTTTTCTAAACAGATATTATTAATATCCGTGTACCCGTGTAGTCGTGTACACGGTGACATCTCTAATAGTGATGCCTTCATGCTTCACCTCGATGCTGCTCGTGATTGTTTGCCTGTCTGGCTACATTCCGCTCTTTGGGCTCTGTGGTCATTGTTCATGTTTCACAAGACCTTGTGAAATCCAAGTACCACTCACAATATAATGTCACTTGCTTACTTTCCGTTACTTTTGGATTCCCTCAATGCCAAATATGCAAATGAAGACAACAGAAAAGAAATATCAATACGACGACTTTTACTTCAACTAGAAATATTGCATGCTTCACGTGCTCATTTCTAGCGTGCCGTTGAACAATTGTGCACTGCGGACCGTGAGCGGAACTCTTCGCCTTATTATAGTAGATGTATTCTGTAAGACAACAGGACAATGTAACCTTGATGACCATGATGATGATCGCTAATCTGATTAAATAGTTTCTGTAATTGTAAAACGGAATACAGTTAGCATTGTGTATCCTATCCTAATTATGTAATGCCATTCCATGTATTACATTACTCCCCAAGCCTGTGGTGGAGCACATGCATGTGTACATTTGTATGCTGGTGTGGGGGTGGCATTGCGGAAGTGTGAGTCTTCCAGGTATCCCCGAAATCAGAAAACAGCCTACAGCAGCCAAGGTAATATTTGTGGACAGTGTCTGAGCCAATATTTCTGGTGTGCGTGTGTGTGTATGCGTGCATGCGTGTTGTGTGTGTGTGTGTGTGCGTGTGTGCGTGCATGTGTGTGTGTGTGTGTGTGTGTGTGTGTGCGTGTGTGTGTGTGTGGACAACGAGCTGCTGTTCCCATGGTTGTGTGTTATTGATTAGTCATCTCTGTGGGCAATAGAAGCTGTTATCAGGTCTGACATGGAGACAGACGGGGGTGGATGATGCATGGGACTCGAAAACTGCTCAGACACACAGATAATGGAGCTACGCACATGCACACACACGCACATACGCACACACACACATGCTGTAAGCATGAATGGGTATACACTAGCATATGCTCCCACAGATTCTTGTGTACACAATGGACGTAATACACAATTGAGTGCAAATGTATTGGCAGGGAGAGATTTGTTTTCAGCACCATGGACAGCACTCTACATCTTGAACAGTATAGTTAATGATTATCTATGGTAGGGCTTGCACCTATTAGCTCATGGGAACAGTATGGTTAATGATTATCTATGGTAGGGCCTGCACCTATTAGCTCATGGGAACAGTATAGTTAATGATTATCTATGGTAGAGTCTGCACCTATTAGCTCATGGGAACAGTATAGTTAATGATTATCTATGGTAGGGCCTGCACCTATTAGCTCATGGGAACAGTATAGTTAATGATTATCTATGGTAGGGCCTGCACCTATTAGCTCATGGGAACAGTATAGTTAATGATTATCTATGGTAGGGCCTGCACCTATTAGCTCATGGGAACAGTATAGTTAATGATTATCTATGGTAGGGCCTGCACCTATTAGCTCATGGGAACAGTATGGTTAATGATTATCTAGGGTAGGGCTTGCACCTATTAGCTCATGGGAACAGTATGGTTAATGATTATCTATGGCAGGGTCTGCACCTATTAGCTCATGGGAACATTATAGTTAATGATTATCTATGGTAGGGTCTGCACCTATTAGCTCATGGGAACAGTATAGTTAATGATTATCTATGGTAGAGTCTGCACCTATTAGCTCATGGGAACAGTATGGTTAGTGATTATCTATGGTAGGGCCTGCACCTATTAGCTCATGGGAACAGTATGGTTAATGATTATCTATGGTAGGGTCTGCACCTATTAGCTCATGGGAACAGTATGGTTAATGATTATCTATGGTAGAGTCTGCACCTATTAGCTCATGGGAACAGTATGGTTAATGATTATCTATGGTAGGGTCTGCACCTATTAGCTCATGGGAGTTAAGTGAGGATGCCCTCATGAATTGCAGTATGAATACCATGTGCCATGTACCATGTGAAACAATGTTGATACATTAAAATTAGTCCTTGTTTGCACCTGAATAAATTGCTAAACTTGACCGTGTGCTCCAGATCCAGATCCAGATCATGTTTTACATTAAAATAAGATACTGTGCTCACAAACTCATTGCTTCTCACAGTCATGACATAATGCTTCCAGGCCCGGTGCACTCACCTAGGAGAAAGAGAAAGAGGGAGAGAGAGAGAGAGGAAGAGAGTATTAGTGTACTTAATGGTGTGAATCACTGTTGAAATGTTATACTGGTCAATCTTGTTTTGATTGATCGGGATGTGCATCGACACACTGCATTTCATGGACATCTGTAAACAGACCGCTCCGAGATAAAACATTCAAACCAAAACTGTATAATTCACAATTATCTTCAGTCTTACATTTGTGTAAGAAGAGTCTTGCATCGTTTGGCATGCAATTTCAGGTGTAATAATCTCATTTAAGGGTTGTAAACACACACGTCACACACATACACACACGTCTCTCACAAACACAAACATACACACACACACACACGCACGCATGCACACACACACACACAAACACACTTATCATAAAATTTACACATGTTCACATGTTGTTTATAACATAGCCTACACCATTCCACAAGTGAATTGCTTATTTCTTTGCATTTTCAGTAAGCTGAAGTAGGAGCGATTTTGTTTTGCTTAAGTAAAAATGAAGAAATTGGTTAAGTGAGTATATACTGTAGGGCAAAATAAGAACAACCTTTTTTTTTTACTCAGTGTTTGCAAAATAAATTAATTTGGTAAGAGTTGGGAAATATTTGAGTTACAATAAGACATTTGATTGTTACAAAACAGCTTTGGCCTTGCCGTTTGTAGTTGAAGAGCAATCTTTGTATTATGCTGAGCAGAACCCTAAATAATTGGGAAAACTTTGCTTCTGACAATTTGACCACCAAGACACCCACCACAGCGCCCACGCTGTGCCCACGCTGTGCCCACACGCTGTGCAATCACCAAGACACCCACCACAGTGCCCACGCTGTGCAATCACCAAGACACCCACCACAGTGCCCATGCTGTGCCCACGCTGTGCCCATGCTATGCCCACGCTGTGCCCATGCTGTGCAATCACCAAGACACCCACCACAGCGCCCACGCTGTGCCCACGCTGTGCCCACGCTGTGCAATCACCAAGACACCCACCACAGTGCCCACGCTGTGCAATCACGAAGACACCCACCACAGTGCCCACGCTGTGCCCATGCTGTGCAATCACCAAGACACCCACCACAGTGCCCACGCTGTGCCCACGCTGTGCCCACGCTATGCCCACGCTGTGCCCATGCTGTGCAATCACCAAGACACCCACCACAGTGCCCACGCTGTGCCCACGCTGTGCAATCACCAAGACACCCACCACAGCGCCCACGCTGTGCCCACGCTGTGCAATCACCAAGACACCCACCACAGTGCCCATGCTGTGCCCACGCTGTGCCCACGCTGTGCAATCACCAAGACACCCACCACAGCACCCACGCTGTGCCCACGCTGTGCCCACGCTGTGCAATCACCAAGACACCCACCACAGTGCCCACGCTGTGCAATCATCAAGACACCCACCACAGTGCCCACGCTGTGCCCATGCTGTGCAATCACCAAGACACCCACCACAGTGCCCACGCTGTGCCCATGCTGTGCCCATGCTATGCCCACACTGTGCCCATGCTGTGCAATCACCAAGACACCCACCACAGCGCCCACGCTGTGCCCACGCTGTGCCCACGCTGTGCAATCACCAAGACACCCACCACAGTGCCCACGCTGTGCCCACGCTGTGCAATCACCAAGACACCCACCAGTGCCCACGCTGTGCCCACGCTGTGCAATCACCAAGACACCCACCACAGCGCCCACGCTGTGCCCACGCTGTGCAATCACCAAGACACCCACCACAGTGCCCACGCTGTGCCCATGCTGTGCCCACACTGTGCCCACGCTGTGCCCACGCTGTGCAATCACCAAGACACCCACCACAGCGCCCACGCTGTGCCCACGCTGTGCCCACGCTATGCAATCACCAAGACACCCACCACAGTGCCCACGCTGTGCAATCACCAAGACACCCACCACAGTGCCCACGCTGTGCCCACGCTGTGCAATCACCAAGACACCCACCACAGTGCCCACGCTGTGCAATCACCAAGACACCCACCACAGTGCCCACGCTGTGCCCATGCTGTGCCCACACTGTGCCCACGCTGTGCCCACGCTGTGCAATCACCAAGACACCCACCACAGCGCCCACGCTGTGCCCACGCTGTGCCCATGCTGTGCAATCACCAAGACACCCACCACAGTGCCCACGCTGTGCAATCACCAAGACACCCACCACAGTGCCCACGCTGTGCCCACGCTGTGCAATCACCAAGACACCCACCACAGTGCCCACGCTGTGCCCACGCTGTGCAATCATGGATAATAGGGCTGGGCAATATAATCGATACGGCAATATATTGCGATATTTTATTTCCCGATACTGTATCGATACTTGGACGCCAAGTATCGCGATATTATTATTATTATTTTTTTTTTGCAGGCCATGCCATGCCATGCCAGGCCTCTGCATCTGGTGATTCCCACCCCTAATCGATACTGTATCGATATTTCCCATATCGATGCATTCAGTAACACTCAACACTCAGTCATTTTGACTAAATTTGTCCACTAACTTATCAGTATAAAGTGATGTACATATTATTACACTACCTCGGGTGGTACACAGTGTGTTGTATCTTTAGCTCTATCATTTAATTTCGAGTCAATTCTGTAGAATATCGCAATATATCGCAATATGTATCGCGTCGCAATATATCGTGATACAATCGTATCGTGACCCAAGTATCGTGATACGTATCGTATCGTGAGATCCTTGGCAATACCCAGCCCTAATGGATATATACCTGCTAACCCATCATGTCACTGACAGATGTGTGAGGAGGTGTGTGTGTAAATGTCAGCAGTGAAGCTGGCTCTCCTAGAGGAACCAGGCAATGAGCACACAGGGAATAGACTGCCATGGCCTGCACTCTACAAGCCCCTCTCTCTCTCCACAGGGACAGGTAGACTCGTGTTTTTTCCAGCCAACCGTGAAAATACACAGAGGTCAAACTTCCCAGCATGCCCTCTGCTCCGCCTGATGGGATGGGCAGGGTTAGGTGAGGCCACCATGATGGACCAGCCACAGAGAATCTGATTCACCATAAGGAATTTCAGCAGCACTTCAAGCAAAACAGGTCAAGCCAACAGCTCAGCAATGTGCAGGTGTTGTGTGGTTAATGAGTAGTCATATTGTAGGTATTCACAGGAGGGCTGTACAATTATTTCTACCAAATCATATGAAGCCATTTTAGTTTCCACAATTAATAATAAAAACATTCTGCACGTAATGTTTCACTTCAATTATAATGCCTGCTGTTGTTGAAAATGGTCAACATGCTGATATGACATCATGCATAAACTAGCAACTGTGATTATTACTGTAATAACTGTGTTACTGTGTTACTGTGTAACCCTTTGAAACCAAGCAAAACAAAGTATCACATAGAAGGCAACAGAACAAAACACCCATTCAGACAACCCACAAAAAGAGAATGTACAATATATGCCAACTGATAGCGGGGAGACAAAAACACTATTTTAAAACACACTTTGAAGGGGCAACAATAATTTTCGATACAAAAAACGTACAATGTGACTCTCCTGGAAACACACACACACGCACACGCACACGCACACGCACACACACACACACACACACACACACACACACACACACACACACACACACACACACACACACACACAGACCGGGGGGTCTGGAACACAGTGGACCCACAGGTCCACTAGTGTATAGAATTGGTGATGTGATCAGTGATGTGACTCGAGCACTCAGTGATGATGTCATCAGTGTTGATGTCACCAGATGATGATTGCTCGAGTGACATCATTAGGTAATTATGGCATCATTACGTAATTAGGGCAATTGATCGGCCCTAATTACCAAATTAAAAAACCTGTCTCCGTTAGGTCACCCGCAGGGGTGCTCTTTACACTTGCATCCCTGCCAACATTGGGCTGTGAAAAAGAGGGAGATTTTCTGTGGTACAGCCGAAACCACAAATTAATAGAATAAATTCAAGGATGTAAAGTACCGTAAGACTTTAAATAAATGAACATGGAAGCGGTGGAGAAGTTACCGGTAACGTTAGTGGTTGGGCATTGTAAAAGTGCATTTCTGTCAGCGGAACAGCGATCATAAATGCAGTATGGATTATATCGGACATGTAATTGGAAACATTTGGTAAGTCTGCTTGATGTCATCAGTGATGATGTCACCAGATGATGCCATCATTGCTCGAGTGACATCACATCATTAGGTACTTAGGGCAATCATTAGCTAGGTCACCCACATGGGGGGCTCTTTACACTTCCTGAAAGATTCAGCCCGATTGCACGTAAAAAGGCATAGCTGGGGCCGAACACAATTCTGTTCACTCACAAACGGACACGTCGCATTCTTATTATAGGATATAGCGCCAAATCATGACAAGAGTTATCTCAAGATACACTCGGGAATTCCTGTGTGACAAATATTTGGCTGATGAATCTATATAACTGAACGGGGAAAGAAAAATGTTCTGTGTGTCAGTAGGGATTGGCTTGGCCATGATGTGTCTAGTCCCTGCTTCTCTGTGAGTAAAGTTGTGGGCAGTCTGTCTGACAGTTTGAGTATACCGTGTTCCTGTGCCCATGACATTTCTACCCATGGAGCTCATTTTCTAACACATAACAGGCTGAGGGGAGAATATAGCAACACTGTGAATCTTCACTCAAATACAGCTACTGTAGTTCGTGCCACTTTTCTCCACATTGCTGAGATATTGTGAGATTGTCTCTGTGCCTAAATCTGGTACCTTGGCATGTCTCGCCTCCTGCCTCTCCCTGGAGCCTATAGCCTGCAGTCAAAACATACCCTCTCGCATAAAAAACACATCTCTTCCTGCACTGTAAAAATCTCTCTCCCTCTTCCTGCACTGTCTCTCCTTATCTGGGACACTGGGCTTGGGCTGGCTGACTCTGCAGCATGGATCATCAATGTCATCACTGAGCAGAAGCCTCCGCTACGACAGAACGTACCTCATTTTATGGTGTTACGTGACTCCGTTAAGAAGTTAGGGCCTGTGTCCACCTAGCGTCTTTTCCTCAGGTCCAGCGTCTTTTTTCAGTTGTTTCCAATGGGGGGAGAGTGTATGCGGGCGCACACGGACGTCTAGAGAAAGTGCGCTGCGCCCAGCGTCTATTTTCACAGCGCTCCAGCGTTTTGTGCGCCCGACTCCCAGCGCTTCTAGCTGAAAATAATTTAACTTTTCAGAAAGACGCTGGTGTCGGGTGCTCCTTTTCTGGCAACTAATTATATGGAGAAACGATCGCAACAGAGACAGAAAGGCTCAATTGTGGGAGCAGATTGGCTAGACACTTAATATTTCTGGTGAGTGTTGTGCTTACTGCTTTTAATAACGTAGCCTACTGTACCTGTGTTGTTTGCTTGCTAGCTGTCAGCTATCAAGCTACTACCGCACTAAACTAACATTAGTTTCACACTGCTTCCTTGTATATTGTGCGCTGGGATCAGCGCTCCCCAGCGCACTCCCAGCGTTTTAACAGTCGGATAAAGACGCTAGGTGGACACAGGCCCTTAGCCGCCTTTTTGTGATTGAACACTCCCATTGACACGCCCCCTTTTAGCCAGTGTGACGTGGACAGTTATGTGGGCCCATGACCTCACTTTCTACCAAGTTTCATGCAAATCCATTCATAACTTTTGAAGATATCCTGCAGACCAGACAGACAGACAGACAGACAGACAGACAAACAGACAAACAGTCAAGACAGGGAAGACATGCACCTATTGTTCTGGATGTAAACAATGTAGGCTTGTAACCATTAAAACTTTCCACACGTCTTTGAAGGTAACACAATGTGGTCATTGGGGTCTAAAAACATACTCTCTATAGAGTGGCAAAGGGAATGTTAACAACGTCATGTTGTTTACAGGGAAAACTCCGTTGTTCAACTTCAAGTTGTCATAATTGTCACCCTACCCCCAGAGGGTGGCTAATATTTGGTCTGAGCATCAGCTCGTTACTCGAATTTATTCCTCTCATCATCAGTCACGAAATGTCATTTCCGCTGAACCCAATATGTAATCAATAGAACGACAGACGACCTTATGTGAACTGTTGTCTATTAAACTCTCCTATTTCATTTATTTATTTATCTGTGTCCGTCTACAAATGCCAATTAGGGAAAAATGCTGGCAAGTAGCAATGCTCTAACCTTTCCCTTTTCAGCAGGCTAGACAGCCCTGCTAAAGAACAGACTATTGTTTAGATAACACAGCACACACACATACACATAGAGAGAGGTGGTAGAGAGAGAAATACAGAGAGAGAGAGAGAGAGGGAGAGAGAGAGAGAGAGAGAGGCGGACAGTGCACAGGGACACAGAGCAGGAGAGAGTGATCTGGCTGTCTCTCTGGCACTGGCAGTGAATGAATTCATCAGATTACAAAAGCACACACACTCACACTCACACACACACACACACACACACACACACACACACACACACACACACACACACACACACACGGATGTGCGCGCAGACATCACAAATTGTGTTAATGGCTAAATTAAGAGAATAATGAGTTTTAATAGAGAGGAAGATGGAGCAGCACATTGCATAACACTGTTTTGAATCGAGTCAACCAATCAATAGAGGGTCTGTTCTGCCTGCTTAGTGGTGGCCGCTCCTACCCCAAAATGTTCACTCACTCGTGTTTTCAACTAAGAAAGGCTACCGGTTTCTGGGAGCTGTTGACAGCAGGGTCGTGCGTGTGTGTGTGTGTGTGTGTGTGTGTGTGTGTGTGTGTGCGTGTGTTCGTCCCACTAATGAGGAAATGCGGGAGAGAATGAGCTGAAACAACACTGTGACGGGGAATAGCCATGGTCATTGTATTCCTCTTGTTTTGCCTTCTTTCATCCCATAGTGGGGCAATTCAAGACTCAAAATACAAGTGATTGCCATAACTGCCCAAACCATAACCTCTTGAATTGTGAGAGAGAAGGACGTTTCTGAGCAATTCTAAAGTTCCAAATTTGAATTACCTTCACTGTGTATTGACAGTATCAAATTTAAGGAGAAATTATAGCTGCTGCGCAGCAATGGGTCGTGGCCGGGCAAGTCTCAAGTCTTTTAGCTATAGTCCAAGTCACGTCTGAAGTCTTCAGTCACAAATCCAAGTCAAGTCTCAAGTCTCTTATGGGTGAGCTTTCTATCATCTGCTGCATGCAATCCAGCTTTTTCTGATTTCCTTGCAGCATGGAGCTTCTTGATCATCTGATGGCGTTTTTTGTTGCGAGGCATCTCAACTGGGACCTTACATGGAAAGATATACTGTTCCCACTTATATAGTGTCAACCAGAAAGGATTTGTGACATCACTTATGACATGACATCACAATAGCTCGAGTGACATCAGTGATGGTTTCACAATTGCTTGACTGACTGATGACATCATAAATACAACCCAATTGCCGTACTGTGGAAGTCGATGCAAAGGAGTGACATCACACCACATGTGATGTCACTTATGACATGACATCACAATAGCTCCCCAGGGACTCTTAGTGGCTGGCCCAACACGAGCTCGGCCGAAGAGGACTGCAGATCCTCCTTAGGGGCCGAGCGCAGGCTGTAAAGAGGGCTATTATAACGCCACCATCTGCTCAATTTGTGTATTTATTTCGTGTATAGTATAAGGCCCCTCTGTGCACCTCCCTACGAAGTTTCGTAGCTGTAGCTGTTATGGTTTCTGAATTACAGCTAATTTACTGCAAAATTTTTCGAAACCCCATGCAAGTCAATGGGGAAAAAAAATATTATGACATCACAATTGCTCGAGTGACATCAGTGATGGCATCACAATTGCTTGACTGACTGATGACATCACAAATACAACCTAATTGCCAAATGTAACAAGATTTTTCGAAACCCCATGCAAGTCAATGGGGAAAAAAAATATTATGACATCACAATTGCTCGAGTGACATTAGTGATGGCATCACAATTGCTTGACTGACTGATGACATCACAAATACAACCTAATTGCCAAATGTAACAAGATTTTTCGAAACCCCATGCGAGTCAATGGGGAAAAAAAATATTATGACATCACAATTGCTCGAGTGACATTAGTGATGGCATCACAATTGCTTGACTGACTGATGACATCACAAATACAACCTAATTGCCAAAGGTAATTAAGGTAATTAGGCTATACACGGGGCCAGAATTCAACGTTTTGATGCACTGTGGGCTCAATTTTTGACCGATCGAAAATCTGGTTTGATACTTTTGTGTAGAACAGTCTAACGATGCAGATACTGAAGTTTGGTGTCGTTTGAAGAAAAAATGTGGGAGGAGTAGGGTTTAATCGTTTTCCCGGGAGGATGAAGAATACAGGCAAATACAAGAAGTGGCCTGGCGCTTCGCTGGCCCGGCCACTAAAAATGCACAAACAAATTTCTAAGAAGTACTCTTACTTCTGTAATCTTCCCTTTACCAATAAAAAGGAAAAATCTGTTAAAAGATTATCCTGAAGAGATAAGAATTAGAATTCGAACTAGATACCTCACTCTCCATCCCACCCAAAGCTAAAGACACTCACTTTAAAGTAATGAATGATATTTATCCATGTAATGAGTTTCTGAGACAAAGATTTAACCTTGATATGAACAACTGGAGATTTTGTTATTCTGATATTGAGACTGTAGAGCATCTGTTTTTTGTTTGTAATTATTCTAGATCTTTTTGGGAACTTTTTCAAAATTGGATATCTGAAAAAGACCCTCAATCGCCCAATTTAGAATATAATGAGATTAAATTTGGATGAAAGATAAACAAATTGAAATGATGTACAATAGTTTAATTCTTATGGCTAAACATTTTATTCACCGATGTAGATTTCAAAATGCCAGACCCCTGTTCTTAGTCTTCATGAATGAGATCATTAACTTTAAGAGAGCCTTGAAATATGTTAAGACCAAACAAGCATGGAGTGTACCAAAACATGCATATCTTGATTCCTGTTTAGAACTCTGACTTATTGTTTTGTTTTGTTTTTTTGTTTTTTTGATTCAAGTTTGTAAATGCTCAGTCTGACTTTTTGTATACTGTAATGTTTGTTATTGCCAGACTTTGTTTATTGAATGAAAAAAAAAAAAAAAAAGTTCCAAATTTGAATTCCTCATCATACCAAATGTATGATTTGACAGCAAGTTCATCCATATCCATATGAGACTAGTCGTCTACACAGCTTCATAGCTTGTTTTCAGGTGATGTCACGCCAAGGGGCGAGACTATTGACCCTTGGCTTATTTGCAAACCATGTGATCATGCTGGGGGGCTACATAGGAAGCAATAGGAAAGCACAGCAAAATGGGACAAGTTGCTGGAAAAATGGCTTCTCTTCATTATATATATGGGTCAGATATATGTTTTGCAATCTTCCTGCGATACCTGCAGCGTCTGATCCAAACCCTCTTGCATACTCGCTTTTCTCCATTCTCCAAACTAGCTCTGGGAGAGCTGCCCCCATCATAATTATGTGGTTGAAAACAAGCAGTTACAATTTCTATAAGCTGCCAGTCTGGGGCTGGCAAAAATTGATCCCCCCCCACCCCCATTCATGATCCCTCCATATCCAATTCTAGGCGTTTGGATAAGTGTACCAACTTATATGCTTTGATCACAAAAGACACAATTATTTTAGCTAATCTGCCCCACTACCGTGTTGATTCCCACAGTTCATCATCCCTAACAAGGCAACAGGCGTGCGCACCACTAACATGTGCTGCTGAACAGGTTTGACTGACAGCTGAGGTCTGATGCACCAAACACCGCCAATCAGACGTTCCATGGGGAGCGCCCGGTCGCAGCAGCAGGTCGTGAGCTAAGTAACCTCCACAGACAGCCTGCCCGCCTGAGAAACAATAACCCTCAACCCTGACCATTACCACCATACCCCTGAGTCACAATAACCCCGACCCCTGACCTTTACACCATACGGCGTGTGACCTCATGGCCCCCCCCAACAGCATGGATGCTAATGGAGACAGACTGTGTTGGTCAAAACACATTAGCAGGAGGAATCAAGGTGAAAACTCCCTCAGAGAAAGAAGTCATTTCGTTCCTTTCACAGGTAGTGACACCAATGTGTTTGGAGAGACCTCCACACTCAACTTCTGTTCCTCTTGCAATGTTATTGTAGAGTGGTAAATGGTTGCTTTGGAAGAGTAAGGCTCACCCGTATAACACATGCCCTGCTGTGTGTGTGCGTGTGTGTGTGTGTGTGTGTGTGTGTGTGTGTGTGTGTGTGTGTGTGTGTGTGCGTGCGTGTGCATGTGCGTGTGTGTGTGCGTGCGCGTACAGCACTTACAAGCAGGTTTATTGATTTTTTCCCCCTCCCCTTTCTCATCTTTACTTCTCGAGCATACCTTTATTTTTCTATTTGTTTGTGGACATTTTCTCAGAGTTCACTCTGATGGAAAATGCAATCTTGTCCCGTCCCCTTTCTTTCTTGCTTTTTTCATTCTTTTTTCTTCGGACTAATAGAAATTCTGTTAGTATGTTTGTCTGGGATGAGAGATGAAAATGATTTTGTGGAGAGAGAGAGAAAGATGGCAATGGGAGGGAGGGAGTGGGCGATAAAAAAATATGGCAGAGGAAAGAAAATCGATGAGAGATGAAATATATCAGAAGTCCTGGAGCAAGGTCAAGAGGATATGATCTCTCATGACGCACACTTGTGCCTCCCGGAGACAGAGGGAGCGAGTGAGATGGAGAGAGGGGAGGGAGAGAGGTGGACAGAGGGAGCGAGAGAGATGGAGAGAGGGAGCGAGTCAGATGGAGAGAGGGAGCGAGTGAGATGGAGAGAGAGGAGGGAGAGAGGTGGACAGAGGGAGCGAGAGAGATGGAGAGAGGGAGCGAGTGAGATGGAGAGAGGGAGCGAGTGAGATGGAGAGAGAGGAGGGAGAGAGATGGACAGAGGGAGCGAGTGAGATGGAGAGAGGGAGCGAGTGAGATGGAAAGAGAGGAGGGAGAGAGGTGGACAGAGGGAGCGAGTGAGATGGAGAGAGGGAGCGAGTGAGATGGAGAGAGAGGAGGGAGAGAGGTGGACAGAGGGAGCGAGTGACATGGAGAGAGAGGAGGGAGAGAGGTGGACAGAGGGAGCGAGTGAGATGGAGAGAGGGAGCGAGTGAGATGGAGAGAGAGGAGGGAGAGAGGTGGACAGAGGGAGCGAGTGACATGGAGAGAGAGGAGGGAGAGAGGTGGACAGAGGGAGCGAGTGAGATGGAGAGAGAGGAGGGAGAGAGGTGGACAGAGGGAGCGAGAGAGATGGAGAGAGGGAGCGAGTGAGATGGAGAGAGGGAGCGAGTGAGATGGAGAGAGAGGAGGGAGAGAGGTGGACAGAGGGAGCGAGTGAGATGGAGAGAGAGGAGGGAGAGAGGTGGACAGAGGGAGCGAGTGAGATGGAGAGAGAGGAGGGAGAGAGGTGGACAGAGGGAGCAAGTGAGATGGAGAGAGAGGGGGGAGAGAGGTGGGCAGAGGGAGCGAGTGAGATGGAGAGAGAGGAAGGAGAGAGGTGGGCAGAGGGAGCAAGTGAGATGGAGAGAGAGGAGGGAGAGAGGTGGACAGAGGGAGCGAGTGAGATGGAGAGAGAGGAGGGAGAGAGGTGGGCAGAGGGAGCAAGTGAGATGGAGAGAGAGGAGGGAGAGAGGTGGACAGAGGGAGCGAGAGAGATGGAGAGAGGGAGCGAGTGAGATGGAGAGAGGGAGCGAGTGAGATGGAGAGAGAGGAGGGAGAGAGGTGGACAGAGGGAGCGAGAGAGATGGAGAGAGGGAGCGAGTGAGATGGAGAGAGGGAGCGAGTGAGATGGAGAGAGAGGAGGGAGAGAGGTGGACAGAGGGAGCGAGTGAGATGGAGAGAGGGAGCGAGTGAGATGGAGAGAGAGGAGGGAGAGAGGTGGACAGAGGGAGCGAGTGAGATGGAGAGAGGGAGCGAGTGAGATGGAGAGAGAGGAGGGAGAGAGGTGGACAGAGGGAGCGAGTGACATGGAGAGAGGAGGGAGAGAGGTGGACAGAGGGAGCGAGTGAGATGGAGAGAGGGAGCAAGTGAGATGGAGAGAGAGGAGGGAGAGAGGTGGGCAGAGGGAGCGAGTGAGATGGAGAGAGGGAGCGAGAGAGATGGAGAGAGAGGAGGGAGAGAGGTGGACAGAGGGAGCGAGAGAGATGGAGAGAGAGGAGGGAGAGAGGTGGACAGAGGGAGCGAGTGACATGGAGAGAGAGGAGGGAGAGAGGTGGACAGAGGGAGCGAGTGAGATGGAGAGAGGGAGCGAGTGAGATGGAGAGAGAGGAGGGAGAGAGGTGGACAGAGGGAGCGAGTGAGATGGAGAGAGAGGAGGGAGAGAGGTGGACAGAGGGAGCGAGTGACATGGAGAGAGAGGAGGGAGAGAGGTGGACAGAGGGAGCGAGTGAGATGGAGAGAGAGGAGGGAGAGAGGTGGACAGAGGGAGCGAGAGATGGAGAGAGAGGAAGGAGAGAGGTGGGCAGAGGGAGCGAGTGAGATGGAGGGAGAGAGGTGGACAGAGGGAGCGAGTGAGATGGAGAGAGAGGAGGGAGAGAGGTGGACAGAGGGAGCGAGTGAGATGGAGAGAGAGGAGGGAGAGAGGTGGACAGAGGGAGCAAGTGAGATGGAGAGAGAGGGGGGAGAGAGGTGGGAAGAGGGAGCGAGTGAGATGGAGAGAGAGGAAGGAGAGAGGTGGGCAGAGGGAGCAAGTGAGATGGAGAGAGAGGAGGGAGAGAGGTGGGCAGAGGGAGCAAGTGAGATGGAGAGAGAGGAAGGAGAGAGGTGGGCAGAGGGAGCAAGTGAGATGGAGAGAGAGGAAGGAGAGAGGTGGGCAGAGGGAGCAAGTGAGATGGAGAGAGAGGAAGGAGAGAGGTGGGCAGAGGGAGCAAGTGAGATGGAGAGAGAGGAGGGAGAGAGGTGGGCAGAGGGAGCAAGTGAGATGGAGAGAGAGGAAGGAGAGAGGTGGGCAGAGGGAGCAAGTGAGATGGAGAGAGAGGAGGGAGAGAGGTGGGCAGAGGGAGCGAGTGAGATGAGAGAGAGGAGGGAGAGAGGTGGACAGAGGGAGCGAGTGAGATGGAGAGAGAGGAGGGAGAGAGGTGGGCAGAGGGAGTGAGTGAGATGGAGAGAGGGAGCGAGTGAGATGGAGAGAGAGGAGGGAGAGAGGTGGACAGAGGGAGCGAGTGAGATGGAGAGAGAGGAGGGAGAGAGGTGGACAGAGGGAGTGAGAGATGGAGAGAGAGGAAGGAGAGAGGTGGGCAGAGGGAGTGAGTGAGATGGAGACAGAGGAGGGAGAGAGGTGGACAGAGGGAGCGAGTGAGATGGAGAGAGAGGAGGGAGAGAGGTGGACAGAGGGAGCGAGTGAGATGGAGAGAGAGGAGGGAGAGAGGTGGACAGAGGGAGCAAGTGACATGGAGAGAGAGGGGGGAGAGAGGTGGGCAGAGGGAGCGAGTGAGATGGAGAGAGAGGAAGGAGAGAGGTGGGCAGAGGGAGCAAGTGAGATGGAGAGAGAGGAGGGAGAGAGGTGGACAGAGGGAGCGAGTGAGATGGAGAGAGAGAGAGTTCCATGCCCAGTTCCCTGTTGCGTGCCCAGTTCCCTGTTGCGTGCCCGGGCGCGGAATGGAACGGAATGCAACGTTCACACTCGTCAAATGTTCCGAAACTGGGCTCAATTTGGGGACAAGTGTGCTGGGGAACGGTACCGGGGCGCCAGTGAGAAAGCACCCTAAGAAAGAGAAAGGAGGGTGGGCAGCAGTCAGACATACAACTTTTCATGAGGAGCCAATGTCCATTCATCAAAAGCCATCCTCAGCCATCCTACTCAAAAACATGTTTGTCTGCAAGGGCACAAGCAACAATCAATAAAGAACCGCAGGAATGAGTCCTAAAACCCAGAAGTTAGCACTTCCTGGTTACCTCGTCTCAATTCAATACGGTTTTTGGTATGGGGATTTTGGTTAGATACCTGAAATAAGGTGTGGTTAACACAAGTTTATGAAACCGTGTTGTGTTCAGCAAAATAATCCTCACAAATAAACACCACTTCATGATTCTTTAAGCGTTTTCTGAAAATCACGATTTTTAAAAATACAAGATTTTTAAAAATCGTGTATTTCAGTTTCAGGCATCTAACTAAAATCCCCATGCAAAAATCCATTGACTTCCAGATGAGGGAACCCAACGTAATGCTAACTTCCGGGTTGGTCTCCACAAATACGTCATCCCTGCGGTACTCTGCGGACAGTTTGCTGATGTCGGTACAATCTGCCCAGTCCGATATGTGGAAATGAAATGTGTCTTCTCTCAGGCCCTGTTTACACGGCAACGCTCACCGCATAAAACTGCAAACTTGTTTAGCGTTAGTGCCTTCCTTTTACACGGTGACGGCGTTATTGGGGGGTGAAAACACCAAAAAATTAAAACAGGTCCCAGAGTGGAATTCTTGATAATGCTGCCCCTTACTGTTGCCGTGTAAAGTGGAGAAACGCAATTCAGGTGATGACAGTCCCCCTTCACCATGGAAGACAATGGTAGGCAATAGGAACATTGAACTAGCCCAATACTATACAGCCTTATGGCACAGGCACAATGAGTCGCATTGACATTCCACAAACGTGATAACGATTTGCTAAAAACACATAATCTGCGTTAAGTGCCGCCTACTAACGTCGCACATAGCCTATTAATCACTGTCTCCCGCATTGAATCATTGAAGACAACTCACTGTCTGGATGCATTTCCTCAAGTGAAGTCCCAATTGTGCTCAGGTCTTTTTTATGTTGCTTTACTGGGTTTTTATTCGGTAATCCAATCTGGAGCAGTTTATTAGGCTACCATTGTGACTTCTGTGTCCCTCTATCGCGTGGAAAATTCATTTAAACTTTAATCACAAAGCTAAATCAAGCCCGTTGACAGACAGAATAGGGGAAGCTAGTCGTTTTTACCTTCAAAATAAAAGCCGGATTTTATAACTGGGTAAATAAAAAATCAGGGTCGTCGACTCACTACGTGTTAAAATTGACTTTGGTTGTCTGTGTTCTATATGTCTTCTGTGTATTTCGGATCACACACAAAAAAAACGTTGCAACATGCATCAATAAGACTATTAGTTTATTTAATTACCATTATTGTGAAGGTTTTAACCAGAAGTTTCAATGTTATTCTGGCTCACTTGATGCTTTTGCGGCTTCAGTCAGCAGACAGTCTGCAGTGCACGCAAATCGTTATCACAACAGCTGTGTATAAATGCAAAATAAAAGGTGAGCACGCAACGTTAGTTTGCCGTTTTATGCAGAGACGGTTGTCGTCTAAACATGGCCTCAGTCAACTTTATTCCCACACTAATTCAGCTGCTAAGTATCTAAAGGGGCCAGATCAGCAAGCTGCATCTGCACCGAGGCCCAAACCCAGGTTCCATAAGCACAGGCCATTAGTGTCCCACTCTCACCTCCTACAGAGAGCAGCGCCAGATAACATCTGTCTACAGCTACCTCCTCGCAAACACTCAACCAATTAAACAGCCATATTAGTGCATAGGGTGTGCAGGTGGCGTGTGGGTGTGAGTGAGTGAGTGTGTGTGTGTGTGTGTGTGTGTGTGTTTATTTCCATGTAACCTGTGTCTGCCTCCTCCCCACCCACATGCTCAGTACCACCCAGTTGGCCCCACCCCCACCATGTAATATTCATTAGCTGCCCCCGTCTCCATCATACAATTTTAATTCATAATCGGGACAGAAGTAGGTCATTTGACAAACATGTCACATCTGCTCCGATCAAGGCTGCACCTCCTCTTAGCATCAATGTGTCCTCCCCGTTTAGACATGAGAGGCTAGGCTGGAGACGGCTGGGAGGTTGGAGGTTGGCTAGTAGACTGGAGGTTGCCTGGAGATGGCTGGTAGGCTGGAGGTTGGCTAGTAGGCTGGAGGTTGCCTGGAGATGGCTGGTAGGCTGGAGGTTGGCTGGAGATCGCTGGTAGGCTGGAGGTTGCCTGGAGATGGCTAGTAGGCTGGAGGTAGGCTGGTAGGCTGGAGGTTGGCTAGTAGGCTGGATGTTGGCTAGTAGGCTGGAGGTTGGCTAGTAGGCTGGAGGTTGGCTAGTAGGCTGGAGGTTGGCTGGAGACGGCTGGTAGGCTGGAGGTTGGCTGGAGATGGCTGGTAGGCTGGAGGTTGGCTGGAGATGGCTGGTAGGCTGGAGGTTGGCTAGTAGGCTGGAGGTTGGCTAGTAGGCTGGAGGTTGGCTGGAGACGGCTGGTAGGCTGGAGGTTGGCTGGAGATGGCTGGTAGGCTGGAGGTTGGCTGGAGGTTCTGTGGAGATGGCTGGTAGGCTGGAGATGGCTGGTAGGCTGGAGGTTGGCTAGTAGGCTGGAGACGGCTGGTAGGCTGGAGGTTGGCTGGTAGGCTGGAGGTTGGCTGGTAGGCTGGAGGTTGGTTGGTAGGCTGGAGATGGCTGGTAGTCTGGAGGTTGGCTCATAGGCTGGAGACAGCTTGTAGGCTGGAGGTTAGCTGGAGGTAGCATTGTGCTGGAACCGCACCTGAGACAAAGGCGGGTGATGCTTGCTAACAATGCAGTGATGATGCGACCTCAGCATCTCACTGGTACTACAACTACTAGGCATGGGTCGGTGTGAAAATTTTAAAAGCTGTTCGATATTGCTCTTCAAACCGAATCTAACCGGTATACCGAATTTTGCCACTAATGAATTGGTCCTCTAGTAGGAACCTGAGTCTCTCCGTACGTATAATTGAGACCATGTCTGTCAGCCACAGCTGAAAAGAAGGTGGAGAGGAGGACTTCCATTCCTTCAGAATTCGTTTCTTGGCAACAGTCATCCCCTGTGTCAGAGATTGCTGCACAGCCGTTGGGAGGAGCAAAGAGGACTCAGAGTCGGAGCAGCCAAAGATGGCAAGTTCCGCCTCTGGTTGGAGGGTTGTTTTGTAGGCCTTAGAGTACCAGTCAAATATTTTGGCTGAGAATCTGGAGAGTGAAGGGCAAAAGCAAAAAGCATGGGACAGTGTGCCCTCCTAATGGCTGAGGCTGCCTTTTCATTTGCGTTTTAATTGACCAGTTCCTGGCATAATGAAACATGTCGGTTTAGCTGGTTGCCAGGAAATCAATCCGGTTTAAGCTCGTACAGTACACGTACGTACTCGACCCATGCCTAACTACAACCCTGCTGAGGATGTTATTATTACAAACAGACCTGTCTTGTAACCCAGGTCTATTTTATGATGTGTGATATATAGAGTTATGGTACAGTAGATGTCATCTCAATTATCTCTGCCGGCATGTATACAGTTCCATATGACAAAAACATAATCTTGACAAACCGACAACAATCATCACAGCCTATATCGCAGTGTCATCATGCCGAACAAAAGACCTTAATCAACAAATACAATAAGATTAGATCCTCCTTTCACAGTCCTGTTGCATCGCCTCAGTGATTTACTGTATATGAAATCTACAGTATATCTGCACAGGCTTAAAGCTGGGTTAAAAGATACATGCAAATCATTCTTAGTGTTTGTTTCAAACTGTGTGGGATACCAGCTGGTTGGGACTTACTGAATCAAGTTGCCACTCAGAAAACTATCCTAAAATTACTTACAAACTGATACTGTAGCAAAAGAAGAACAAGAGAAAAAGAAGCTAAATCCGCACTTCCAAACAGATCCCTTCATCATCAATCAATGACACGACGAAGCCTACGGGCGAAACCTTGTCTTCCCAGTTTGTTTGCCAAGCTGTTGAAACATGTGAAATAAATCAATCAAGATACTGTTTTGACAGTGAAGTTTCCCCCTTTTTTGGTTCTTGAATTAAACCTATTTGAAATTGACCCACCAGAGAAGGCTTATTTTATGTTCATTTTCTTACACAGCAGATGGACGTTCTTAGGCATTATAGACATTGTATCACATACAGTATATATTGCCTTGTCCTTTATGACAAATCCCACCCATTTGGTAGTCCAAGCAGATTAAACCAAATGCTTGAATGAATTATTTGCAGTTACTACCGACCTAGCCTAAGTCTGAATGTGTTTGCATGGTTGCATGTAGACACACAAGCATGGAAGCTATGGAATTGAAAATCAGCGTCAACTAATTAACACTAGATACTAGGGGTGGGAATCACCAGATGCCCACGATACGATACTAAAACGATACTTGAGTCACGATACGATAGTATTGCGATATCGCCGATATTGCGATATATTGAATATTGCGATATTTCGATATATTGTCTAACTCCTTTTCCTACCTTTTCCTTGACCTCACCGGAAGTAAAACATGCAGTGTTTTTTTGTTTTGTTTTGTTTTTGCCCAAAATGTAGGCTACATTATTAAGCTTCTCTGGACTCAATACGCCACTGCAGGCGCGGACTGCAACATCGGGCGCTTCGGGCAGATGCCCGGTGGCCTGGCATGGCATGCCTGCAAAAATAATAATAATAATAATAATAATAATAATAATAATAATAATATTGATACTTGGCGTCCAAATATCGATACAATATCGTCAGGCAAAATATCGCGATACTATGGTGTATCGATTTTCCCCCCCACCCCTACTAGATACAATGTAGAAATGGCATTGAGAGGATGAGTAGCAGTGGCATGATGGAGAGGAGTGGATTGAAACAAAGAGCTAGGGGCCAGATGAGGTGCAGGCGCTGTCAGAGTGACCCAGGTGTCAGCTGGCCCCCTGTGGTGTCCTTGCCCCCGTCACCCACTCAGGGGAGCCCTCATGTCTGCAACCCCCCCACCCCCCACACAGTCTGCCTATCCAACTGCAGTGACAACCCAGACACAATAACACACTTGCACGCACGCACACAAACGCACCATGTAAAACACCCTGGCTGTACCAAACACCAGAGTCCCTGCCAGTGGTGGAAGAAGTACTGAAAGTTTGTACTCAAGTAGAAGTACTGTTACCTTACTGAAATATTACTCAATTACAAGTAAAAGTACTGGTGTTAAAAATATACTTAAGTAAAAGTAAAAAGTACTCTTCTAAAAAACTACTCAGAGTATTAGTTACTTTTTCAACCATCGATTTTTAATAGCAGGCTGTCACAGGCATTCACTTGAAACGGGAGATCCATGTAGAAACTACATTCTACACTTTCAACAAAGCATAGTTATCTAATAAATGATATGAATGAAATATCAATCGCTTCTTAGTATCAACAGGGAGCAAAACCCTAAATAACTGAAAACTGGTGGGTGGGAGGGGTCTGTCAGTCACACCTGCTGAAGGTTTGCTTATCCCAAAGATGTTATTCATTTTTAATAATACTGGTAAGCATTTGACTCTTAAAGAGGACAGGAAACATTTGATCATATGAATCTAGTTAATTTGCATGTCACCTCAGAAAAGACAGGACACTGCTTTCAAGTCTGAAATGTACCTAGATTTGCTAGAAGGATGAACATTTCACCTTTTTGCCAACTATTGCGCTCCTTGATGACATCACTAGGGTGGCTGTACAGTACAGTAGTAAGGATTTGGAAAGATTGTGGAAACAACCACAATCCAAGTCAGAAACACAACAACATATGTTGTGAGCCTGTCCAATGTCAAAGAGGCTGTAATGATCCCACACAGGAAACCGAAGGGCAATACAAAAGTCACTATATTATCTAAAACCTATAAGCTAACAAGACAGGACCCAAACACAGACATAAAACATATATATGGTAAAAAAAAAAATAGGCTACTCAATCACGGCTTCGTCGGCGGCACTGGACAAAGTCAGTGTTGACTCAGGAAAGTTTGTGGACAGCATACGGCAGTGTACCGCTGCTGAGGATCGGCTGGAGAGCGGCGGCCAGTTGACACTCCTACAGCCCCAGCCCTGACTAACTAGTACAGGAGGCAGCTGACCTCCCCTCTTACAGCCACACTGGGATAACTTCCCCCTCTCTAGCTGTCTTCAGCGTCGGCAGCCCTAACCAGCTGCGAACGTCTCCCTCGTCCCAGAGAGTCACCAGCCGTATCAATGAGAGAAACGCTCCAGCAGCAACACCGCAGCCATAGACTGACTGCCTTTTCAGTTCTCAATCAGCGTCTCCCCTCTGCTCACTCTCAGGTGAGAGTCATTGTCTCCTGATTAAATCCCCGTCTCTGGCGTGGTCATGTCACCTATCCAAGCTGGAAAACAACACCTAACCTGTGGGCGTGTCCCCCCCCCATTTCATGGTTTTCATTGGCCCGTTTGCGATCACTTGATAGTTTATTGGCTGTGTAAAATGCAGATCAAAGGTTTGGATGTTTGGATTTAATTAATTCAAATTGTACTCAGTACTCAGTATGATTTAAAAAGTAACGAAGTAGATTACATGGTGCAATCCATACTTAAGTAAGAGTAAAATTACAGACTTGAAGAAATTACTTTTAAAAGTACAAGTACCAAAAAAAAGTACTTAATTACAGTAACGTGAGTAGTTGTAATTCGTTCCTTCCACCCCTGGTCCCTGCAATATCTTCCTCCATAGTGACAATGTATAAGAATACAATAGTTCAGTGGTTTTCATTATATTTGGATATTAGGCTCATGTGTTTCATGACATACACATGAGGAGGAGACATAGCAGCATGTTTGTAACCCTTCGTGTACTGTACCACGATAACAGCACATTCTAAAATGACATTTACAGCACCACTACATTATGAAAATTGATAAGGAAAATTCAAATCATGAGTCGCTGGCAGAATGCTTCCAGCTTGTTCCTCTATTGATAAAGATGCTGATATTGTGCTCAACATACCATTACAGTCAAATGCTTTCAGTGTAAGAGTGGGATGTGGGTGTTTTATATTGTGTCATATTTTTGTATTTATATTATGACGAGGGCATTTAGAACAGTATTTTAGTATGTTTTCTTCTCAACTTCCCTATAGAGAAGTAACACATTTTCCCTCTGAGCTTTAAATGCAACCACCAGTGGACAATATGCAGACTTGCACGTTCAACAAGAGCCAGTGGCTTTACTTGCAGACTGCTCCGAGCAGGAATCTGTAGCTAAGCTAACAGAGCAGGGAATCTGTAGCTAAGCTAACAGAGCAGGGGGTCTGTAGCTAAGCTAACAGAGCAGGGAATCTGTAGCTAAGCTAACAGAGCAGGGAATCTGTAGCTAAGCTAACAGAGCAGGGAATCTGTAGTTAAGCTAACAGAGCAGGGGATCTGTAGCTAAGCTAACAGAGCAGGGAATCTGTAGCTAAGCTAACAGAGCAGGGAATCTGTAGCTAAGCTAACAGAGCAGGGGATCTGTAGCTAAGCTAACAGAGCAGGGGATCTGTAGCTAAGCTAACAGAGCAGGGAATCTGTAGCTAAGCTAACAGAGCAGGGGATCTGTAGCTAAGCTAACAGAGCAGGGGATCTGTAGCTAAGCTAACAGAGCAGGGGATCTGTAGCTAAGCTAACAGAGCAGGGAATCTGTAGCTAAGCTAACAATCTACAATGGCTGCAGCATGACTATGTCCTCTGGGTTTTCAT
>NC_139623.1:76044818-76077318 GCF_964638095.1 Poromitra crassiceps | reverse complement strand
CAGTCCTCTCCAAACTTGCAATGTGTTCAACCTCTTAAAATTGGTTGCAAGTCGGGCATTAATATTCTTTAAGCACATGTTTTTATATTGAAAAAGAATGAAATCTATTTACAAAAGCAAGTGAGTTGGAAACAAGAATTAATGGGGAGAAAGTGACCACACACATACAATGAATTTCAATCGCCTTCCTTTGCTGTCTAAGCTGAGGCACAAACTCCCATCGCACAAGCATGTAAACACAGCATTACTGGGGTTTGAAACTAAGAAAAACCAAACGACACTACTAGTGTTTACCTGGGGAATGAACATAATAATATAAAATGTGTGATAATACACTAAATGAGATTTAAATCTTCTCCTCTCATTATCCCATAATTAGAAATTTCAATTGCATAACTCCTGTAAACCGTTTTAATATGCTTTAAACCAGTGATACTCAACTTGCGGCCCGCGGGTGCCCCCTGTGTGGCTCGCGATGGAATTGCATTTTTTTTTTTTTTTTTTTTTTTTTTTACAGTGCACCTGAACGCAACATGCAAGATACCAGCTGAATACGTGTCCAAATGTTCATGTCAATATGGCCAATACTCCACTTCTGTCATAGCATTTCAGTCTGGAATATGGAATATCTTTCAATAATCTATGATTTAGCTGCTAAATTGTCAAATACCGCCGTCTGCTCGCTACCCAGGCACTTATGTATGTACAGTACTTAACCTAACTAACTAATCGGTGTGCACAATAGGGCTGTCACGATTCCTCGAGTACCTCGAATAACTCGAATAATTAAAATGATCGAGGCCAAAATGATTCGCCTCGACACGGCATTTAGAGAGTAGAGACTGTTTCTCACGGACGCTTACTGGTGTGGCACAGCGCTCTTCCGGTGTAAACACGCGAGGACACATGATCGCAGACAGACCAGAGACGGACCCCGCAAAATGGAACGAGGCGGCGGAGAAAGCAGACAGGAGGAGCCGGGAAGGGAAGAACCAGGGCCGACAAAGCGACCGAAACTGTCTAAGTGTGGGACCATTTCACGCTGAAAAAGGACACAAACTCAGTGGTGTGCAAGACGATACTTGCATGTCACAACAGTACCTCGTCAATGCTTCAGCACCTGAACCGTAAACATCCAGTCTACGCATCCACCAGCGCATCTACGTCGAGCGGAGCAAGGTAACGTTACTAACGTAATGTTAACTATACACAACGCTAATGTAAATGTATGCTAATGATTGCTACTTGATATTAAGACTAGTAGTAGTTGTGCTGCTGGCTTGCCACGTTGCCAATATGACTATTAGTAACTGCATTCACGCTGCATTTTTTTGATGTGGCTTGCCGTTTTCTGTGAGAAATACAAAGCTCAACCTAACGTTAACGTTAGCGGCTAATTTAACAGCGTTGTGTGCGTGTGTGTGTGTGTGTGATCACACTAGCCTGTTGGTGTGTGAGAGAGAAAGACAGAGTGAGTGTGTGTGAGAGAGAAAGATTGTGTGTGTGGAGAATGTACATTTACACACCCTAGACCGGTCGACTCTTCTCATGATGATTGCAAACAACTATTTAATTGGTGCATTTTAGGCTCCAATTATTACACCACCTGACCTGTTATCTTGCTATTCTGATATTTGTGTCAATAATAGGCAACAGGTCTAGGGTGTGTAAATGCGCATTCTCCAGTTTTGTTATGAGCTTACCTAATAAATATCAATATTAATTATTATTTCACCTCTTTTTCAGCGGATCACAGCGTACTATGGACAGCTTTGTAAGGACGGGTGAAAAAGATGAATGGTGCCACTGCCAGTTCTATGCAATTTAAAAATAAAAATGTTGTTTTTTCTAAGAAAGAAACTAATGTACCGTAGTTGTTTATTTGAAGATATTTATCTTATTTTTTAGTGTATATTTACGATAAGCCTTTGAAAACACAAAAAATGGTTCTTATCCGATTACTCGATTAATCGATGGATTATTCGGTAGAATACTCGATTACTAAAATAATCGATAGTTGCAGCACTAGTGCACAACATTGTCAGACTAAACTCCGGCTGACACCCCAAAAACCTACAATCCGCTACAGAAAAATGTATATTGATTGTTTATTAACTGGCCCCCTGGCCTTCTATCATTTCACGAAAGTGGCCCCCGGGCAAAGCAAGTTGAGGATCCCTGCTTTAAACCATACAATTTATTGGTGTTCTGAGAATCCAAACGTTTTTCTTATGTGACTCAATAGCCAGCAGTTGGCAGACCGCAAGTCAGCGAGTCTGTCAACCTCAGCAATGTGAAATATTTGATCTTGTCCACTTCTTAAAACGCAGAGCCGGCATGCACACGTGAAGCCCTTTCTGCTTCTGTGATTCACTGTTGTCATGTGTGACCTGACACAAAGAACTTCTCCTGACTGTTGACAATAGAAACCACGCACTGCTGCAGAATGCTCTCCACAGCTCTGGGAGCGTAGTGTGTGATTGCACTGCTGAGAACTATAAAGAATAGCTAACAAAAAAGTCCAACTTTTAGCGAGAGAGAGAGAGAAGCCGGCACATCACACGGTGTTTTCAGTAGTCACCACACAATCTCTGTCCTTTGCTTTCACTTGACAACTCAACAGCATTTCTGCAACAGTTTTGGCCTAGACTCTGATGCTCTAAACCAGAGCGAGCTAAATGAGCACTAGTCTCTTAAAACAGACTGTCTCATCTACATCCGGCGAATGCAGCTATACAGTCTGTACGTTACACCCCCAGAACATGCACAAGGAAGTTGGGAAAAAAACCTTCAGACTGGAAGGAAGTTCGACGGAATCCGACCAATCACGACACGTGTGTCCACGGAAAAAAAATTCTGATTGGACTAATGAGCGGAAGACCCGCCTTAAAAAAAATTCTGATTGGACTAATGAGCGGAAGAGCCGCCTTTCTACTTCCCATTCCGGTTGGTGCATGATTCTCCCCCACGAAGTACAGACGGTATGGCGGAAGCATTTGAAAATTGCGGAAGCCAACTCGTCTGTTCTAAGAGACTAAATGAGCACAGCAGGAGGATCAGCTTACATTCACTCATTTTCATCACAGCCCTGATGACGTCTACAGGCCCTTTAAGCAGCAGCAGCAGTGGAAGGTGCACAGTGTCAGCTCCCTGTCACTCTGTCAGCTGGCCCACTGTCCCACTCCATGTTCACATGCAAGTCCCCATCCAGCCACCATTAACATGCAGGGCCAGCCGCCGCTAGGTGGGCCTGAGCACAGCCCAAGGCAGGTGGCAGATAGTCAATGTGCATGCTCCTAAATCATTCATGTAGAGGGGATTGTGTGTGTGCGTGCGTGCATGCGCGTGTGCGTGTGCGTGTGTGTGTGCATGCATGCGTGTGTGCATGTGTGGAGGGGAGTGGAGTGGTGTGGGGGAGGCTTCCATTGATGCCACACTATAAGAATAGAACAAGTGACAGAGGGAGATCATTGGATGAAATGATATTCCATAGCCTTGGTAGGATTCCATGCCTGGATGTAATTCATTTGTATATTATTCCCTATTACCATAGGGGTCCCTAGGCCAGGGCCAGGGGAAAATGGGAGAATGAGAGATAGATTAATAAAAGGAAAAAATGCAGGAAAGGAAAGGAAAAGAAAAGAGGGGGAGGGAATAAGGAGAGGGAGAGAAGGAGTGACGGAAAGATGAGGAAAGAGGGAAGGTGAAACTGACAATTCTTGAGAAGCGGCAGGCCCAGGTTGTGTTAATGAATTAGTATGCATGGCTGACACCATACAATGACCTCGAGCGAGGGGCTGACACGCCACACACACACACACACACACACACACACACAGTGAAACCAACACTAACACCACAAATTATTACCTTTTCATTATGGAAATTAGATCCTCGCTCCCTCCCCCTTCCTCTCTCTCACTCTCTCTCTCTCCTTACTTGCTCTTTTTCTATTCCAGCTCTCTCCGCTCGCTCTGGTACATTGGAGGAAGAACAGTGTTGACTCGGAAAAGCAATTACCTGTCATTTACCTGTCTCTCTCCCACCTCTGATAATGAATTTCAAGTGAAAGGTGAAATAATTATCTTTTCTCTCACAAAATCAAAGCTATGGGCGTGGACAGCCCTGTCACAATATGTGGCATGTCATGCAGGATTAAAAGGATTCTCTAGAACGTGCACACCAACACACACCCACACACACATAATGCAGTTGTTCGATGAAGTGCAAAGAAGAGCGTGGAGAAAC
Organism: Poromitra crassiceps; assembly: GCF_964638095.1. NCBI lineage: Eukaryota > Metazoa > Chordata > Actinopteri > Beryciformes > Melamphaidae > Poromitra > Poromitra crassiceps. The sequence goes on along the minus strand of NC_139623.1, from coordinate 76,073,070 downwards.
AAGGCCAGGTCGAAACCTGGCATAGGGCCGGTGTGCTCAGTAAAGTGCAGAACTCTGCCAAGCTGTATTGAGTCATTTGTGTAGTGTGCCTGTGCTGTAGTGTAGCCTATGTGGGTTAATAATCCTGGGTTTAAGCTTCATTAACATGAAGTGCCAGATTTATGGTTAATCTAGTAATATATATTATTTTCACACATAAATGTAGGCTATTGAAATGTAGGCTTATTATGTGGTGTATTCCCAGCCTCCCCCCCCCCCCATACGTGTAGGCTAGGTGTTTTTTTTACAATGAATTCGTATATCATTAATAATTGGAATTATTGTAAATATTAGGATAGGTGAGATCAGATGACTGCTTACCATGTAAAAGCTTTAATAACACTGGAATTGAGGGCCATAGACTATGGCCCAAAATTCAAATATAACACTATGGCCCATAGTGTTATTAAATATTGTACATGGTATGCAGTCATCTGATGTCCCCTCCCCTAAACGTTACATGTCATGACTTGCTCCTTCCTTGGCAGAGATCTGTGCTCGAGCACATTGCCTCGTGTTTCACTGTAAACGAGTAGGCTATTGTGACAAGCGAACTTTTTCAGTGAAACAAGTTCGCTTGTCACACAATACTCGTTTGACTTATTTGAGGGCATATGTTTATCGTTCACGTTCGCTAACCTGTCGGTCTTTAAACTCTTTGAACAGGTCGGGGTGCCTGTCGGCAAGATGTTTAGCCAGGTTCGATGTGTTTGAGCCTTTCGCTTTGGTCGCGTTGAAGCACCTTTTACTTCAGGAGCAACTGCACGGCCGGGCGTCAAGTCAGCCAGAATGTACTAGTACGTCATCCGCTTTGTTGCTTTCAAAATAAAACGCTTATTGTAACCTTATTTATTTTGAGTAATGCGTTACAGCCACAGTTTCACGCCATATAACATCACAACGAGTATTTTGATACAAGGTTTGCTGCTTCATTCATTGAAATACCTTTTCTCCTCCAACATGCATCAATAAGCTATTTACTTTTGTTTAAGTAACATTATTTTGAAAGTTTTAACCGGAGGTTTTCCAGCTCTTCCCAAAAAAAGCTGCCTGGAGATATTCTCCCGAATGAGAAGCACGCTTCTTCATAGCGCACGCCCGATAAAACTCATTCAAAACGTTGCACTAGTTTACTGACTACACTGTCGTTTCCCATTACGTTAGTCACAAGAAATGTGGAGAAATAATCACTTTTTGGGAGACAATCGCATTATGGTGATCACTATTCAGCAACAATGGACATGTATTGGAAATGAAATGCCTTCGCTTGTTTCACAACTTGTCTGCTCCAAAGCGCTACTCCAACCGGAGATACTGTCTAAAGGTAGGCTTTAGAATGATGTTAGCTTAGCGTCACCTAATATCATCACAGTCAGTCCCTCTCCTGACAAAAAAATGCTCCAGGTAGCGCTTTTTCCATGCAAAAATGCAAACGTTATGTGTGAACAGCCCCATACACAGCAGATTACCCCTGCTCAGACATTACCATAGTAATCACACAGCCCGCACGCTTCTTCATAGCGCACGCCCGATAAAACTCATTCAAAACGTTGCACTAGTTTACTGACTACACTGTCGTTTCCCATAACGTTAGTCACAAGAAATGTGGAGAAATAATCACTTTTTGGGAGACAATCGCATCATGGTGATCACTATTCAGCAACAATGGACATGTATTGGAAATGAAATGCCTTTGCTTGTTTCACAACTTGTCTGCTCCAAAGCGCTACTCCAACTGGAGATACTGTCTAAAGGTAGGCTTTAGAATGATGTTAGCTTAGCGTCACCTAATATCATCACAGTCAGTCCCTCTCCTGACAAAAAAATGCTCCAGGTAGCGCTTTTTCCATGCAAAAATGCAAACGTTATGTGTGAACAGCCCCATACACAGCAGATTACCCCTGCTCAGACATTACCATAGTAATCACACAGCCCGCGCCCCCCGCGCGAGTGCTTGAGCACTCGTTCATAATAGACTATTTAAATTGCTTAAAATGCCCATCCCTAGAAGCCGCTGCCATTTTCGCTGTGTCTGTCCTCCTGTGTGTCGGGAGTCGGCATGCCCACACATGAAGCAGACAGAGTCAGAGAGAGCTTTTTTCACTCGCTGTGTCTGTCCTCCTGTGTGTCGGGAGTCGGCACGCCCACACATGAAGCAGACAGAGCAGAGAGAGCTTTTTTCACTTTTCCAGTCACCAATGGTTCAAGGCAACGATGTGTTTATTAGCCAGAGGTGCATTACCGCCACCTACCGGACTGGAAAGACATTTACTCGGCCAGGATCGGTGCGCAAATGCAGCGACAGAGTCGAATGTAAGGGCCCTGCTGTGCATGCACACCGGCCCCAAAAAGAGGATCTGAGAGTTTCGTTTTGGAAAAGAAACGCATCTTAATGTGTACTACCTGTAACTATCGGATTGCCTTTTCATAGGTTTTTCACCTACTATGGGAGTGCAAAACAATACATTTGACTTGTGAAGGAAGCAACCATGAATGTGTGTGTTAATATGTGTGTTTAAAAAGTCTATATATAGCCTACCTCAATGTGACAATAAAGCTTAATTTATACTTATTAGAAAGTGTCGCTCAGCACATGGTCGCAGACGAAAAAGAAAGTGTCGCTCATGGTGTTGCATTTATACTTCAGTGAATGTTTGCCTCTGTTCAACGGTCACGTGACACCCGAACGCTATAGTGCTGCAGACAGCCAAGAGAAGAGAGGGAATGGAATGCACAGTGAAACCACCTCGGAGGCAAGATGTAACGTACACTTGACTGCAGCCGCATATAAACGACACACAACTCACCTCCTCTCGCTCTGGGAAATGCACAATGATTGTGATTGTGATTTTCACGAAGTCATACATCAAGGACAGGCTGATAAAAGTAGCGGAGACACGTTCATTCATTTCAATCGAGTGAAAACCAAAACAAGGAAATCAAGCGCGTGCCGTCTATATAGCCAACCAGACTTGCGCGATATTATGACGTAGTCAGCGACACTAGACATTTCACTAGGTAGCAGACACTGCTCGCCGACACTTGAAAGTGTCGACTCAAGTCCTCGGGGTCATCTCGCCATTCCGAAGTGTCGCCATTCCGATCATTGACTTCTATGCTTTCGGAGAGGCGGCCCTTTTTATCTCCAAAAAATGTTTCGCCGAGAGGTTAGGTTTAGGGGTGGGACAAAACATAGATACTCACGGTATCGCGATATTTCCACTTGCGATACGTTATCGATACACTGGCACCAAGTATTATTAAAAAAAAAAAAAAAAAAAAAAAAAAAAAAATTAAAGTCCCTGGAAACCAAAATCCACAAAAACGTTCTAACTATGTTATTTAGGGTCTTATGTTAGTAATTTTGTGCCTCCGAAATTATTATACATTACTTTCAACCCAAAGCCTTAAAGCAGCTACGAGCAACTTTTTCGATTGTTATTAAACAGTATAAATTTAATATCAATGCATCACATCTTACCTCTAATAGTCGACGAGACCAAAGCCGTGTGTATCTGAGATTGCTCCCTTAGGTGATTATTAATATAAGTCTATAGTCTGTCTAAACTCGCGCCAACAGGGGGCTCTCTAGAGCGACCGGACCGGGTAACCCGGAAGTGAAACGCGGAAGTGAAACCAGGAAGTGAAACGCAGCTGCCTTTTTACGCCGTTTGCGCTGCCTAGCAACATAACATAAACAATGTGAACGCCACGCATACTCGCGGGAACATCTCTCGTTATATTCTAACAGGTTTTTTGGAAGTTATTTTGTGGTTATGGCCGAAGTGGCTGCTGCAAACCGTTTCATTTCAATTCCTGATCTGCCCTGGCTACAGACACACTAACACTGGCCGATTCACTCTGGGTTCAAGCGAGACTACTCTGCGTTGGTATCGTCGACTATTAGAGGTAAGATGTGATGCATTGATATTAAATTTATACTGTTTAATAACAATCGAAAAAGTTGCTCGTAGCTGCTTTAAAATCGACACTTTTCTACAAGATTCTACAAAGTACTTCCTCATTGAAGACAGCAGTGCGCGAGGTGCTAAAACGCAGGAGCTTATGACGTCATAAGCTCTATATAACCTTTGTACACGCGCGCAATCCGCACCCACCCTCCTTTTGTCCGTTCTTTGCCCCCAGTGACAGCGCTCCCTCGCTGTCCGTCTGCCTCCCACTCTGTGTGCGAGCGCTATGCTTCTCTCTCTCTCTCTCTCTCTCTCTCTCTCTCTCTCTCTCTCTCTCTCTCTCTCTCTCTCTCTCTCTCTCTCTCTCTCTCTCGGGACTAGTGAGAGAGAGAGCACAGAGAGAGACACACAGGCTGCTGACTCGAGGTTACTCTCTCTCACACACACAAACACACACACACGTCGATCTCTCTTTCCCTCCCCCCTCTGTCTCGGCTCTCTCTCGGAAAACCTGCTGCAGACGGGACACGCCCACACATTCCGCGGGAGAAAATACACTCTAAAAAATAATCGATTCTCATGCGTTTTGCCACACCTGTCAAACCTAAATTTATATACTTTGCGACGTTCATCATCGTTCAAATTTGGCTGGTGGCTTATTAACATAGGGTCCTGTGATGTGATGAACTCAAAATGCTAAATAATAAAGAAATATTTCTGGTTTCCAGGGACTTTAAATAAACAGGCTAAAATATTATGCTGTGTGTGGTAGTTGAAACATAGTTTCAAGTTGACGTTTATTTATGTTTGTAGTTGAAACAAAAACATAAGTACTGTAGGCTACATGAATGGAAATGTTTGCTCATTAATATCTACTTTTAGAAATTATATAGGTAGGTAGGTTATATAGGTTTTCTTGTTTTAATAATAATAATAAAAAGACTTAATGTGTAACTTTTCCTCCGTGGTATCGAAAATGTTATGAGTGAGTGAGTGAACTCTGAGAGAGTTCATGTCAATTCTGCTAATAAATACATAATACCTGCTTCTTGCCTTTTAGGGGTATTTTTTTCTCTTCAGTTACACAGGTATCGTGATGTATCGTCTTCCAATATATAGATTATCGCAGAATCGCTGTATCGTGATAATATCGTTATCGAGGGCCAAGTATCGTGACCATATCGTATCGTGAGCTACTCAGCGATTCCCACCCCTAGTTAGGTTTAGGGTTAGGTTCTGGGGGAGGTTAGGCTTAGGCGTGGGGGGTGGGAGAGGTTAGGTTTAGGTTAGGGTCTGGGGGAGGTTACGTTTAGACGTGGGGGCTGGGAGAGGTTAGCTCCAGCCGGTCCCCCGGGTTAGGGTTATTTCGCAATGGCGAGACAGATCTCAATTTTGTCGGAATGCCGGTATTTCGGAGTGCCGACATTTCGGAATGCCGAGGTGTCCCCCAAGTCCTCATTTCTGTCGGCGACCGTTTCAAAAGTGTCGGCAGACGAAGCATAAATTTGGCTTAATTAAGTGAGCTAAGTGAAGTATAGTTCTCAAGTGAGACCATGTGATTTAAGAGTTGATCATGAATGAATAGGGGCTGTCCTCCACTCAGGATTCTGCCAGTCAACTCGGATTCGACTGTCCAATACGAATATTCGACTATTCTAAATATATATATATTTTTTTTTTACCACATTAACAGTCAATTGCGTCAATTCATCATGGGGATAATGGAGTCTGAATGAGACATATTTCTTTTTTACATTAGGCTCTCAGCCTATTTTTTTTTATTTCACCCTTTAAACATGAAAACAACAACATGTCACCTACATGAATAAACAAATTAAAGTGTAAAGGACACTGCCTCTGCTTTGAAATGACATGTCCAATGCCTAGGCTACAGTTCTTCTCAAGACTAATAAGGCCTAAATAGGTCTAAACAAGAAATAACTTATCCATTTAGATGGGGGGGGAAGAGACATAGCATCGTGTCATGAATCAATGCCACTGGTCACCCTTCACGCAACTTTTCAAGGAAGCTAGTGTCCTCTAGAGAGAGTTTAGAGTCTAGAGAGAGAGTGGCGTCAGCAGAGGCCCAAAATGGGTGACTCATTAGCCAATGAACAGCCAGGAAAGGGTCTCGTGCTAAAATAAAGCTGATAATGTACAATAAATAATAAATAAATAATGTACAAGAAAAGAAAAAACTTTCAAAGTAGAACACAAACTGTCCATTTTGCTGCAACTCGACAGTGCTGCTTAATCCAGGACCTTACTTCCTGGAACTCTAGAGTAAAAAACTGGTGCATTGGAGTGAATGGAGATGACGTGACTCTTCTATATACTGTACGTACATGGCTCTGAAGGAAGCCACAGCTTGTCAAAATAAATACTCGTCCCATTGGCTCACGGAGCATGGGCACCTGGCCAATCCCGGCGCTTGACTGCTGCGTAGGCGGGCACAGGGTGTGGTCTGGCCAAAACCGCAGTGGGTTCCGTAATAACACTTCACGTCTCTGACTGTGTGGGTTTTACAAAATGCAACCAATGGAAAAGCATTAAAACAAGCTTGTTGTGAGTAATCCTCATAACGCCATTCGCCCTCAATCTGCCACTCAAACCTAGCTTTATCCTGCTCTCCGTCTGTAGCTCCCCAGCGAGGAGGACACTATACCCGGAAAAGACACACGGGCGGACGCGGTGTGTATTCTGATATCGTTCGGGCTCTGACGTGAATAGATCAATCAAATGTTTTCGAGTTATCCCTAGGCTGCAAACTTGTTTAAAAACATGCAAATCAAAGTGGTTTCTGATGAGAATAAAGTAACGTTAACATGACGTTATGTCACCCTCTTCTCATCCCCTCTCTGGGCAATGGGAGACAGTGGGAATCCCAAGTCGGACTGATAACATAAAGAACATAATTTGAGCTTATCCAGGTAAGATATTAATAATGTAATGACACATCCAGCGAGAAACTAACTATAATTAAGACATGTGCCAACTTTGACGAGGTTGTGTTCAGTATTTTAAGAGCACAGCACACCACATTGAGGAAAATCCGTCGACTCAGGAGTCTCTCGACTGATGATCGAATCGTCGACTTTTGGAAGACAGCCCTAGAATGGAGTGCAACAGATGGACCTGACTGATCCAATGCATGCTTCCTCTCCTGGTGATTTCAATCTGACATCTTCTTCTATGTGCTAATTAGACACAGACAGACAGACAGACAGACAGACAGACAGACAGACAGACAATCTAAATATAGTACAATCTGTTGACTTTGTCACTTCCTGTTCTCTCCGCCTTCCCTTTTTCTCTTCATCATCTACTATTTTAAACCTTCCAGTTTCTCCTCCTTCCTCTTAATGGATGAGTTTTGCATCAACAAATGTATTATGCTCTGAACAGCCAATTGGACATATCCAAACTCAGCACTTGTATGACATGTGATGACTTGGAGAAGTCTTCTCTTATACAACACACAGTGCTATTATCCATCTATAGTGACAGTTTACCCCCTGGACTGTCTGTTGGAGAGCATGTCTTGTCCTGCATGACAAATTCTTAGAGAAGATACTCTAACACAAAGACACTATTAAGCCATTGTCTTTAAACATGAATATCATTCATTAAAGAGAAAAAAGAAAGTAAAAAAATAAGGGATATTCACATGCAAACAAACACCTACGCATCCGGCACTTCCGAGTTGAAACAAAACACACACAAAGAGAGGCCTTGGTGAAAAGGCTGATTCACATTGGGATTGGGAAGGACTGCGAGCCATCAAATCATCACTGTGTTTGTGGAACACACTTTGTCACACATAACTAGATCATTGACTTCTTTTTCCTCACAGATTGCAGCCAATAGGTGTTAACCAAGCAACCCCCTGATTGTGCCCCTTTCCCAGCTAATCAAATATCTGGCCTGGTGTCAAGTCATGCCACTTCTTATTTCTGAAAGAAAAGAAAACAATGAATTGTACTAATATTTACATAATACTCAATTATTCATAATTATTACTCAATTATGGTGTGGTGTGTGTGAACCACTCTCTTCCAGCAGTGTGTGCCAAGAAGAAAAACCATCCCATCTCATCTCTTCTTCTCCTCTTCTTCTGTGGTGTCTCTCTCTCACCCTCTGTTTTTCATGCCACCGTGCAAGACATGGATATTTGTGTTTGTGACTGCATGTGCACTTGCTCCTGTGTGCATGTGTACACGTGTGTGTGTGTGTGTGTGTGTGTGTGTGTGTGTGTGTGTGTGTACACGTGTGTGTGCATGTGTGTGACAGAGGATGTTGCATAAGCTTCCACAGTGCCTTTAGCCTCGTAGCAAAAAGAAAGAGAGATATGGAATAAAAAATAATAATAATAACATATGGGGGGAGGTGGTGGATGAGGAGAAACAGGCAGCAGTAGCACAGGCAACAAAACAGGGGGAAGGGGTATCGGTAAAATATGCTTGGTGCTTTTGGTGCGTTCCTTTATTGCAAAATAACTGGGATGTGGAGGCTAAATGACATCACATCCATTTTGTTAGCGTTCCATTTGCAGAAAAGGTGAGCTGGGAAGTTCACTGTTCATTAGTCAGATCCAGTCGCTAGCCAGGCTAGCCATTGTTAGCAATAACAATTGACAACATGGCATTTTGCGCATACAAACACTGCAGCCTCATGTCCACACAGCTAGAAGTTAGGCAGTGCTGTGTGTACAGCTGATTTAATGACACACAAACAAAACAGAAGTGCTAAACTATAAAAAAAAATATTACTACGATTACTACTATTGTTGTTGCGCGGCGCAGCCATCTTGGCTTTTTTAGGTTGGGGCTGCTGAGGCTCCTACGAGTTTGGAATGGGAAATACCAGCTCTGATGACGTCACCGCCCAGCTCATGACCTTTGAAGTCGTAAGATTACCAGTTCCCAGTTATAAAGGAATGCAGGATTTGTTACAGGTTTCTCTGTGTGGCTACTTCCAGCGGGGGGGACTTTTAGGAGGAAGTGAAAGAAAGGGCTTTGAAATCAAAACTGTGAGTGAGTGAGTGAGTGAGTGAGTGAGTGAGTGAGTGGAGTGAGTAAGTGAGTGACTGAGTGAGTCTAGGAGGGATGGATAGATGAAAGATTATCACTGGAATGTTTTACCCCTTTTTGCACAATTGGACAACTTATTCAAATCGACACAGCTTTGTATATCTGATAGGGATGCACACAATTAATCGAAGCTCGATTACTCGCTCGTTAAGGATTTACTCGAGCATGTGAATCAATCAAAACAAAAAGCAACGTGCATTCTGTCAGTAGAACAGTAGAACGGTGTTTTCAAATCATTTTTCAATGATCCTCTAGAGGGCGCAATTATATCACTGTATCAGACTGTTCAGTGTGTATGCGAGGCTCTGTGGATGTCCCCTCAGAGTTGCCGTAGAACAGGAAGTGGGGGACTTTGTTGTTGACAGAGACAGAGCAGGGGCCCGTTCCAATACCCATACTTCCATACTATTTAGTAGGCAAAAAAAGAATTAGTATGTCCCAATACATAGTATGTCAGATGCAGTATGCCAAGAGTACCAGGATGTTGTACTACATCAGCTCCTATTTCGGAGTATGGATCGATGCATGCTGCACCAGCCAATCTTCCCCACAATCCTTTGCGCAGCGGAAGTGACGTCTTCTTCTTCTTCTTCTAATGTTTTATGGCGGTTGGCAAACAACTTTTTGTGCATTACTGCCACCTACTGGAGTTACGTCGCACTGACTGAGCTGCGTGTATAATCCACGCTAGAGCTGCAACTATTAATCGATTAATCGATTAGTCGATCGACAGAAAATTAATCGACAACTATTTTGATAATCGATTAATCGTTTTGAGTACAATTTTAAGAGAAAAGGTCTAAATTCTCTGATTCCAGCTTCGTAAATGTTAATATTTTCTGGTTTCTTTACTCCTGTATGACAGTAAACTGATATTATCTTTGAGTTGTGGACAAAACAAGACATTTGAGGGCGTCATCTTGGGCTTTGGGAAACACTGATCGTCATTTGCCACCATTTTCTGTCATTTTATAGACCAAACAACTAATCGATTAATCGAGAAAAGAATCGACAGATTAATCGATTATGAAAATAATCGTTAGTTGCAGCCCTAATCCACGCCCACCTCCATGACGCCGTGAACACGTCAATAACTATGATAAAAACACTGACAGAAATATGCATGTTATTATACTGTTAAGAATGAGACTGCATGTAAGTATCATCACATCAGTTTATTAGAAACAACAACATACATTACAATATAACAGCAATTTGTTTATTTGATTGTCTGTTCCAATTTTGTAAATGCTTAGTCTGAATTGTTTGTATAATGTACTGTTTGTTATTGCCAGACTTTGTTTATTGAATAAAATAAAAAAAATAAAAAATAAAATGTGGCGCTGCAGTGCGGACGTCGGCGGAAGTGAGCAAGAGGTCGGAGTTCAGGAAGCTCACGTGACGACAGATGTAGTGTGTCCCAATAGTATGCATTTTGCATGCATGCTACACACTACAATCCATACTTTGTGAGGGCAGCGGCAGTACATACTACAAGAAAGAAGTACAAGTATGGGTATTGGAACGCAGCCCCGGTGTTGACTAGTGTGCTTAGTGCTAACGCTAGGCGCTAGCTGTCTGAGAATAAATGTGGAAACGTGTTATAACATTACAGCCTGACTCTCGTTTATTGTTTTATTAACAAAGTGTACGTAATAGGCGGACCCGGACACTCGGCTACATCGCTATAGCCCTTTTCAGACAAGTCATAAGATGCTCTACTTGAACAGTGTTCATTCAGATAAATTGGCTGGCTCCTCTTCCTCAAACCTGGAGCAACCCACCATGAGCGAGGAAGAGGAAGAGTTGCGGCGCACGTACAACAACAATCACTTGAACAATGTTCATTGGGATCCTAGTCTCACCTGGACTGGAGCTGAGCAACTCGGCATCAGCGTTTAAGAGCTGTGACGGCTGCGACGCACTGAGAGCAGAAAAAGTAAACAATCTGCGTGCGGTAAGTGAGCCCCTGCGGCCGCGGTGGGGATTCTGGGCAAATGTTGACATGTCTGAAAGTTATGCTTCTACATTTTTATGTGTTTCATAGCGAAGGTTACGCTATGCAATGCCGTGAGAAATATACAATAAGTTGCTTGCTGCTGGATTCTTTTTTATTTTTAATTACAATTACTCGATTGATTGCTCGTTAACGTTACCAATGATTGAGTTTGGAATTTGTGGAAAATGTGCATCCCTAATATCTGATGATCTGATGATATCTTATGATATTGTTTAAATATCCATCGATAGCATGCATTATCTATTGCATGTGTGTGTGTATCTGCACGCATGGGTGTGTATGTGTGCACGCGTGCGTGTGTGAATGTGTAAGTGTGTATGGTGTATGATCTACTTATGGCATGGGAGCATGATGCCTCTGTCGATATCCAATCAGTGTGAAAAACTACACTCTGTGAACTAAAAGCAACCCCAGGGAGCATCAGCCATTTATCTGTGCCTAAAAGCTCTCCTCAGAGCAGGCTAGACACACGCAAAGAGAGGGAAATGTGTATAAAATGTGGATATATATTTTTTTAATAATTAATGAATGAATGAATAAATAAATAAATAAATGAATTCATTCATTAATAAAATTGAGATATAAATAGGAAAAAAACTAGATTAGATTAAGGAAAAAGTTGGTATAATACATTCTTTAATTTTGGAAAAAGACTGAAAACGTGGTCAAGTGTGGGCTACCAATAGGCCGTATAAGGCTATATGTGAGATTGGCATTTGGTGTACTCCGATAGTCCAATCTGATTGATTTCATTTTATCAGCAAAACATTAAAAACAACTCGACTACTCAACTTTCACCTCGATTCAAAGTAAGCTTTTGTTTCTGTTCACTTCATCTTAAAATCAGCAAAATCACAAAAAAACATGGTGAGGTGAAGGGAGGAACTAAAAATTAAATGGAACATTAAATGTAGTTTCTCAAAAATGTCCTTCCCAATTATCTGTTGTTAATGCCAGGCCTGCATTAACACAGTGTGTGGTGCTCTAGGGCAGAGGTTCTCAAATGTTTTTCAGCCAAGGACCCCTTACAAGATAGAAAATATACCGGGGACCCCCTCATTCTGATTTGTGATTTTGGGCTAAGCTTAATTGTTTCCACGGTAACGTGCTCAACTTTTAATTTGATAGGTTTGTTATTAGAATGTAATCCATGAACCATTTTAGATTTAAAGCATAAACTATTTTCAAATATATATACATTTTTTTTTTACATTACATTTACATTACGTCATTTAGCAGACGCTTTTGTTTTGTCCAAAGCGACTTACAATATCACAATTTGTCAACAGTACAGAAAACCACTATGCAACACAATCAATGACAGCCAAGATATTTTGATAGACTAGCACCATGTAGGAAGTAGTTTGAGAAGGAATAAGTAACATGTAGCATTATTTTTTTTATAAAAAAAAAAAAAAAAAAAAAAAAAACTTTAATTTTTTTTTTTTTTTTTTTTTTTTTACCTGAAAACTTTTCGCGGACCCCCTGGCAAAGTGCCACGGACCCCTGGGGGTCCGCGGACCCCCATTTGAGAACCACTGCTCTAGGGTGACTTCACTTGAAGTGTTCCACTCTGTCCACTCAACACACAAACAAGTTGAAATTGACTATGCCAATAAAGATCATAAATTTGCATTAACTTAAACAATACCAGTCCATCCCCGAATGTGTACTGCAATATCACAAAGCGCACATCCAGTTCAAAGAGAAAACGTGCTACGAGAAGGAACTGGACCAGTTCCTTCTCCACTCTTTGAAGTTGGGAAAACATCTCTCACACTTACAGTTAGTAACTGGCAGCTTAGAAAAGCCTGACTGCAGCGAACACACTTGGGAAAGGAGTCTTCAGCCTACTTGTTCTTAGCAGGTCCTTTGGTCAATGGGTTTTTCTCTTCTCACCAACAAATTCTCAACAAATTCTAATGTGATGGGGAGGCAGGGGCACCTACACACCAATCACAATTCTTTCTCTTTAAGCATTATTCTTTTTTATTATCAAAGGTTAATTTTGGCCACATATGCATTTCCCCCAGAGAGTAGGCCTAATAAATAAGGAAAATATGACAAAGCTTATAAAGGTATAATTGTGGTTTGAATGTGTGCTGCCCTCCAGCACTTGCCCAATGTGATTATGGATAATCCGCCCAGATTAATGCCCTTTTGACGCCTTACACTTAATTCATATAGGGAGAGAGACAATAGAGGGACAAAGAGAGAGAGAGAGAGAGAGAGAGAGAGAGAGAGAGCCACATGCAGAGGGCGAGAGAGACAAAGAGAGAGAGGGAGAAAGAGAGAGCCACGTGCAGGGGGAGAGAGAGACAGAGACTGAGAGGGAGAAAGAGAGAGAGAGCCAGGCGCAGGGGGAGAGAGAGACAGATACAGAGAGGGAGAAAGAGAGAGAGAGACCACATGCAGGGGGAGAGACAGAGACAGAGAGGGAGAAAGAGAGAGAGCCAGGCGCAGGGGGAGAGAGACACATACAGAGAGGGAGAAAGAGAGAGAGAGACCCACATGCAGGGGGAGAGAGAGACAGATACAGAGAGGGAGAAAGAGAGAGAGAGACCCACACGCAGGGGGAGAGAGAGAGGGAGAAAGAGAGAGAGCCAGGCAGAGGGGGAGAGAGAGACAGAGACAGAGAGGGAGAAAGAGAGAGAGAGCCAGGCAGAGGGGGAGAGAGAGACAGAGACAGAGAGGGAGAAAGAGAGAGAGAGCCAGGCACAGGGGGAGAGACAGATACAGAGAGGGAGAAAGAGAGAGAGAGCCAGGCGCAGGGGGAGAGAGAGACAGAGACAGAGAGGGAGAAAGAGAGAGAGCCAGGCGCAGGGGGAGAGAGAGACAGAGACAGAGAGGGAGAAAGAGAGAGAGAGCCAGGCGCAGGGGGAGAGAGAGACAGAGACAGAGAGGGAGAAAGAGAGAGAGACCCACACACAGGGGAGAGAGAGACAGAGAGGAAGGAAGAGAGAGAGAGCCACACGCAGGGGGAGAGAGACAGATACAGAGAGGGAGAAAGAGAGAGAGAGCCAGGCGCATGGGGAGAGAGAGACAGAGAGAGAGAGGTACAAAGAGAGAGAGAAAGCCATGTGCAGGGGGAGAGAGAGACAGAGAGAGAGGGAGAAAGAGAAGCCGTTTTCCCACATGCGTACCGGAAAATTACCTGTAAGTCAATATCGGACATTTCCCGGAATTTCCCTTCACACCTGAGCGCTCGCATATGGGAATATAGCAGCGAAATTGCCTGTATGTTGGGGGGCTGGGGGAGGGGGGAGCTTATTTTGGGGGTCGGCAAAACTCTGATGGTGAAATAAGTTTGCTTGTCACACAATAAATCACACTCGTTTGACTTAAGAGCAGCGTCAAGCCAGCGTAATAAACACAGCCGATTTCCCCCCTCCTCGCTCTGCTCGAGAGAGGCCAGTCCTTCACTCAGTCCTCCGCACTTCGCAGCAGCCACACAGGACAGACACAGCGAGAATGGCAGAGGCTTGCAAGCTGCCCAACGCTTGTATGTATGTAGAGAAAGCAAATGCACGAAGCGAAATGTGGAAGTAGTTTGCTTTGATGTGCGCGAATGATTAGATGATGCACGCTGGAAGTGAACGTTAAGCAACGTGTGTACACCTCGCCCATGAGAGAAGGACCGGTGTCGCGGCAAATGACTGGACCCGTTCTACACTTGTGTTCCTTATCGCGCATACCGCTCTTCTGACTGGCTCGAAACTGGTGAAATGTCCGCGACGACGGGGTCGCGCTTATACCGGAACAACAACTTTCACACATGAAGGCATTAGACCGCATTCCGGTCATTTAGCGGTAAAAGGCGCATGTGGGAAAACAGCTCGAGAGACGCACACACAGGGGAGAGAGAGACAGAGAGGAAGGAAGAGAGAGCCACACCCAGGGGGAGAGAGACAGGGAGAGACAGAGAGAGAGAGTGAGAAAGAGAGAGAGAGAGAGAAGAGACTACTAGAGCAATGGTGCAGGGTGGAATCTCAATGCTTGAGCCAGCAGCAAACTAGTTTGAGACAGGCTCTTTGATCTGTAGAAAGGCTTGGTTTATGGAAAGGCTGATTTGGGAGAGGTGTGTGTTATACTGTACACGCATGTGTGTGCGCGCGCACACACACACACACACACACACACACACACACACACACACTAGGGCTGTGCAATTAATCAAAATGTAATCTCAATTTCGGCTTCAAAAAATTATGAAAACAAGATATGTTTTTTAGTTAAATTGATTTTTGCCATAATCGAGCATCCCTGACACACACACACACACACACACACACACACACACACACACACACACACGTACGTGAGGGATGATTTTATTTCTCTCTTAATGACAGTGTCTGTCTATGCACCTAGCATCGCGGCCAGTGTGGCTTATGGCGCAAACACACTGTTCTTCAGTGTGTACAAAATTTGATTATCATAGAAATGTGTTTTTATGCCAATCATATCGACATCGGTAAATATCGGTTCTTTTTCAATTTCTCATTCAGTATCTCCCCTATGGGAAACCCCTTTGGGCATGACCGATCATCGAAGCGCCAATAACACCACGTCTGCCAACCGGCAGACCAATCATCTTCATCAGCCATCAAGGTAGAGTCACCGAGCGTGAATTCTGGATCGGGATTAAATCGCGTTGGATTCATTTTCCCTACACAATGGAAAAACTTAACAGGTAGGTCGTTGCTGAATGCCGACGCTACCTAGCTACTATCCGAGTGTTTAGCTTAGCTGTCAAAGCTTGGCGGACGCTTTTGTTAGCAGCTATAGCTTAAACTAACATTTCACTGTTCTAGCTACAGCTGTCAGGCGTGCTAAGCGCTATAGCTGTTCCTCTGCTATAGACGTCACAAGTTAGCTGTGTACTCACAAACCGCCAAGGTCAAATCTGAACAGAAGAGCGACTGACAGCCGTCGGGAGTCCGTGCTATTAAAGGAACACTCCACCCATTTTCAACCAGCTTTGTATCATTAGAACATCAGTAGTATATCAGAAAACTGTAAACTGTTTTGAAGTCTGTCATTTAACACGTTCACTGCCGTGGACGAGATATCTCGTTTTATTTATATCTTTTTTTTTTTGACGGTGGGACGTCGATTTTACATCTTTACACCTTTTACATCTCCTATTAAAATATGGGAGGTATTGGATGTGTATCATCTATTTTACCGACCCACTAAGTGGCGACAGTGCTCTCCAGACGAGAGAAAGCCAAGCAAAAATAGCCGCGCGAGGAAGCCATTCTCATGAAAATGGATTGGCGAAAACGCTTTCACTTTCGCGCAGGGAGCTGGCGGTGGGGGATTGCAAATTTGCATAATAGATTATGGGTGCAACACACTTTGAAACACGCAGCATAAATAAGACCAGAATCGCAAAAGCTTCATCAAAGCTCTCAACCGAAACCCCAAGAAACGAGCGAGCCCATCCAGACTCGCCCAAAGCAGCCAGGCAGCAGCAGCAGCAGCAGCAGCAGAAACTCGCTTGTGACACGCCCGCTGCAGAGCCAGGGAGGCAGGAGGAGAACACACACGGAGGGAGGAGTTTGAAGGAGAGGGGGGTTTCCTGCTGTTATGGAGGAAATTACTGTTCAAAACTATTGTTTAGATGTCTGACGTCTTACTGATGCCAAAAATGAATGGTTAAAGTGACTGTTCTATCGAATTTCACAAAAAGCCATTTATCTCAGCTTAAATTTTCAGACGCTGAAACCATGCTGTATTCAAGTGCTAATGCCTACATAACTACTAACTCTACAAACTAACTCTTTTAGACAGAGAAAGCACACATTCTATTAGTTCTTTTGAGATATTTTGTGTTCACAAAATCTTAGCAGAAAATAATCCTCGGCACTTGAAAGATGAGCCAGAATCCTCAAAAAAAAAACTTGGCAGAAGCTACCTACAGTAAAAAAAAAACGGCTGGCAGTGAATGTGTTAATCTGACAGTTATTGAGTGTTAACTCAAATGAATAACTCATTAACTCAAATTAACTCTCAATAACTGTCAAACTAGATGAATGACTTCAGTTATTGAGAGTTCATTTGAGTTAATGAGTTATTAATTTGAGTTAGAGTGGACCAGTGATGTCACTGGTCCACACTTTAACATTCAATAACTGTCAAATTAAATGACAGACTTCAAAACAGTTTACAGTTTTCTGATATACTACTGATGTTCTAATGATACAAAGCTGGTTGAAAATGGGCAGAGTGTTCCTTTAAGCTCCCTATACTTACTTCTTCAGAACTTTTCTTCAGAATTTCACTCTTTCTTTTCAAAACGACAGGACATTCTCTCTCTCCCCCGCTGGAAAAGTTGATATTATGCAAATACTCAACAATGCTAATGTTTGAAGGCTGGCCCAGCTTCATTTGCATATAGGGCTGCACACTCAGCCAGTGAAATAGTCATAACATGCTGACCCTGGTCCGGTTGCCATGGAAACACACAAACAGACACGCACACAAACTGAGGCCCACCACCACTGCACAGGCTTTTCAAGTGATGACAACAATGTTGGTGAAGTCCGACATAGTGCACCAATCCCCCAGCTGAGGGCCCAGGAGTTGATTCAGTAGCGGCGGGCCGCGAGGTTGCGGGGCCTTGACTTAAATGAACACCCTGGAGCTCAAAGGCAACATGGTGAACATGCGTCGGTGTTCCAGCGGATAGAAGATGACAGTGGTAATGGCTGCTTTGTGGCTTCATTTTGAGGTATTGCAAATCACTTTGGTGCTAATAGATAATTTACTGTGGGTCTTGAAAGATGACCAACAATTATGAAAATCTTTGGCCTGTGCTAAATATTGGCAGTCCTAAACTGGCCATGAATGAGTTAAGCTGCTCTTCCTCTTGCTACTATCTAAATAAAGACATATTTCCATGTTTCAAATGACTAATAGTCCCTTGTGACACACGCACACACACGCACGCACGCACGCACACACACACACACACACACACACACACACACACACACACAGACACACACACAGACACACACACAAACACACACACCAACACACATACACAAACACACACACACACGGACATACGCACACACACCGACACACACAAACACACACACGGACACACAGACAGATTTGCAACACACTCAGACAGAGGAGTATGTGACAATGACACATGAGAGCACGGACGCCAGGCAGGCACTCTTGTCCATATGTATGCGCCATGCATTCACGCACACGCGCAAATAAAGAGATATTTCCATGTTTCAAATGACTAATAGTCCCTTGTGACACACGCACACACACACACACACACACACACACACACACACACACACACACACACACACACACACACACACACACACACACACACACACACACACACACACACACACACACACACACACACACACACACACACACACGGCTATTCATTTACCCAACCAGAACAATGGTTGACGGGGATGGATGTTTTCGGTTCCAGCTGCTGAAGGATTCTGTGAATGGGGTCTTCGTTCTCACTATGCGATGAGACAATAAGATGGTTTTCCTGGACAGCATAAGCGGGGCTGCTGCACGGGATGGGATGGTGGGACTTTTGGGGGAATCCCCTCCTGGCCGGAGCATCTATGCATACGTGGGGAAGTCATATCTTCTGTCATTTGTGGTGCTGAGAAAGACGACGAATGAGTGAGGGAGGAAGGGAAAGAGAGAAATAGAGAGAGCGAGGAGGGAGTGGGTATAGACACTAGACAGTGGGTGGAAGTGATTTACAGTATAGGGCCAGTTCCACGTGTCTGAGCGCTCGGGTTCATAAGCCGCAGCACAGCAGCGAGTCCTCCTGCGTCTATCTGTTCATCTGTTTATATCACAACAACACCGACGGGAAGGCCGCGGGCACTTTCTGTAACGGCCTGACATCTCAATGCAGCATCATCATATCCTCTCTTCTCCACTATCTGCATCCGTGTCACACACACACACACTCGCACAGTCTTGCCCTATCGCTTCACTCTCATCTCATCTCATCTCCTGGCCACTCTCTCTCCTCCTCGTGTCACACACACTCCCAGTAGGCCTTCTTGCTCCAACTCTGCCCCATTTCTCTCCACACAATCTTTTGCCTCTCCTGGATGCCCTCCAACGCTCCATTAGTTCCCCTTCTCTGCCAAAAAGTGGACGACGTGCATTTAATGATCGGTTCCTCAACTGATCCGGTTCCTGCTTCTAATTTAGGGGCTGCATTGAGACAGATTCTGTCTAGATTTGACCTGGACATCACGACCAGACTCTATCTGTCGTGAGTCATCTCTGCCATCACAAGGTCTATGGAGACACGTACTACAGGCACATTTGAAACCTTTACACTTATATCTTTAGACTAGGGTTGTGCGATGTCAGGAATTTATCCATCGTGATTATTTTACAGTGAAACATCGTTTTGCACGATGCCATCGTCATTGGGGTGGGGGTTGGGGGAATAATTAATTATTTATTAAGTCGCTGCGTTGCTGTAATGCGTTCACGTTAACAGGACAGCTGAGCCTGAGCTCTACATGATACCAGCGGGCTTGAATACTGCTCTGTGCTACAGCACAGAGCCACGCGACTGAAGTGGGCATCGGCTGTCACTACAGCAATTTGAACGGCGCAAAACTAACGTTAACGTTACTCACCAACAACGTGTGTGTGTTGAATTTAACTAGCTGGCAGAAAACCGACTGAATTACTCGCTGATATAACGTTAGATTTGCCTGGCTCTGGCTCCTCAAGCAGTACTGCTGTAACAGCTAGCAGTAGCCTAGCTGCTGCTGCTGCTCGATTTCGTTATATCCGCCAGTAATTCTGTCACTTTTCTGCCAGCTAGTTAAATTCAACACAC
The DNA here is from genome assembly GCF_964638095.1 of Poromitra crassiceps. Taxonomy (NCBI): domain Eukaryota; kingdom Metazoa; phylum Chordata; class Actinopteri; order Beryciformes; family Melamphaidae; genus Poromitra; species Poromitra crassiceps. The sequence continues at coordinate 76,053,135 of NC_139623.1, read as the reverse complement.
ACACGTTGTTGGTCAGGATCTGACTGTAACGTTAACGTTAGCCTGCGCTGTTCAATATTGCTAGTGTTGTTTCAATCAACTTCAACTTTCACTTTTGAAACAGGCGAGTTAAATTCACATTTGAAGACTTGTACTCACTGTGGGTTGAAAACAGGAAAGAACGTGAGGTTTCTTCTTTCTCTTAAAAGTTTTCACAACAAAATAACTGACTTCTCGTGCGCGGGGGACGCCCCGGCGACATTAAACAAGCATACCCAGTGCAGAGAAGCAGTAGAGCGGAAGAGGGGGAGGGGAGGCTTCTCTGAGTTTGAACTGGGGGCGCTCGTTTAATGCTGCCGGCGCGTCCCCCACGCGTCACGGTAAGTTGACTTGGTATGTTTTATTATTAAAACGGCACAAATTTAATTCGAACAGATAATTCATCACGATGATCCGATGTAGAAGGCTCAGAGGTCGATGGGGGGTCGGCCCATCACGATGGTCGATGCCATTGTCCATCGTGCCAACCCTACTTTAGACATTTGGCTCAAGATAGAGCGACATACAGTGAGCGCAACAATTAGGCCTGAACAATTCATCAGAATCGAAATCGCAATATGGCCTACTGCAAGTATTGTGAAATGTGTGTCAAAATACCATTTGAATTAAATATTGTAGTTCTGCACAGATGTCCTGGCCTACACATCATATTCTACAGACTTAAGAAAACATCTTTGTTTGGTACAGATCCACACAAAAACAACACTATAATTATAATTTGAATATGTTTTTAAATGAATATGCAAATAGTAATGAAAATAAATGATCATTCCCACTGATATCGTAAATCATATGACGACAATTGCAATATCAATAATATAATTGAAGATATTTTTTCTAAATCATTCAGCAGTAGAATAGGCTTCAATTCCTAGGGCCCTATCGTCACGCAAGCGCTATTGCATACGCACCGGTTTGCGCGCCTTAACGCGTGTCTTATGCTATCTTCCCTAAGGCAGGCACGATAGTACTCCGCCTCATGCAAGTGTCAATTTGCGTTCCAGGTGTTATGCTGAGTTTTGCACCCCCGCCGCCAAATGCATCCCCACCTCACGGGAGCATTGTTGAATGATTTATATAGAAACGTAACGTTAAAAATGATATAATTGTCTGGGTAGACGTGACCTCCCTGTTTTTAAGTTAAAACAGCCCCAAAATATGGTGGGGATGCAATTCTCGGCGGGGATGCAGAACTTGGCAAACCGCCCAAATCCCGTTTGCGGCAATCCCGCAAGCGGGATTTGGGCGGTTTTAACCACCAGAAGTATTCACAGGTGTGGCCTGGCAATTCCTGGGCATTACATCAATCAAACAAATCAGGTTCCCGTCTCGCAGTCCCTTTAATACAGTTTGCGCGAGGCATGCAGTATGCTGTAATTCATCCCCATGCGTAATTTGGATAGGCCTATCTCACAACAACACCATCGCATCATATACCTGTTAAAAACATCTGTGATTTGATGCAATTCGGGTTCTTTTGTTGACTGAAAAATAGAAACATGTTTGCAACGGGAAAACAGGGACTGATTGACAATAATATTGCAAGTAGGCTACAATGTCCAAGTTTTCTCAATTAATTTCCCATTAACCCCTCTTTCCGATGTGATACAAGTTTCTCAGCGAATTATAGTTGATTGCCTCACTGAATTATGTAAGGGATAATGTATATTGAGGCGGTGATTACGGGGGAAATAATGACCGACAGGTGATGATTGAGCCCGACGCGCAGCGGAGGGCTTAATCATCACCTGAAGGTCATTATTTCCCAGTAATCACCGCCTCAATATACATTATCCCGCTTAGAACACGGCCTACAACTAAATCATTCAATAATCTGACAAAAATAATTATTCAAAATGATTTTTTAATAGCGTTTTCAACGACAAAGCGGTTTCATTCGTAATTGGCACACAAGACACCACAGCTGCAACTGGTTGGCCTAATTAGTAGTGTTTGCTGACAAAAAGCTCTTATCAACTGATTAATCCAGGTGTGGCAGAGCAGCGGTCGGTTGTCGAGAAATAATGACCGGTGAATCTTATTGATTGACCAATCAGAATCGAGTATTCAAGAGAGCCGTGTTCTAACTGCTGTTACCCAATTTTAGCAGCAGAATTTGATGTCCTGGCGTTTGGCACATCCGTGCGTAATGACCTATCCTAAAGGAATTCCCCTGCACTGCACTGTGCAGCGCGGAGACTAGTGGTGCGCTAAGCGCAGCGGGGTATTTTTGCGCTAAGAGCTGGTTAAGAGCTGCTTTTAGGTGCTCTTAAAATTGTGTGCATGCAAAGAATTTTGCGGGGGACACGCCTGGTTTAGCATGGGGCACGCCTACCCCATGCACGCCCAGTATAATTGTAATGGGCGTAGAGGTAATAGCGTGGCAGAGAGAATACAAATTTGCCCCCAATTTGTGCAGCTTGCGGCGCTAAACAGGTGCAAAACAGGCGCAAACACAAAATTACCACTTTTGCGACGATAGGGCCCATAGATCATTACAACGAACCATTGGGAAGAGGTGCAACGCAAACAGCAAGACAATATTCTTGTATGTACAGAGTGATCATAGAGAAGAAACATGCAAACAAGACAATATTCTTGTGATTTCAGAGTGATCATAGAGAAGAAACATGGAGAGGAGAGGAAACAATACAAGAGCTAATGAGAGCAATAGAAGGGCAAACTAAATGAAGCAAAACACAAAACACTGTAACATAACCAGGTTATTGTGAATCGTGTTAGTGCTGCTGCATGTGGTAGGATGACATATCGGCTGTCGATGAATACTCACCCTGGGTATGAGAGCTGTAGGGCAGGCGTGGGCAACTTTAATGGTAGGGTCAAAAACACTCTAAATCTATGATGGAGCTGGAGTGTGCATCTGTGAGCTTGTGCGTTTTTTTTTTTTACATATGAATCCATATGGTATAAAAAGCAGAATCACAGCTTGCCCAGATACCAGATACAGTAAAATGATAATATGCATACTGTAGGGCCAGCGGGTTCCTAACCTTTTCCAACTTATAGCCCACTTGAAAAACTCTCAACCTTTCGCGGCCCCATAAAAAAGTACGGAGGCCAAATAATGTGTTCTCACAGCACTTTTATCTTCCACAGTCACGAACACAGCATCTGAAACATATTGCAGCATTTTCACTGTTACAGTTTTCAAGGTCCATCAGCAAGGTTTTTTGTTTGTTGGTTTACTGACCCCCCCCCCCCGCCCCACACACACACACACACACACACACTTCCAATACCTCCACGGACCACCAGAGGGCCGCAGCCAGTGGCGTGCCTGACCAAGTTGGTGCCCTAGGCAAGATTTTTGCTGGTGCCCCCCCCCCTCCCCCCTCCCCCAAAGAAAATATAATACAAATTATATCGCAGCTAATCCAGCACTGCAGTGCAGGCTCAGAATCGCCCTTCCCCTGTGGCGCTGGAAGTACTTTTAGGTAGGGGGTGCTGTAAGGAAGGGTCCCTCGGTGCTGCCCGCGAGGGCAGCGGCGAAGAAAATTTTACGTTTTTTGGACTTTCATCCATATTTAGAAGAATATTTAATTTTAAATTAACATTAGGATTATACTGTTGTGATGTCATTATTCAGTATCTTCTCCTTTTATCACTCATTTTCATGTAAGCACCTGCTCTCCCTTTAGTCGTTTTACACTACAACAGACAGAAACACAGGCATAAACACTGAACTTATTATTATTATTATTATGGAAAACCAGATTATGATGAAAATCAAACACTTTTGAAGAGAGAGCGTATGAAATAAGATTAGAGCTGGGAAGCACAAACTGTTTTTTAATGCATCTTGTTGGTGGTATAAACACAAGACAGCCAAATCCAACAATTTCGAAAATCCATTTCTTGCCACCAGGGGGTGCTGCAGCACCCTCAGCACCCACCTTCCAGCTCCCTTCCCCCACTCTGGGAAAAAACTCTGAGCAGGTAGAAGGGGGCGCGGCCGCGCAGTGGGTGGGGTGGTATGGATTAGGGACCATGGTGAAAGTGCTGCAGCCCGGGCAGCCAGAAAGCCAGAATTAGAAAAATGATTTCACTATTATTTAAAGACTTAAGACGTTGTTCTTCTTATTTTTGTCTACTATTGTAAAATAATAGTAGGCCTATTATCATGAAAAAGTATTTGTAAAAATTATTATTATTTTTTTTTATTTTTTTTTTACCCTCTCTGGCGCCCCTAACGGCTCAAGCGCCCTTAGCATTTGCCTAGTTCGCCTAATGGACGGCACGCCACTGGCCGCAGCCCACAGGTTGGGAATCGCGGCTGTAGGGTATGTTGCTCAGGTAGAGTTAACAGGGGTCGACATTAACTTTTAAAAGTGGTTGCCAGGTTGCCTGAGTGGCAACCTGGCCAAATAAAAATATGGTTGCCATTTTTAGTCGCCTTATATTTTGAGTAATTAACACGTTCACTGGCATTGACGAGTTGATACGTCAAAAAAAATCCAACGGTTGACTGCCAATGACGAGTTGATACGTAAAAAAAAAAAAAAAAAAAAAATTTGACGGTGGGACGTTGATCCAACCCTTTTACATCTCTTATATAAATATTGGAGCCACCGAAAGTGTACAACCCATTCCACCGACCCACTAAGTGGCGACAGTGCTCTCCAGACTAGAAAAATCCGAGCCAAAACTGCAGGGGAACGCGCGATGAAACCATTCTCATACTGTAAAATGGATTGGCGAAAACGCTTTCGCTTTCGCGCTGATTGCTGGCGGTGGGGGATTGCAAATTTGCATAATAGATTATGGGTGCAACACACTTTGAAACACGCAGCATAAATAAGACCAGAATTGCAAAAGAAACCCCGTTTCTTGGGGTTTCTCAACCGAAACCCCAAGAAACGAGCGAGCCCATCCAGACTTGCCCAGCGGCCGCCAGCAGACAGGAGCAGCAGCAGCAGCAGCAGCAGAAACGAGCTTGTGACACGCCCGCTGCAGCCAAGAAGAACACACACGGAGGGAGGAGTTTGAAGTAGAGGGGGGTTTCCTGCTGTTATGGAGGAAATTACTGTTCAAAACTATTGTTTAGATGTCTGACGTCTTACTGATGCCAAAAATGAATGGTTAAAGTGACTGTTCTATCGAATTTCACAAAAAGCTATTTATCTCAGCTTAAATTTTCAGACGCTGAAACCATGCTGTATTCAAGTGCTAATGCCTACATAACTACTAACTCTACAAACTAACTCTTTTAGACAGAGAAAGCACACATTCTATTAGTTCTTTTGAGATATTTTGTGTTCACAAAATCTTAGCAGAAAAGAATCCTCGGGTCTTGAAAGATGAGCCAGAATCCTCAAAAAAAAAACTCTGGCAGAAGCTACCTACAGTAAAAAAAAAACGGCTGGCAGTGAATGTGTTAAGATACTATGCAGTCATAAGCCGCCTTAATAATGACGATTTGACAGAAAAGTAAGTATAATAGTCTATAGTATATAGTATAATAGGCCTATTCGGTGTGCGCACCGGGTGTAGTAGTAGTAATAATGATGATAATAATAATAATAATAATAATAATACATTTGTGTAATTTTGTTTTCTAAACAAATCTTATTTTTTGTTTTTATAATGCATTTTTTTAACAGTTATTGTTCATATTGTGCTTAATTTATTAATTAAGAGCGTTATTGATAATGAAGTAGCCTATGCCTCCTCATGTTCATTCAGGGATACTCTGATGACAGTGGTTTGGGGCCCCCACTCTAAGATGTTGCATAGGGCCCCAAAAGGCCCAGAAGCGGCCTTGGCCGCCGCCTGTCTCCGCTGCGCTCCCTCTCTCTCACCCCGTATGTGACAGGCTGACAGGCAGATGAGGCAGGGATGTAAAGCATTCCTCATTTCTCAGCATATATACATCGCGGAGGTAAAACGTTTTTGAAGGATGTCCTGGTCGAGGTGTATGCTTGTTGTAGGCTACATGCTTTGCAGTATAGCGTTAGTTTTCCGTCCCGTTCAAAGACGCAGGGGTACCTCGATGACTTGACAAATAATTTCCTCATCCTTTGTTTCTGTGCGGGAGGACGCGGTTCTTGTTCATGGAATTATCATCTTGCAGCTCGATTTGTGATGTCGATGCTGACGCAAGGTTAGCGACAGCGTTATTTGTCAGGGCTTGGACCCATGCAGCCAGACTTCATCTGCTTTTGACATCTTCACGGTGCGTCTTGCAGCCGCTGTGATTGTGTGCGAGCAGCCCCACCTGTCCGAGTCAGTACTCGTTAAACACACCGCACGTGCAGCATGCATCACGTAGGTTCCGACTGGTAATTAGTAACATCGTTCCGATTGTAACAGCAATAAAATGTCACATGTCACTCAAAAGTATTAAAACATATTTATTTGGTGTATATTTAGCTGTTTGCTGCTGTACATATTTTTTTGCATGTTAAAACATGGTTGCCACTGTGGCAACCAAAGGCCAAGAAATGGTTGCCCCCTTTTTTTTTTTGGTTGCACGGGGCAACCGGGCATCCGTTAATGTCGAGCCCTGGTTGTTAACTCATTCATGGCCAAAGACGTCTTTGACGTGTTATCAGGAATAGCCCTCCCAGCCAATGACGTGTTTGACGTGTTTTTGTTTTTATTAGTGCAGCGCGTAGTTCAAAGACTTCCCCAGCCTGTGACATGTTATCAGGTCCCTAGCCTCAAAGTCAAGCCGACAACACGTTATCAAACACATACCGCAGCTGTTGTTTTGAAATGGAAGAGGAGGAGAAAACGGAGAAACGCTGCCTGTTGCATAGAGGAGAAACGCCATTGAAACACCCCTCGGCGCGCTGCGCTGGTCGCCTTGCTGCAGGGCGAACCTGGATTGAGTTGTTCGCGGTAGTCAAACCAACATGATCGATCCGGTTCCAGCGCCTGGTCCCAAAGCCAAGCCGACCCCGTTCCTGTGTCGCAGCATTCGTCCCAGCCCGAACGAGAGGAGGAAAACGATGCAGAGGCAGAGGAGGCTAGACGCTGATCTCAGACCAGTTTGGTGTTCCCCTCCTATGCTAATTTGCGGGGCGATCAGTAGTGTTCCCTGGGAAGAGGTGCGATCCAGCAGCAGCTGTGGACAGAACTCTCTCTCTGTGTGTGTGTGTGTGTGTGTGTGTGTGTGTGTGTGTCTGTCTGTCTGTCTGTCTGTCTGTCTGTGTGTCTGCACACTCACTCACACTGAGTAAACTGTATTGTTGAATGTAAAAAAAGCACTTCATGTATATATATATATATATATATTTATTTTTTTTGTCATTTGTGTCATAACGAATAATATTTACATGTCTGATGTCAATACAGTTCAAAATAAAAGAATTGAGAGCGAGTTCTGCCTGAGATTGTGTGCTTTACAAAAATGCCATTTTCTGCAATTTCTCTTCTCAGAGAGACCTTTTTGGTGAAAAAAGGGTGTATATAAATGGCTATAAGTAGAGTACAGAACATGCTAAAAGCTCACTTTTTTTTTCCTGGTGAACCCAGAGACGTACATCTTCATTTTGAGGTATTGCAAATCACTTTGGTGCTAATAGATAATTTACTGTGGGTCTTGAAAGATGACCAACAATTATGAAAATCTTTGGCCTGTGCTAAATATTGGCAGTCCTAAACTGGCCATGAATGAGTTAAGCCTATTTCATTTTCGGGGCATCCGGGTAGTGTAGCAGTAGATTCCCTGCCTACCAACACGAGGGAACTGGTGGGAATAGCGTGATCCTCGCAGGTGTTATGTCCTGCCGGTGAAGCTCCCCGCTATCAGGTGAAAAAGAAGAGGCTGGCAACAGCGCATGTGTCGGAGGAAGCATGGTGCTAGTCTACGGCTCTCCCCAGATCAGCAGAGGGTGGAGCAGCAGCGACCGAGGCAGCAAGGGGGAAATTAGCCAAGTACAATTGGGGAGAAAATGGGGGGGAAATCAGAGAAAAACAACACCTATTTTATTTTCCATCCTTTCTATTTTTGCCTAGGCAGTTTTAAAAGTGGAAGTGGATGTACTGTGTAAGAAGAGAGCGAACGTCGCAGGACATGATCGCACTGTTCGAAGTAGAAATGGATCCACAGCGGACAGACTGCTGACTGATCCCTGGCCTGCCTGTTTGTTAGTGCAACTTTTCTTTTGCTTGCAAGCCAAAATATAAAAACTGTCAAAAGAAGTGGAACAGATCCCCAAAACGCTGGCTGCTCAAGAGGAACAAAACTTGGTCTGGTTGTGTCTACAGTGAGCTGTGTGTTACAGCAGGAAAATACTTCCTCAGCCAGCTGTCT
>NC_139623.1:76034818-76042318 GCF_964638095.1 Poromitra crassiceps | reverse complement strand
TTTACATTCAACAATACTGCAGTGTGAGTGAGTGTGCAGACAGACACACAGACAGACAGACAGAGAGACAGACAGACAGACACACCGACAGACAGACAGACAGACAGACAGACAGACAGACAGACAGACAGACAGACAGACAGACACACACACACACACACACACAGACACACACACACACGATCCCCCTTCGTTGCGTGATTTCTAACCCCACATAGGATAAGCAATAACCACGCCCTGTGGCGCCGGGATTGGCCAGCAGCAACACTGGAGCAGAGACACTACACTGGAGGGCACGCAGTCCAGCGATTTCATGAAGCTCTTGAGAACGGGCAGCGGGCTTCTGCCTGCGTGCCTAGCTGTTCGTGTGCTGCTCGTCCATGTCTCCCCCTGTCATATTCTTCCTGCTATCGTTGCCGTTTTCCCCTCGGCTATTCAACACGTCCTCACCGCCCTCTGATCACTGCTGATCGATCATTTCCTCATTCCTCCGATGATCAAACGCATCTGTGGATTACTTTCTCCGGTTTTCTCCGGCTGGCACACAGGAAGGCTGGCACACAGAAAAGCGACCAGCTCCTGCAGCGCGCGAGGGGCGTTTCAATGGGGTTTCTCCTGTCAGCACAAGGCAAGCTCCTTATCCATTTTCTGATATTCCTCCTGCTCAATTTCAAAACAACAGCTGCGGTATGTGTTTGTTCACGTGTTGTCTTAGATGATAGGGACCTGATACCATGTGACAGGCTGGGGAAGTGTTTTAACTACGCCCTGCAGTAATAAAAACAAAAACACGTCAAACACGTCATTGGCCCTCTGGGCTATTCCTGATAAGACGTCAAAGACGTCATTGGCCCTGAATGAGTTAATCATGACACCTGGACCGGGGTTAATCATGACACCTGGACCGGGGTTAATCATGACACCTGGACCAGGGTTAATCATGACACCTGGACCGGGGTTAATCATGACACCTGGACCAGGGTTAATCATGACACCTGGACCAGGGTTAATCATGACACCTGGACCAGGGTTAATCATGACACCTGGACCAGGGTTAATCATGACACCTGGACCAGGGTTAATCATGACACCTGGGGACCAGGGTTAATCATGACACCTGGGGACCAGGGTTAATCATGACACCTGGACCAGGGTTAATCATGACACCTGGGGACCGGGGTTAATCAGCACACATTTGGAGTCAAGTGATCATACGTATGTGATGTTTCTGCAGAAATGTCTCAAAAACATAGGGAATCAAGGCTAGGTCGAAACTTAGCATATGGCCAGCGCAGAAAAGCGTTGATGGTTGGTTGTAGCAGGCAGTGACATTGTAAAAGTGGAGGGCTGTCGGTGGCAAAAGTATGAAGGATATAATGGGAAATCAGTATGGTAAGAAAGCCCTAGAAAATAATTATTTACAATGTCTTTTTCCAGAAATCATGACCCGGTTACTCAAGATAATCCCCAGACCTTGTTGTGAGCAGTTTAATTGTAGGAACTATTTTTCCTTCGACCAAACTACACCCTCTTGATGCTAGCTAGTTCCTACATGAAACTGCAGCTAGCAGTAGCTAGACCAGCAACTAGCTAGCAGCTAGTGGGAGTAGTTTGGTCAAAAAAGAAAACAGTTCCTAGATTATCTTACTCACAACAAGGTCTGTGGATTATCTTGAGTAACCGGATCCTGATTTCTGGAGACATTGTTGTTGATTTTTTCAAATGTATTTTTTTGGTGCTTTGACCACCACAAGCCGAGTGCCATCCAGTTCCATTGTATTGGAAAGAAGGCAGAATTCTGTACAGCCGATATCTCCAAAACTCAGCAACTCACACCAAAACAATCTAGATCAGTGATACTCAAATTTATATTGTTTGTTTATTACCTGGCCCCTAGCCTTCTATCATTTCACGAAAGTGGCCCCTCGGCAAAGCAAGTTGAGTATCCCTGATCTAGATAGATAAATAGCAGTACAGGTGAGAGGAAAATATGTATTTTGGATTTTAGGCTTTTAGGCTTTAACAAAGCTAGTCATCAAATAATAATCACATTGAGATGCTTTCTGCATGTTATTTGTCTCTGTCAACAACAAAAATGTTCCCCCAGGAGTGCACTATCAGGTAAACTTGCTGCCTGCAGTTCCCCAACTGCAAGCTACCTAAGCTAATGTTAGCTACTTTGACATTAGCACAGACGATTTCAGCTCACCGTTCATAATTAAGGTCAAATGTACCCAATTGATATCGCTGTCCCTACTAGGTACGCGAACGCTGTTTGAACTCAGCCTAATCAAGGTTGCAGCTGTGAAGCGGAGTGATATACACACAGTGAAGTGCCTGGGATGTTATGTCACGGCTAGTGTCCTCTAGAGAGAGTGGCGTCAGCGGAAGACCAAAATGCGGGACTCATTAGCCAATGAACAGCCAGGAAGGGGTCTTGCGCTACTTTTGAATGCTAAAATAAAGCTGATAATGTACAATTTGATTTAAAAAAAAACTTTCAAAGTACAACACAAACTGTCCATTTTGCTGCAACTCGACAGTGCTGCTTAATCCAGGACCTTACTTCCTGGAACTCTTGAGAGTAAAAAACTGGTCCATTGTGGTGAATGGCGATGTCGCGACTCTTCTATATACACGGCTCTGGTCACGGCTGGAATTCTTCATGTCCAATCAAATTGCTCGGCCGGAACTTCTGTATAATTAAGCAATATTATTACACGAGAGGGTGTACTTTACCGTGGTTATTGGCATGACAGTGATGCAGCAGGACCGAGGCTTTAGCCGAGGTCCGTACGCGTCACTGAAGTGCCAATAACCTGTAATATTGCGATTATACAACAGTTACCAACAGAATACAAGCTATAAACAAAAGGTGGTCATATTTTGGGGCCATTTGCTCTCAAAATAACAAAGTTTTTGCCGAGTGTGTCCAAGTTAGTCCGAGACAAGAAATAGTCCCCGTTGACCCTGCCAGGCTGAGCCAGCCGACTAAATAGGCTACCACACATGTAAACACAAAACTGCCCCATTAACTCAATATTTGTTGTGACTCTGGCGAAAATAAAATAATTAGCAGATTAGCAACTACGTCGGTGAACTTCACATGGAGGCTATTTTTTTTCTTTTACTTTTTCTTTTATTTTTTACAATGGCACCAGGTAGGCTATTCCGGGGTTTCAGTTGCTATTTCTTGTAGAAATTGAATTGCATACTCCCATTAAAAGAACAAGTGGTGAAATAAAGTCCATGCTGGACCTCTGCCGTTTAGCAGGTGAGGCTGTAGAGCGGTTTGAGGGGCTGGGCTGCAAAGGCATGACGTTTCCACGGCTCTCGCACAATATATTGCTCCACCTTGTGCGATTATCAAGAGAAGGTGCCCACCAGCTCTGTAAAGAAGTCTCTGATTTATGTCCGCTAACGGACATGATTTCTCTCACTTCCAGTCGGCCAGCTTCTGGATGGTGGTGCTCCTGATCCTGTGATTCGTGTAAATCACTGATGTACCTGCTTCTTTGGAGATACGCGTTAGCATGGAGCCCAGGTAATTTACACCCATTGGCTCCAAAGAGTACCACACCTCCCCTAACTTGTTTCCTCTTTGGATGGAGGTAAAAAGCTTTAGCGTCCTTGGGGATTTTAATTCGTAAGTGCGCGAGCCACTTACGTTAACTTTAGAAGCATTGCGGTAAATACAATATTCCTGAAATGCGAGTTTAACGAACCAGTTACATGTCCTATGCATTCTACATCAAATTAAGACATTACTGTTTGTTTTATTTTGTGTGTTACATACTTATTGGCCAAGTTATTAGTTAGTTTATGGGCTAGGAATTCTGTGGGGTTGCAGATTTTTTTTTTTTACCTTTATTTATACAGGTGAATCACCTTGAGACCTGGATCTCATTTTCAAGTGTGACCTGTGGCCGCTGCTGTTCTCTGCTGAACAGACCGGCCGGTGGAGTGATATTTTAGTGAAGAGGCCGTTCTAAATTAACGATTTAAGAACAGCTAGGTGTGCTGTTATGCTCATTTAAGAACGGTCCTTGAACAATCAGATTGCTTTTAGCTTTACCATCCCGTGATCCTTGAGCGAGCACAGAAAAGATGACAATGGGTGAAAACTTTCAAACAGATATCAAAACACCATTTAGAAAGTGCAAAAGTCCCCAAGCTCCTAAATGTAGTCTCCAAGATGTTGATGGCATCTTTAATTGTAGGTACCTGATGACGCCCCTGGGAACCCTCCTCTATTATAGTGGGTATGGCCATTGGGCATTGAGGATGACTCTGCATTGCCACGCACCTTGTAGGTTTCCCTGCGCTCTATAGTAAATCTACTGCGCTTATTTGTCGCATCTCTAATTCCAGATTGCAGCGTATGCACTTTTCCCTCTTTTACCCCGTGTTTATGAGTTTTCTTTCATTAGAGTGGCTTTTAATTACTGCTCCCTCTCTCTTTATGGCCTTGTTTTTTTTTTTTTTTTTTATCAAAGTACTTCTTTGATAGTTGTATGAGTCGCACCAGTGGCTGTGTGGTAAGCAGATTAATAGAAGAGTAATGTCATTAAAATGGTAATGCGTGGACTTGGGCAAGATGCTGAAAACAATAATAGTCCACTTGATTAATGACACTCTTAAAAACATGAGCGTGCACAATAAATGTATGGTATGCGTGCGTGTGCTACACACACATAAAGTACAGTGTGGTGCTTTCATCAATAAACCAAACTTTTTGATTCCTTTCGAAGCCCCAGCAGTCATTTTGATGTACTTATACTGTTAGTAAAACTATAAAGACATTTAAAAGGCAATAAAATAAACTATATCCAATTTAAGGTTTTAATATGTCATTAAAATACGTGATCAACACAGAGATAGTGTGAGAAAGGGAACACACACGTGCATAAAGACGCAAGCAAACACACTTGGGCATGGAGATGACATTTTCCACTGTTATTGTGTGTAGCGCTTTCTAATTAATTCTGGCTGGCACTGGCAGTGTCTGTCTGCCATATGACACTCATGGTTTCCAACCACAAAGACAGAGTGGGCGAAAATAAAACAAGAGAGAGGGGGAGAGGGAGAGGGAGAGAGGGATAGAGAGAATGTGGGTTTGAAAAGAAAGGGTGAAAATTCTCAAGAAAGATTCTGAAAAGAAATGGTGAATAGAAACTGGTACATTATGGACCTCTGGCCAGCTTTGGTCATCATACCATCGCTGTCATCATACCATCGCTGAGAAGAGAATAATAATACATTTGGCTGGGCAGACCAAATTGAGTGAGTTACCCTGTAACAGTTCCTGTTTACAAGGCTGAAAGCTTTGGAGAGGTTGTTGCATTATGGCAATTGTAGAGAAAATATGTACTATTCCAATGCCATCATCACTGTAATTCAGAAACAGGGCGTTCGCCCCTGGAGTGACAATACTGGACTGCAAATGTGTGTGCTATGTATGACATGTCAACAGCACAATGCAGGGAAAGCAACAGCAGTAACAAAACAGAGTTGCTTACCAATACGGTCAGGGCCGTTTGTAAATACTGCTATGCAAATAATACGTTGTAAATTGTGTATGTTGATATGTTCTCCACATTTTTTTTTACTAAAGTCAGTCAGTCAAATAGTACAGTCAAAGTCAGTCAAAGTCAGTGAAATAGTACAACAGATCAGTCCTAGGTTTGGCATCCCAAAACACCACAGCAGATGACTGCAATGGACAGATGAAGGCCCAAACATCCTTTCCGGGAAGGAGTGTTTGGATGAAATCAGTTGACCGATCTTCTTGTTTGTCCCTCTCCTCAGTGGAAAGGTGATGGTCGGGGTCCCTTCCCGGTGTTGCTGCGGTGATACAGCGATAAAGGCCAGCTGACATGGATTCATGGCTCCTACAGACGTCTAACCCCCAGAGATGGAAAGCTTCCTTGTCAGGGGCTGCATCCTGGTGCCACTCCTGATCTTCATCCTGTGTCTGCCGGCGATCCAAGGTCACCAAAGCAGCCGGAGGGCACAAGCTGGCTTATTCCCAGCACTGACACACACACACACACACACACACACACACACACACACACACACACTGATAACACCACACTTCTTCTTAGGGAGAAGAACCAGGACAACACGCCCTGACCAACAACTATGCTGAACTCTTTCAGATGCATCGCAACGGCCCAGACACACCACACACTCCTTCCCCTGCACCCTCCCACCTCTCCTTCTCTGTTCTCTCCTCCTCCACATTTCCCATTTTCTCCCCACCCTCGCCCTAATCCGGGCCCGTATCCTACCCCCTCCCCTCCCCCAACCCTAAACCCTACCTCTACCCTGGCTCTCCCTCCCCTGCACCCTCCCATCTCTCCTTCTCTGTTCCCTCCTCCTCCACATTTCCCATTTCCTCCCCACCCCCTCCCTCTCACATTCCCCCTGCTCTGCCTCCCCTGTACCCTTCCACCTCTCCTTCTCTGTTCTCTCCTCCTCTCTGTCCTCTCCTCCCTCTCACATTCCCCCTGCTCTCCCTCCCCTGCACCCTCCCACCTCTCCTTCTCTGTTCTCTCCTCCTCCACATTTCCCATTTCTCCCCACCCTCGCCCTAATCCGGGCCCGTATCCTACTCCCTCCCCTCCCCCAACCCTAGACCCTACCTCTACCCTGGCTCTCCCTCCCCTGCACCCTCATCTCTCCTCCTCTGTTCTCTCCTCCCCCACATTTCCTATTTTTCTCCCCACCTGCCCCCTCTCCTCCCTCACATCCCCCCGCTCTCCCTCCCTCCTCCACTCTCCTGCTTTCTCCTCTTCCCGGTGTTCTTCCTTTTCCCCCCTTCCCCCACTACTCTAAAGCATAGTACACATTTTACTCCAAAGCATGGCACCCACTCTATCCCCTCCAATATTCCACCACTATTTAAAGCATGGCACCCATGCTCTTAGTATTTCGCCACTATTCAAAGCATGGCACCCACTCTTCCCTAAAGCAAGGCACCCATAAGCTCTATATGTGAACATGTGCTTATTTGGCAAAAGGACTCACTACTAAAGGCTTGCAGCCAATTAAATTAGGCATAGTTTGGTTGCTTAGAAATTGACATATGTCCGTTTGCAAGATGTGCGTCTATATTTCTCATTCTCTCCCCACCTCCTCCCTCCCCCTGCCCTCTTCTCCCCCACACCCCCCCCCCTTCCCCTCTCCTGCTCTCTCCTCTTGCTCCTTCCCCACCTCCTATACCCTCCAACATCTCCCATTCCCTCCCCACCCCATCACTCTCTCACATTCCCCCTGCTCTTCCCCCTTCTCCTGCTCTCTCCTCTGCTCTCTCTTCATTTCTATATTTTCTATATTATCAATTGTTCAAATGTTATCTTTATTCTGTATATTCTTGTTACTGTTGTGTTAGCTAGAATCAGCTAGACATACTTTCTGTGAAGCCCTCTGAGACATGCTTGTGAATTAGGGCTATATAAATAAACTTGACTTGACTTGACTTGACCAGAAACGTCT
>NC_139623.1:76027318-76029818 GCF_964638095.1 Poromitra crassiceps | reverse complement strand
AACCGAAATCCCAGAAACGAACGAGCCCGATCCAGACTCGCCCGACGAGCGGCCGCCAGCAGCCAGGCAGCACAGACAGGCAGCAGAGACTCACTTGTGACACACGCTGCAGAGCCACCAGAGACACACCCACGGAGGGAGGAGTTTGAAGGAGAGGGGGGTGGGGGTGCTGTTATGGAGGAAATTACTGTTCAGAACTATTGTTTAGATGTCTGATGTCTCACTGATGCCAAAAATAAATGGTTAAAGTGACTGTTCTGCCTGTTCTATCGAATTTCACAAAAATGCATTTTTCTCAGCTTTCCTTCTCAGACGCTGAAACCATGCTGTATTCAACTGCTAATGCCTACATAACAGAACATGATAAAAACTAACTCTTTTAGACAGAGAAAGCACACATTCTATTAGTTCTTTTGAGATATTTTGTGTTCACAAAGTCCTAGCAGAAAATAATCCTCGGCTCTTGAAAGATGAGCCAGAATCCTCAAAAAAACCCTTGGCAGAAGCTACCTACTGTATTGGAAAAACTGTTGGCAGTGAATGTGTTAAGATGCAGTCCATATAATCTTGTCTTTTCAATGTCCATAGTCTCCATTCCCAGATGACCGGGTTTGTTATTGTCTTTTCTTCGTGTGTAAAGAAAAGACATACAGCATGACAATCAGTTCAAAATTATAGAAGACAATAGACAAATTAAAGCAAAAGAAGAAATAAAATTAATAGCCTACTACAGGTGTTGTTCACTACACTCTAGGCAAAACAAAATACAAAAGAATTGGTGACCACCTCTTCAAGAATGCATCTGTCCTTAATTGTAACCTTGCAGTTATTTCCTCCATCTGATAGACATATTTAACCTTCTCCTTCCATTGTGTTATCGTGGGGGGCTGTGGTCTCAGCCAAGAGATCGTGATCATTTTCTTAGCGGTTAACAGAAGGACTCTAAGTATTTGTTTCAAGTTATTGTTTCCCATATCTTCTGGTATTATTCCTAATAAATAGTAAGATGGTTCCATGGGTAATCGAATCCCTAGACAGTTCTTAATTTCTGTTTCTATGTTCTGCCAATAATCCTCTAATTTTGGGCAGTCCCAGAATATGTGTGAATGCTCTCCTATCAGGCCGCAACCCCTCCAACAACTGTCTGAGGTACCACCAAACTTTGACGTGATGAGAGGAGTCCTGAAAAACCTCATCTTGACCTTCCATTCAAATTCCTTCCAGATGGGACTACTAGTTGTTTTGTGTCCCTCTGTACATGCTAATTCCCAATCTTCTTCCAAAATTATAGATTCCATCTCCAGTTCCCATTTTATTTTAATGTCCAGACTATTATCCATTAAATCTCCTTGCAGTATTTTATATATGTAGGAGGTGATTTTCTTTTTAACAGTCCCATCAATTAGCATAAAAAAACTTTCTAAATGTGATGGTGTATTACATAATTTGTCCCATTCTTTGTGTTTCTGGAGGTAGTGTCTTATTTGTAAATATTTAAAAAAAATCATTGTGTGGAAGGTTATATCTGCGGTGAAGTTGTTCAAAGGTCATCAGGACCCCTCTTTCAAACATTTGACCCAACATGATTAGACCCTTTCTTTCCCATTCTTCAAACCCTGCCCCTAATTTGGATGGAGAAAATCAATATTTCGTGCAATCTTCATCGCTATAGATATTGATGCTGATATTGAGCTTCTGTCTCACGGTTGACCATATTTTCAGAGTGGTTTTTACCCATTGATTATTAATTTTATGTATTTTCCAAGAATCCTTGTTCAAAAATGGGATTACATCTAATGGTGCTTTTGGGCAATGACTTTGTTCCATCCCCACCCATATTGTGTCTTTGTCTTGAGATAGCCATGCTACCATTGATCTGAGCTGAGCTGCCCAATAATATTTTTCCATGTTGGGTAAGTCTAGACCCCCCTTTTCTTTTGAGCACAGTAGTCTTTTAAGTCTAATTCTGGGTCTTTTGTTTTGGATCGCGATTCTTAATGCCACGATTCCTGGATCGATTCCAAACTCCCAAGAATCGATTCTTAAAATCGTAAAAAAAAAACACACAGTGCACCTGAACGCAACATGCAAGATACCGGCTGAATAAGTGTCCAAATGTTCGTGTCATTTGTGTACTGTACTGCCACGGTGCCACCACCTCTTGCACTTAACTCATTGAGTGCCAAGGACGTCGATCGACGTCAAAGTAAATAGTGACGTAGAGTGCAAAAGACGTCGATCGACGTCAAATGCGTTTTTTGATGGTGGGACGTGGATCAAAGCCTCAGGCATCTCCTGTACAAATATTGTAAAGCGGAGCATTGTTGTCACGTGCTCGTGACGTCACAAGCAGCTGGCCTGCCTTAGGGCCTGTGTCCACCTAGCGTCTTTTCATCAGCTCCAGCGTCTATTTTCAATTGTTTCCAATGGGGGGAGAGCGTATGCGAGCGCACACGGACGTCTAGAGAAAGTGCGCTGCGTCCAGCGTATATTTTCGGCG
>NC_139623.1:75864818-76022318 GCF_964638095.1 Poromitra crassiceps | reverse complement strand
GGAAATGAAGGGAAAGGAGAGGAAAGGAAGGGAAAGGAGAGGAAAGGAAGGGAAAGGAAAGGAAAGGAAGGGGGGAAGGAAAGGAAAGGAAGGGAAAGGAGAGGAAAGGAAGGGAAAGGAGAGGAAAGGAAAGGAAGGGAAAGGAAAGGAAGGGAAAGGAAATGAGAGGAAAGGAAAGGAAGGGAAAGGAAATGAGAGGAAAGGAAAGGAAGGGAAAGGAGAGGAAAGGAAAGGAAAGGAAGGGAAAGGAAAGGAAAGGAAAGGAAGGGAAAGGAAAGGAGAGGAAAGGATAGGAAAGGAAAGGATAGGAAAGGAAAGCAAAGGAAAGGAAGGGAAAGGAGAGGAAAGGAAAGGAAAGGAGAGGAAAGGAAAGGAGAGGAAAGGAAAGGAGAGGAAAGGAAAGGAAAGGAAGGGAAAGGAGAGGAAAGGAAGGGAAAGGAGAGGAAAGGAAAGGAGAGGAAAGGAAAGGAAAGGAGAGGAAAGGAAGGGAAAGGAGAGGAAAGGAAAGGAGAGGAAAGGAAAGGAAAGGAAAGGAAAGGAAAGGAAAGGAAAGGAAAGGAGAGGAAAGGAAAGGAAAGGAGAGGAAAGGAAAGCAAAGGAAAGGAAAGGAAAGGAAAAGAAAGGAGAGGAAAGGAAAGGAAAGGAAAGGAGAGGAAAGGAAAGCAAAGGAGAGGAAAGAAAAGGAAAAGAAAGGAGAGGAAAGGAAAGAAGAGGAAAGGAAAGGAAAGGAAAGGAAAGGAAAGGAAAGGGCACTGACCCCGGAGCAGTGTGCAGTTAGTGAATAATGACTAAGCGATAAGAGCTGCCCTTCAAAGCCACATTGAAGTGCATCAGCTCTCAGACTGTTGAGCTGAGCTCTGGTAAGAGCTGACACTGTGTGGCAGACAAACATGAATGAGCTCTGGTAAGAGCTGACACTGTGTGGCAGACACACATGAATGAGCTCTGGTAAGAACTGACACTGTGTGGCAGACAAACATGAATGAGCTCTGGTAAGAGCTGACACTGTGTGGCAGACACACATGAATGAGCTCTGGTAAGAACTGACACTGTGTGGCAGACAAACATGAATGAGCTCTGGTAAGAGCTGACACTGTGTGGCAGACAAACATGAATGAGCTCTGGTAAGAGCTGACACTGTGTGGCAGACAAACATGAATGAGCTCTGGTAAGAGCTGACACTGTGTGGCAGACAAACATGAATGAGCTCTGGTAAGAGCTGACACTGTGTGGCAGACAAACATGAATGAGCTCTGGTAAGAGCTGACACTGTGTGGCAGACAAACATGAATGAGCTCTGGTAAGAGCTGACACTGTGTGGCAGACAAACATGAATGAGCTCTGGTAAGAACTGACACTGTGTGGCAGACAAACATGAGGGAGTTTGTAAATATCGATGTATACGAGGGATCAGCAGAGCAGCACTGGGTGGCAACGCCAATGGAACCCTATGGAGCCCAAGTGGCACGAGGCGTGAGTGTCTGACTCTATAGCCGGCTAACTCTGTTTACATTTAAAAAACTGCGACAGTTCACACAACTTTAACACGACATGCATCTATTATACATCAAACTCTTGAGCTACTTCTGCTCTCACTCAGAATGTCAAAATATAAGCGATGTCACATATAGTTTTTGAGATGTTAACGTTTGTTTGGCACAACTCATACTAGTTAACTGCCGCGGGGTTACGAATGTTGTGGGTGGCAAGTGACGTCACGCTGATTCGTCCTATACATCATTGTAAGTCCAACTATCCACAAATGCACGTGAATATACCTATGGCCAAATTAACTCATGCAAGTACAATGAAGGAACATGGTTCAATCACGCATTAGTGTATATACTCCTGCTGTTGACAAGTGTCTGCACTGGAAAACATGATGTCCTGAAAACCAGAGCCAAAGCAAGCCAAATGACAAGGTGACAAACATCAGCAGCTCATCTCCTGCTTTCCTACAGCAACACAGACTGGACAGATGTATCTCCATAATCCTCACAACACTGAATCCAAACTGCTGCCTATAGTCCTACAGCAAACTGATCTGTCACACTGGAGGAGAAATCATCCTGCATTGATTTCTACTGACTGTCAGGTTTGTCTTGGCTTACTTACTGTGTCCGTGATGATCATACATTCATGTGCCTTTGACTGTGAATACAGTATAATAATAATAATAATAATAATAAATAATAATTCATTTATTTTATATAGCGCTTTTCAAAAGCCAAAGAGCAGTATGCCTCTGCTACAGATGGCTGGTCTGTGGAAATGGCCAAGGTGCAGTAGGGCAGAGTCATAGATTTAGAGTGAGCAGGAGAAGCGTGTTTCCTAATGAATGCAGAGGTGTGTGCAGGGCCCGAAATTAACTTTTTGACCCACCGGCCAGTGGCGGGTAGATGGAAAAAATCTACCCGCCAAGCATATTTCTTACCGGCCAAAAAAAAAAACGCATTTTTGTGTCACATATATCCATATATATCAATTTTTTTCAGTACATTTCAAGTAGATAAGGTATTACGTTGAAGAATACACACTTAAATAAGAGGGCAGAGTAAAATTTGAAGCAAATTATTTTAATATATTGATTGATGATTGATTAATCAATAGCCTACATGTCAAGTCAATCTTATCAATACATGTCAAGTCAATCTTGAGCTTAAATTGTTGCAAAAAAAAACAACGCAACTAAAAGTAATAACTGCGACAGTCTCAGTGCAGACAGCACACAACTTGGGCTACACACCTTTCTCTCCCACTCCACACCTGGCACCTGCGTTAGCTCTCCTGCACTCGTTCTTGGCTCCGCTTCGGCTTTATTGGTGGTAAGCATTTTGATTCATCTCCTCATCATACTCGCTCAATGAATCAATCGCTCGGCAACAAGCGCGAGCGATTGATTCATTGATTGATTCGCCCGATGTAGGCTGTAGGGCTGTGCGATTTTGCCTAAAACTAAAATTGACGATTTTTTCTCTCAAAACTCGATTTTCGATTTCGATTTATTATACTATTATACTTCTCTAAACATTTGTTGCCCTACAGAGCTCTTTTTCCCCCTTTTTTTCCCTAATTGACACGCTTTTACTCTGAAGGCAGAACACCCCAACTTCCTGTTTTAGCTTGCCGCTGCTATGCTTAACTTCCTGGCTGTTGCTTGCTAACTTGACACTGGTGGATTTGCGTGTTCCTCCGTGACATAATTATATTAGCAGTGTCTAAGCGACCACCCGTGCTCGGAGTTATATCTGTACTAGAATAACACAAAGTCACAACAGGAATGCGTGGAACTGCGATAGCAGTTAGGGGGAAATTCAGACACACAGGGACAGGTGAGTCAGCTGAGGCTGCTACGTTACAGCCATGAACACAGCCAATCTATCAGTACTCAGTGGCCTCACGTGTTGTTTTGTTATTATGTGAACTGTAAAGGCAACGTTTCATCGTCCGGTGATAACGTCTGTGTTTGTGTGCGACTGTGCGCGCGTGAGTGTGTTGTGGCAATCGTTATCTTGTAGGCTACAGCCCGCAGTGCAACAAGCTGCGCTCAGTGCTCACTCTGTGCTTTTTGGTGTTTGGTGTTGAAATAAGTCCATTGCGCTGCTGTCTTTAGTAGCCAGTATCACAGCCTCTAGAGAGACTTTACAGCGGGGAGAATGGACAAGTAGCAGCATGCGTACATGAGAGAGAGCCGCCCGCGTAACGTAATTACCCTAGTTGAAGTGAAAATCGATTTTACGATTTTCATTTTTTTAACATCGTCCTAACTAATTAATTCGATTACGATTCAAAATCGATTAATCGCACAGCCCTAGTAGGCTGTCAATTTAGCAGAGGTTAAAAGAGCTTCTTACCTCCGCTAAATTGACGACTGCATTCCATTCCACTCCAGTCATGTTTGGTAGCCTATACGGACGGCAGAGCCAGAATTAAACAGTCTCACAAAGCACTCGTGCCAGCTGCGCAGCAAAACACACATAACTATTATCTCCTCATATATACTGTATCATACGAGTGTCGGCAACAAGTGCGAGCGATTGATTCATTCATTTATTGATTCGCCCGACGTTAGGCTGTCACGCAATTGACACTGCTACGGGAGAGAATGAAACAGCCTCAGGAAGCACTAGTGTTATACTACTGCGCTGAACGCACTAACGTTAAACTAACCTTACGTTTCAGACTGCTCCCTTGTATATTGTGGCTGGGATCAGCGCTCCGCAGCACACTCCCAGGCCAGCGTTTAACAGTGGGAAAAATACGCTAGGTGGACACAGGCCGGCTACACACAGTTTTAATATTACATGACGACTATTTTGCGACCCGCCACGTGGCGGACAGATGCCAAATCTAACACGCCAAAGCAAAAATATGCCCGCCATTGGCGGGTGGCGGGCTCTAATTTCGGGCCCTGGGTGTGTGTGTGTGTGTGTGTGTGTGTGTGTGCGCGTGCGTGCGTGCGTGTGTGTGTGTGAGATAGCTAAGGTGCAGAGGGGCACTTATAGGGCCACTGCATAACCATTAGGTTTCTAAGGGGCACGGCAAACTGGAGAATAGCCACACACACGCACGCGCACACACACACACACACACACACGCGCGTGGTTCAGCGGGGCCTCTTGTTACTCATGCATGACCGGGTCATAATGCACTTGCACTAACGCGCTTTCACTCAGCGTTGGCAGGACAACAGAATGAGTGAGAGAAAGGATTTGGTGAAGGAAGGGCGGATCTGCCAAGACTGTGGGAACAGCCAGAGACTCCTAGCCAAGATCTCACTCTCACACACACATTCAGAACAGAGGAGGTGTTCGTCCTGTAGTCTATCACCTATACTCTCTCTGGACCTCACGCTCTGAAGCCTGCGCGTGCAGTGCACCCTCTCTCCAGAGTGGAGCTCAACATCTGTCTTAAGGGGAAAGACGTGTTATTTCCCACCATTACCTGAAAAAACAGTCCCAATCTTTAACTTTAACACACGAACAAAAGGATTCAGGCTAAATAAATGATCTGATGATTGGCAGCACCTGGAACAAAAGGGCCTGCAGTTAGGCCGTTCATCTTAAGTTTTCAAAGTGTTTTGAAGCTGTAAACATATTTTTCCTCCTGACATTTCCACAGAAAAAATAACGACGCAGTGAAAATCTGTATTTTCAGTATGGAAGAAAGAAAATGTGGCAAACATATTGCATTTGCAAGTCATATATTTGGAGTAGTGTATGCTATATCCTCAAGAGTGTGTGTGTGTGCGTGTGCGTGTGTGTGTGTGTGTGTGTGTGTGTGTGTGTGTGTGTGTGTGTGTGTGTGTGTGTGTGTGCGTGTGTGTGTGTGTGTGTGTGTGTGACACTCAGTCATTGCGTGTTCATCGGGATGGGACTGTGTGGATCTTTGTCTTTGTTGACGTTTCCACTTCTCAGTCCAGCAGCTGCTAAATGCATTTCTGTAGATGTACATATACCCAGAGCTACACAAAGCCTTCCTCTACAAATATATCGTCCTCCACAAAATGATGCAGGCAGCCCTTGAGGATTGGATGAGAGATTCATTAGACTCCAGGCTTCATGAATCTGCCTAATTTACCAACTGGCTAATGGAACCAAACCCTACAGTACCAATCACTGCAAGTATAGAAATCCCAGAATGGAGCGATGGGATGCATCATTCCCTGAAGTGAAGTCTGATGAACATCTCAGGTCAGATTTTCCAAGATAAGATAGTGTGTGTGACAGACAGACTTAGGGTTAGGGTTATATAATGGTTATAGGGTCAGATGTTGTGTGTGACAGACAGGCTTTAGGTTAGGGTTAGGGTTATATAGGGGTTAGGGTCAGATGTTGTGTGTGACAGACAGGCTTTAGGTTAGGGTTAGGGTTATATAGGGGTTAGGACTTAGGGTCAGATGTGTGTGACAGACAGGCTTTAGGTTAGGGTTAGGGTTATATAGGGGTATATAGGGGTTAGGACTTAGGGTCAGATGTGTGTGACAGACAGGCTTTAGGTTAGGGTTAGGGGTATATAGGGGTTAGGACTTAGGGTCAGATGTGTGTGACAGACAGGCTTTAGGTTAGGGTTACATAGGGGGAATATAGGGGTTAGGACTTAGGGTCAGATGTGTGTGACAGACAGGCTTTAGGTTAGGGTTAGGGTTATATAGGGGTATATAGGGGTTAGGACTTAGGGTCAGATGTGTGTGACAGACAGGCTTTGGGTTAGGGTTATATAGGGGTATATAGGGGTTAGGGTCAGATGTTATTAGGGATGTAACGATAACCGGTTTGAATGATAACCGTGATAAGATTCCTTATGATAACCGTACCGTTTCAAATTTTGATCATCATTATTATCACCGTGATAATTTTGGTCACAATAATCGTGATGTGAAATTGTCATACCGTTACATCTCTAAATGTTATATAGGGGTATATAGGGGTTAGGGTCAGATGTTGTGTGTGACAGACAGGCTTTAGGTTAGGGTTAGGGTTATATAGGGGTTAGGGTCAGATGTGTGTGACAGACAGGTTTGAAGTTAGGGTTATATAGGGGTTAGGGTCAGATGTGTGTGACAGACAGGGTTAGGGGTATATAGGGGTTAGGGTCAGATGTTGTGTGTGACAGACAGGCTTTGGGTTAGGGTTAGGGTTATATAGGCGTTAGGGTCAGATGTTGTGTGTGACAGACAGGTTTTGGCCCATCCATAGTCCGTTCCACCAATTTGTGAAAAGAGAAGAATGGAGACTGCAGCAGACTAGACTAGAGAAGGGGGCTTGTGACTGGAATGTCACGGGTTCGAATCCCTGGACCAGCTGTGCAAATGTGGGTGGGGGGAATAAATGAGTTAACATGCCAGTTAACATGACATCTTTCACAGCATGTTACCTCCCTCCAACTGCTTTAGTTTTCTCATGGAATGAAGCATTGCAGTGCCAGTGAATTCTTGATTAGGGCAAAGTTTGACCATACCTGTAACTATAACAACATCAACAACAACAACAACACTTTGAGATGCACAATGCATCATTAAGTGGCTCATGGAATAGTTTGAGATCATTTCTGATGCTACCACACCACACCACACCACACCACCATTAAGGTTACACCAGTCTCTCTATCTCTCGCTGTGTCTGTCTGTGTAAGTGTCCAATTCTGTCTGAGCATTGATCGGTCTGAGTCCTATAAGCACATCTGACTGAGCAGACAACTAATGGATGAGCTAGCCTCAAATTAGCCCACTGACTGATGGGAAATGTGATTTCATTTAGTTGCTGCTATAGAGACTGTAAACAACTCATGCTTCCCCTCCTGGACCCTGTACTACGAAGCTAGTTTAACAGATCCGCGATAAGTCCCTTTGATCTGGTTTAAGATAAGATAAGATAATCCTTTATTCGTCCCACAAGGGACTTTGACTGAACAGGATCAAAGCTATGTAGTTTAAGGATACTACGACGCTGGTTTTGTAGTCGATAACTGAAGCTGGGATCTGCCTGTGCACGCGCACGTTTTTCGCTCGTGCACAGGCGCGCGTCCACGCGAAAGAGGTGCGCTAGCCAATCACATTATGAACAGCTGAGTTGATCCACGCCCACACCCATTTCCACACCCATTTCCTCATTCAGCGCAGCCACAGTGTGATCAGAGATTTTTGCGGATATTTAATGTATCCGCGATTTAATGTCAGAATGAAAATCCGCGTTGGATAGTCTGCTGAAGGGCTGTAAGCAGCAGCTTGTATTCACATCAGTGATTTGATTTACTTTGATCAGCGATTTCTGTCTGATACAGCTGCATTGATACAGGCAGCAGCAACAAATGTAAAAGTGTAATCTCAGTCTATACATTTCCACAATCTGTAAGCCTATTTAGACCATAGATTTAGAAACGCATGCTCAATGAATAATGATCTCTATCACTCATGTGTGTGGTTGCACTGATCGAATAATTCATATATAAAATAGCCTAGTATAAAGCCTAATAGCCTACTATAAAAGAGAAAACTGCTGAACTGAATTGAGACGATGCGGGCATAGTTATCATTGATAAAAACTAGCCTATTTTTGCTCATATATTGGCATACAGCCTACAGGACACAGTTCCAGCTGAAAGATGCAAGAATAGCCTGCATATTTAGTATTGGGGCTATCCCATATTTAAACTAATATCTATATTATATTAGGGCTGTGCCGATTCACTTATCTCCCGATTCGATACTATCACGATACTTGGGTGCCGATTCGATATATATTGCGATTCTTAAGTATTGCGATTCTACGATTATTGCGATTCGATATTACGATTTATTGCGATTTTTGTTTCTTTTTTTCTTTTCTTTTTTCAGTTTGTTTGCTTTTTACACTAGATTAGAACATGGGAAAAGTTGAATCATACACTAGAGACTGTATATTATATATCATGAGTAGGGCTGGGCGATATAGTTAAAAACAGGGGCGGACTGGGATCATAATTCAGGCCGGGCATTAGATACCAAGCAGGCCAGGCCGATATGGGCCGACGTTTGAAGCCCAAAGATGCACCCACTTTAACCCTGAAGTGTAATTATTACTTCAGACTAACTAATAAAGTAATAAAACCACTAGTAAACCAGTAGGCGGCGCCTGGCCTGCTGTTCAGTGAGTGGCCTGACTGCGGGCACACAAAAAAAAAATTTTTTTTTTTTTTTTTTTTTTTTTTTTGCTTTTGCGATTATCGATTCTGGAATAAAAGATCGATTCAAAAAATCGTGACATTAAAAATCGCGATACTTAGGTGAATCGATTTTTTCTCCCACCCCTATATTATATGTATAGGCTTTTCTGGCATGTAGGAGAATTTATCACCCTCACTCCATTTGAGGGTCCGTTCATGATATGCGCCGCGGTGATTAATAGTGATCATATTTCTCGACGCATCGTTGAGCTGTTAAGACATAAAGTGGTAAGTAGGCTTAATTTAATTATGTAGCCTACAGAGCCACGAATGTTTTGCTTGTTCTATTCTCAGTTGACTGCAATCTATTTTTCATATGGCGATCTTATGAATGGTGAGAGACTCCAGAGAGCCGATATTATATGGGTCTCTCATGGATTTTGATCTTATCCTCTGAAGCTAACCTGGTCGCGACCAGGTTAGCTTTGCAGCGTCAGTTGCCATGGTGATTGAAAGTTAACTTGCTTTGTAGTACGGCTAAACCAGGTTTAAACTCAAACTTACTCGGATAAGGCATTAAACTAGCTTCGTAGTACAGGCTACAGGAGACAGAGCAAAAGATAAGACAGACAAACGGGGGTGGACAGAGTGATGAGAGATGTTCGCTCCTTGCAGCTGTTCAGATGCTTCCAGTATGCAAATCATTGTCTGTCCTGAAAGTTTTATGCAATATCTGTGTGTGTGTGTGTGTGTGTGTGTGTGTGTGTGTGTGTGTGTGTGTGTGTGTGCGTGTGAGTGTGCATGTGTGCGCGCACGCATCACCTGTGGCATGGAGTCCAATACGGCACAAAATAGTGCACAAACTGCTCCTGTGCTGAATTAATGTAATCAATTTTTTTGTCTTTAAATAATTGAAACTGTGAAATGAGCTGGCTGAACAATAGCGAGGCCTCTTCTTTATAGCCACCTCAAACCTTTCGAGCACATCCTGCAGATTCAATTAACATCAGCACCTAATGAACTCTGTAGCACCTGTGACCAAACCCTGTACAGCAGCCACTTTCCCTTCATCAATATTAGAGATGGGATATCGTATCGGGTGCCGATACCGACATAATTCACATATCGGATATTGGACTGACGTCGCCGATCCATGTTCTGATCCAGATTCCATTCATAGCTTGCGCTGGACCATAAACCCACCGCAACATAAGATAACATGAAACAGTGCTAGTAAGTAGTAGTAGTGACTGAGCTAGTAACGTTAGCAGTTAACAACATTATGTACATGTACTTAGTTTTGTAGATATTCTAGTATAAATATTTCGTGGGATTTGGTAAAGTGGCAGAGGTAGTTAGTTGTCAGTTTGTTGAAATGTTATTTTAATCATTTTGAGTGGAGCAATTGTTTTGGAAATATCTAATGACCTTCATTAATTGTTGAAGTTAATATTGTGGGATATTATGAACCAGGTAACTAATAGGTAGGGCTGGGACCGATCCGATCCAATATCGGTATCGGGTGCCGATACTGACATAATTCACGAATCGGATCGGATTTTCATTTTTTTTTTTGCAATTCCAGCGCGGGCCGCACAGTGTGGCTGTAATTTGCCCATGTATAATAGTATCCTTCTTTGCCTTGTATATTTTCTTAATTTTGTCTGCTTTTTGCAAGGTATATTTTTTTTAAAATCATTAATTGGCCAAATCTTTGCATATACTGTATATTCAAGAAAAATATCGGTATCGGAATAATATCGGCATCCGCAGATATCCAAATTCAGGTATCGGAATCGGATCGGAAGTGAAAAAATGTGGATCGGTGCATCCCTAGTAACTAATGCTACATCATTGATTACCAAACCAAATACTACATGATGTCACAGTAGTAGTAAATGAAGGCTGCAGCGCCTTGTAACAGTTGCCAAGAGCTCTGGTGTCGGAATCAGTATGGAATCAGTATGGGTATCGGCAGATATCCAAATGCAGTTCTCAAAATCAGATCGGAGCTGAAAAAACATCTCTATCAATATCCACGGCCGGTAGGAAAAGAGAGAAATCACAGTAGGGTTTATATTTTGTGTCCTGGCTGTTGTTGTCATGCTAGCCTATGTGTTGTTTTATGCATTTAGCACAAGCAAAAACCTTGTTTTGGATTGCACCATTATTTCCATGTGGATTTGAAGGAAAGGAGGGCAAAACGTTTTGCTGTCTTTGAAATGGAATTTGTCAGTTTAAATTGAGTTAATAGAAGTTAGAGTGGAGCAATTATTTATCGATGGATAGCTTTCCATTATGGCACAAATCATTTTGAGTCCTGTCCTGTGTAACACACTAGCAGCCACGAATAAATGCTGCTCAATTATATCATTTATATGATGAATGGTGATCAAAATGCATTGAAATTAAGACAAATTATATGTCGCACTCCATGCATTTTTAAAGAGTTTGCTCTAGTCTATCTGAGCAATAAATAGACTGGGCTACATTTATAACATTGGTAAATTTACACAAAACTGTGGAAAGGAAAGACAAAATAATAGCCATCTAATGGTCTAAGATTGTGCCTCCGTACAAGACACTCAATTACCCAGGACAGGACACTGCACCGGACAAGACACAAAAATGATAACCCTCTCTCAGAAACTGTGCATTCACTGTGTATATTGTACTCACATAACCTTTATTCAACTGAATTGCCCTCACGTTGAGATCAAATCGAAGTTCTCATTTAGGGCGATAGAGACAGAGAGAGAGACAGAGTAAAGGACATAAGCAAAGAGAATGAAACCAAGAGAATGTCGCTTGCTAGCGTAACAGTTTCATCAGTGCAGCCTGAGTGCATTCTGATGGAAACAGAGCACTGTACGTTTCATTCTGAAGAGAGGAAATGATATGTCATGGTCTATAAAGCCAGCGCTTCATATACTCTCAGAGACAGTATCCTTGTGGCTTAGATCAGTGTACGCTGGATGTTAGAGAGCTTAGTTTTGATGATGTCACCTCCTTAGACACAATATGTTTCTCTAGGTGACTGTGAGAAAGTGGATTACTCTAGGGATGGAGTCTCCCAAACGTTCTGACCAACAGGACGGCCATCCAAAATACATTTGGAGCAACATGGTTATGCACTATACCAGTCAGATGCCTTGGACACACCTGATTGAATTCACTGTTTTTCACGATCTTAAAGTCATTTTGATGAATTGGCATAATGCTTAAATGCTTCAGCCCAGTCTCCAAAGAAAACGTTCAATAGTAACATTGGTCCACGGCCCAACATTGTTTCTATGTCACAATTTCAGCTCAAAAATTGTTAAGTGGAAACTTTTTTTCCTTTGGGGGGGGGGGTTAGGGTTGGTTAGGTTTAGGGTTAGAGGGACCTAACCCTAAACCTAACCTCTCCCACCCTTCACGCCTAATGTTTAAAATATACTACAAGAGTTTCCCTCTGATTTTACATAGGATTTCCAGTTGGGCTCACTCTGTCTTTGTTGACTCTAGTCTGCCGTTGTTGTGCCAATTAGCAGCAAAGTCTGTTAGTGCAGTCAGTGGCTCTCAACCTTTTTACACCAAGTACCACCTGAGAAATGAGTTGGCTCTCCAAGTACCACCATATGACCGACGTTAAAATACAGTCTATTCAGCTGCACAGTTTACGCAGGAGGCACATTTATTCCTAATAATAACATTATTTATTGTTAACTTTTGTCAGCCACAGCCACAATGTACAAAGGGGTAGCACTAGAACTAGCAAACTCTTCCACACAATTTTCATACAATATGCACCTCAGTAAATGAGAACATAACCGTATCATTCTCACACAGCAAGTGAGAAGATTAAGAATTTTATTTCAGGAAATGTACTTCAAACACACACTCTCTCTCTCTCTCTCTCTCACTCACACACACACACACACACACACACACACACACACACACACACGCACACACACACACACTTCAAACATTCAAACACACACATACAGAGCATGTTGATGTCCATTGACAACTCACATAAGCCTAATGTGAAGGTTGTGCCTGTCTCTGTGAACACAGACATTTGATGTCTGGGGCAATTGAGGTGCGCTTCAGGTTCAGGTGTGGCTCTGCATTGCTTCTGTATTTGGTTTTGATGGCAGCAAGTGAACAGAAGCCTTTCTCGTACAGATATGTCAAGTCAAGTCAAGTTTATTTGTATAGCACATTTCATACACAGAGGCAATTCAAAGTGCTTCACATAAAATGTTTGACAGGAAAATAAAAGAATAAAAGAAGAGGCACAGCAACAGGCACAGCAGTTGCAAAAAGAGCTAAAAAACTTATAGAGGGTTTGCATAATAGAATAAATAAATGTATCTATATTGAGTCCCCCGACATCATGACTATAAACATGACTACACACTAGGGCTGCAACTAACGATTATTTTGATAATCGATTAATCGGTCAATTATTTGTTCGATTAATCGATTAATCGGATTAAAAAATGCACTGATATTGTTTCCATCCGTTTATTGAAAAACAACTTTTTTTTGTTAAACAAAAACTCACTGGGCTTTGCTACATCAAATAGCTTTGACAGGGCATGAACGAATACAAAATACATACAAATGTATGGTGTAAGTGCAAAAGATATCTTCATATCTTCTTAAATAAAGTGCTTTAACGGACCTGAGCTGTCTTAACAATAATAACAATAATAAGTTGTTTTTTTCTGAAATGAGAAAGACAGTATGAGTGAGTATGCCTAACAGCACTATTAACATAAAACTCAATAAAACTCACTCATTGATGATTTAGTTGATAATTGCTTATGTAAAGAAGGCCTTTATATAACAGAAGCCTCAAATGCAATTTGTCCTAGCTCACTCCTTACATTAAGATGCACACACACACACACACACACACACACACACAACAATGAACAAGGGACAACAACCCCTCTTTTAGCCTTAGTTTACATACCAAGTCTGCTCTACCACTAACGTTAGCAAGCTAACGTAACGTTAACTAGCCGGTCGGCTTAACACACCATGCTTGTCGACCTGGGTGCGGGCGCATCAGCTGTTAACGTTAGATAAACGAAACAAACTATCTGAGTTTACATACCACGTCTGCTCTACCACTAACGTTAGCAAGCTAACGTAACGTTAACGAGCCGGTCGGCTATAACGTTAACGTTGTCGACCTGGGTGCGGGCGCATCGGCTGTTAACGTTAGATAAACAAAACAAACTATCTGCTGTGAGACGAACATTTCCACTTCAAACAACAATACACATGGGTCTAATAATGTAACATTAGTTTACATGCATATCGGCTGCTGAGCTCCCTTCACCGGCATCATCCAATGATCCAACATGTTTGCGTTTAAGGTGTTCACGCAGGGCCGTTGTGCTTCCATGCCATGCAAGATCGGCTTTGCACATTTTGCACGTAACAGACTTTTTAGTTCGAGTTAATATGAAGTGCTCCCAAACTTGCAAAGTTTTGGGTCGAGCTGCTTTCTCGTTCTCGGCCATGTTTCAACTTGTTTGTCGTTTACTGCGCGTGCGCAAGACGAGTGACGTAGTCGGCTCCGCGACAGCGGGGCCAGGGAGTGACGTAGCAGGCACTGCACCGCAGCAGCTGCGGTCAGCTGTTGTTTTTTATCAACAAAACAGATGGCTCTGCGGTCCAACTAATCGCGAGGCAACGAATCGATAATCAAATTCGTTGCCAACGAATTTAATAATCGATTTTAATCGATTTAATCGATTAGTTGTTGCAGCCCTACTACACACACATAAAACTCAGGTCTGGGTATGGTGTCCTCTTTTCCTCTATACTGCAACTGCAGTTTGGACGCCAAACATACCCCCGCTTGTACCTTGCGTCATCTGTTGCCCGTCGACAAACAGGCCGTTTTTATTCTCTAAAAGTTGCTTAAAACGAGTACGGCTCTGGTGAGTATATCCGTATTACGGAACCATAATAACCAGCTTTTAGCAGTAATTACAATCATTTATGTTTTAAAACCAATTGTATAATAGAGATTGAGAAACAGCTGTCAGTATGAAAACCCATCACCAACACATAGTGTTTAAGAACCACTGCAATATATTAGATTGAGTTAACTCTCCTCTGCTCCATTTCTTAGCCCCGTTTCTTTGAGGATTTCGGCTATTAGTTTCCTCACATTTCCACAGACTGACTTAGACTACCTACCTTGGACCCAGTGTTCACTGCATCTTTGAGTGTGGCCTGTTAGTGCTACTGTGAAATGTTAATGTCAGATATGGTGGTGTGCTGGCTCCGAACTCCGCCGCCTCCTTTGGTCACAGGATCTCCATTGGCATTGGTATGCAGCTTCCTCCGCACCACAAAAACTCAGTGCCGCTGGTTAAAACACTTTTCATATCTATGCAGGTGCAATGAATGGTGTCTGACAAGGGCGCTTGTCTGCCAATTGGAGTATTCTTATAAAGGCAGCACCCTGCCAAGATGAAAGCCCCAGGTGACGATGGAGAGAGAGAGAGGTGTCACGTATACGAGAGAAATGAAACAGGCAGATGGGAGGGAGGAAGAGAGAGGGAGGGGAGGCATGGAGAGGGGTAGATAGAGAGATATATGCAAACAGATAGAGAAGTTAGGAGCGCTGGAAAACCAGATTCCTTTGACTGAGAAAATGTTGATAAAGGCATGACTTTCTAGAGGGCCATTTGTCTTTCTATGTGGATTCTAATCCAATAGCCACACACTAAAAAAAATATAATATTATTATTACTATCATTATTATTATGCTGTATTTCAACCACAAAAGGAAAAAAATGGGCATCAATACAAAAAAGAAAACTACACCATTTACTCACCATCCAGAACTGTTTTAAATGTTCTCAAGAAAGGACAGAATATTTTTAGAAATCGCTAAGAGCACAGTGGGGAAAGTGGTTCACACAGGCGTGCAGGCGTGTGTTTCACCATATTTGTTATTGCATGCATTTTAATGCGTGTCAAAGAGCAGAATGTCAGGACCTTACAAAATGCCATCTCTTCCAGTTTGTTTCAATCACACCGCTCATGTGTGTGAACACACTAGATACAAACATGGCTCATTTCCTCAATATCTCATGCATGGCTGCTGTTCTTTTTTTGGCTCTGTCATTTTTTTTTCTTTTTTTTTGCCCTGCTCTGTTTTCATTTCGTTTTTTTTTTCTCTTCCCCCTGATTCTCCTTGTTAATCTGTCTTTGCTCCAAATTCCCATCTGTACGTGGTGGAGGAACAGATGCGATATAGGAATTCCCGCCTCTCCCCTCCCTCTCATCTTGTCTCCCCTCCATCCCTCTCATTCTGACATCTCCCTCGCCCCCAACCCATTAACCACACACACACGCACACGCACCCACACACGCGCGCACACACACACACACGTACACACACGCAGACACACACACAGACACACACAATGTTTAGCTGTTCCCCCGCCCCTGTCTCTTCTCATCACATCACAGTGGGGCTTTAAGAGAGCGCTGGCACAGCAGTGGCCAGTGACTGCAGACATGACAGTCAGAATGTCAGCCCAGCCACAGGCGCACCATCATTAAGCAACATCACACTGGAGGTCGTGCTGCTGTCCTGTGTATCAGCATGGCTGTGATGCAGTTGTATATAAAGCTATTCACCAAGCAATGGTAATTTGAAGCAATAGATGATTCTCGTCTGTTTGTCTCCGCCAAAAACAAAAACAGTTCCCCTCAGGATTCCACTAACAGGTAGCACTGGGCAATATATCAATATTATATCAATATCGTGATATGAGACTAGATGAGACTAGATATTGTTGCTGCATTACAGTAAAGTGGTGCAATTTCCAGAATTGACCTAGACTCAGCCCTCAGTCTTAATCCGTTTCACTCCTGTAAGACTGAGAATATTACTATTTAAATCTTTGCATAACGTTAGGTGGCGCTGTTGGAAGCCTTGCATCGGAGAACCAATCATGAGTGTTGTGGGCGGGCCTGCTTTCTTGGGGCAGTGACGCTCATGCAGAACCGATGTCTCGCAAAACATCGCCGCGTTCGCGGAGAAACATATTAATCACTTAGAAACAAACATAACCTGTTAATAGGACGCGTTTCATCCGGCCCCGGCGGCTAGAGGTCTTTTCCCCAGCGATAAGCCAGACTCCCGAGGCTGACGTTACAGAGCCTGCTGATGACTCACAGTAGCAAGCGGACCACTTCCGGGTAGGAAACATTATTGTAAAATAAACAACAGCTATAAATTTTGTTTGGAGCATATCAGCTTCATGCTCTGTGTTAGGACTATGATAAATGGCATTGCCGCTAGCAAATAAAATTCTAATAATAAATGTAGGCGTGTCTGCTGCCGGCCGTTCTCGCCGGGCTCGGACAGACAGTTTCTGACAGTGAAATTCCCAGACGTTTGGTGAGCTGCGCCACCAAACGTCTGGGAGCCGAGACTAGAATTGACCAGACTAGCTGTTCTACTATTTGCCTTTACCCACTTAGTCATTATGCACATTACTATTATGGCTGGTTATTTATCAACAAGACTAGGCAAACAGTTAAGTCGGACCCGGACTGCTGCTCAACACTCACGGATGCGTAGGGCTAGGCAATATGGCAAAAAAATATCATCACAATATTTTTTCCATATTGATATGTCACGAGAACGTTATATAATTTGATAATGCTGCCAGTTTGAGTATCCTGATAATGACTGATGAAGCCTGAAGAAACCAGAAGGTTCATTAGTTAAACTTCAGGAGCCGAGTGCACCAGCTGTAGGTGTAACGCTACGTCCGACGTAGAACTCAAAGTTACGACTAACTTCATTTTATGACTAGTGCACCATGTAGTCTTAAGCCCTGTATGCGCTGCGCCTGGGTGTAACTTTTACGTCTGGTATGGAGCAGGCGTAAAAGTTACACCTAATGCGTACCCATACTGACTGGCAGCTGTCTCATCTTGATCTGCGCTGTCGGGACTGACAGCTCTGTGCTGTCAGTGCCGTTCAGTCCTGTGATGCGGGGGAATCTTCTCCAAAAATATCGATCCATATGTGTGTGACGTTTTGGGCGCAGGACCTCCGCTCGTCGGCGGGTTTTTAAAAGCTGATGCGTCGGAAGATCTTCCCATTTCTTCCTGACTTCGTCAACTGCCCGCAGTGCGCAGTCCGCCATCACATTCATTACTGATTGCACTTGTGATTCTGTTTGTTTGTGTTGGCGCTGTTAAATTGAGCTGTGAGAACGTTTCTATGCTTTGAATACAACTCTATAAGTCTGAGCTGAGTTGGAGCTGTCTGTCAGCTGTCTCGAGCTCGTCTGAGAGAAGTGTGTTGCTTGGCAACAAGCACGTATTCACGTGGACGCGCACGTCCGCAGCCTAAAGACCGGGCGCAGCTAC
Organism: Poromitra crassiceps; assembly: GCF_964638095.1. Taxonomy (NCBI): domain Eukaryota; kingdom Metazoa; phylum Chordata; class Actinopteri; order Beryciformes; family Melamphaidae; genus Poromitra; species Poromitra crassiceps. The sequence goes on along the minus strand of NC_139623.1, from coordinate 76,004,261 downwards.
GACCATGGTAAGTCAGGCTTGGTGCACTCGGTGTAAATTCAAATCACAACGTCGGGCGTAGCTAAGACCAGCGTAACAGTTAAGACCTACTTTTTTACGCCCAGCTGGTGCACTCGGCTCCAGGAGCCGAGTGCACCAGCTGGGCGTACGCCTAGGTGTAACGCTACGTCCGACGTAGAACTCAAAGTTACGACTAACTTCATTTTATGACTAGTGCACCATGTAGTCTTAAGCCCTGTATGCGCTGCGCCTGGGTGTAACTTTTACGTCTGGTATGGAGCAGGCGTAAAAGTTACACCCAATGCGTACCCATACTGACTGGCAGCTGTCTCATCTTGATCTGCGCTGTCGGGACTGACAGCTCTGTGCTGTCAGTGCCGTTCAGTCCTGTGATGCGGGGGAATCTTCTCCAAAAATATCGATCGATATGTGTGTGACGTTTTGGGCGCAGGACCTCCGCTCGTCGGCGCGTTTTTAAAAGCCGATGCGTCGGAAGATCTTCCCATTTCTTCCTGACTTCGTCAACTGCCCGCAGTGCGCAGTCCGCCATCACATTCATTACTGGTTGCACTTGTTATTGTGTTTGTTTGTGTTGGCGCTGTTAAATTGAGCTGTGAGAACGTTTCTACGCTTTGAATACAACTCTATAAGTTTGAGCTGAGTTGGAGCTGTCTGTCAACTGTCTTGAGCTTGTCTGAGAGAAGTGTGTTGCTTGGCAACAAGCACGTATTCACGTGGACGCGCATGTCCGCAGCCTAAAGACCGGGCGCAGCTACGACCATGGTAAGTCAGGCTTGGTGCACTCGGTGTAAATTCAAATCACAACGTCGGGCGTAGCTAAGTCCGGCATAACAGTTAAGACCTACTTTTTTATGCCCAGCTGGTGCACTCGGCTCCAGAATATAGTTTATTAGAGGTATTTGGTAAAAAATATTGTGATATTTGATTTTGTCCATATCACTCAGCCCCGCTACCAAGTGTTGCCAAGCAACAGGTAAACTGTTTCCCAACTACAAGCTAGCTAGCTACTTTTAGGTTAGCACCGACGATTCAGCTTACTATCTTCCCAATCTTCCGCCTCAATCGGCCGACAGTTCATCATTAAGGTCAAATGCATCCATATTTGCTTTGTCGTTGCGAATGAAGTTAAGAGTTGTGTGTGGACAATGGACATGCAGGCTACTGGGAAATGGGAATATCTGCTAAGCATTTGCTTGTTGCACATTATTGTCTGCTAGAAGTGCTAACCAGCTGGTTAGCTTGCCAGCTATAATGTTGTGGTGAACCGCTTTTTATTTCTCCTTACAAGAAGCATTCCAGGCAGAGCTTTCTCCACACCCAAAAACGCTGTGTGAACGTAACCACGGTTACATTAGAACACGTCGTGGAGTGATCCATAGAGTACAGCAGTGATACTCACATGTGGCCCGCGGGCAAAAAATAATAAATTACAGTGCACCTGAACGCAACATGCAAGATACCCGCTGAATAAGTGTCCAAATGTTCATGTCATTCTGGGCAATACTACACTTCTGTTATAGCATTTCAGTCTGGAATATGGAATATCTTTCAATAATCTATGATTTAGCTGCTAAATTGTCAAATACCGCCGTCTGCTCGCTACCCAGGCACTTATGTATGTACTTAACCTAACTAACTATCCGGTGTGCACAACATTGTCAGACTAAACTCCGGCTGACACCCCAAAAACCTACAATCCGCTACAGAAAAATGTATATTGTTTGTTCATTATCTGGCCCCTGGCCTTCTATCATTTCACGAAAGTGGCCCCCGGGCAAAGCAAGTTGAGTATCCCTGCAGTACAGTCTCCCAGTGTTGTTGTACTGTATCAGCATTCAGCACTCATGGAAGGCCTCTTATGCAATCAAATTGCTTGACCGGAACTAACTGTTGTATAACACCTCACAACACCCATCACTACATCCATCGTGCATGATCTCACTGCCGTCTTTGTCTCCTTGTGCCAGTTTCTATCTCTCTACTCCCCTGTTTCCTCCTTCCTCACTCCTACCTTTTATCTACATTCAAGCTGCTCTTAGTCGACTGAAAACCATCACTCCTGTCTGCATATCACCAAAAAATGATGCCGACACTTCAGAGACTTCAATTTTGCTGATGGAGCTGGCAACTGATGAAAGCACTGCCTAGTTAAAGCGATATTTCTCCTCATCTTTTAAAACATCTATTTTGTTACAGCTTAGGCAATAAATGTCCAAATTAATTGCTCTTGAAGTAGATTCACCACTGGCATTCTGTTTTCCTTTTCATGATTATTCCTTAAATGGTGATGAAACAGCATCATTTATTGTGGTGAAGCATCTTATATTTGAATACAACATCTCCTAACGTTCCTTAAGGGTTCACACATCTTTATATAGCTACCGATTAGGGATGTCAACGGTTAACCGTTAATCGATTAACCGTCGCTAACGTCGTTGTTCGGTTATTGCTGTCGGTCTATCAGTTAATATTATTAAAAAAAAAAAAATTTTTTTTTTTTTTTTTTTTTTTTTTGGACACGTTTTTTGAGTTTCCTTGCAGATTTTGCACAGTGTTTTGCATCATGCAACTATTTTGTTCAAATTTTGTTCAATTGTTGGCAGCAAATCGAAATAGGCTATATTTTGTTTAAGTTTTTATGCTGCAAAAGACAGTAGGCCTAATGTGAAAAAATCAAAAGAAATAACAGATTGTTGTTGTTGTAATGTTTACATAAACAGGAAATAAAGCTCTCAAAAATATATTTCCTTGTCATCCATATAAGAGCCAGAATGATTTTGGAATGATTACCTGATCAAAATGTGGCAATAAACTTATAAATTTCAGCAAAGCCAACAAAAAATAAAGGCATAATTCTAACACAAAAAGCATTAACATTTCAGCATCTAAATAGACACGCCTTGTTTGGGCATGAGCTCATTGAGTAAATAGACAAAAAAAAAAAAAAAAAAAAATTATATTAAAAAATTATGAATTAACCGATAGGTTAATCGATTATTAGCGTCAGTTAATCGAAAGTGAAATTAACCGAAAATTGACATCCCTACTACCGATATCACGATATAGACTTAAATGTATCGAAAAGTGATTACATTTAGGACTGGAATTACCACTCGATAAAGTCCAACAGAACAGAACAGAAAGGCAGGGAATCTGGTTTTATGAGGCAACCGGGCAAGGATGCAATCAATCAATCTCAGCTTTATCTCTTAAGCTGCGTTCACACCGACCTATTAAAGTTTTTTGCTGGCATCGAGTTTACATACAAAGTCAATGCAAACGAGCGATTGAGCGTATATATTCGCCCGGGAGAAAAATCGCTGGGCGTCCGAGCGACAGAGACAGAGCGACACACTTTGTGTGCCTGTTGATGAGCGATTTAAACAGAGCGACAGAGCGATTCCAAAGGGTTGAATCAAGCGACAGAGCGAAAAATAAATATCTCGGTGTGAACACAGCTTTACTGATCGATTCCCATAGTAGACCTCAAACAACATTGTGTGGGACATAAAGATTGCAACACATTGCAACATGAGCCTTGGTCTCAGGGAAATGTATCAAATGATAGCCTTGGATTCTGTTCCTATTAAAGACCTATGAATATGCAAAATCAGGAAAGTGCTTATCATTCTTATCATCTCAGCATGTCGCATAAAGATATAAACAGTGTAATTGAACTGCTGACATGTGTCAAATTATTTCTAGCTGTCATGTGCAATTTGATTAGCCTGGTAAACCGCCCGTCACGTGAACTCACATTTCATTTGGTTCTCTGTGACGGTCTGGACCCGCACAGGCAGTTAAGATGATTGGTCGAGCCATGCCGGCTCGACGAATCAGCGGCGGCCGTAGGCGGGCTCAGGCTCGTCTGGGCAAGTAGTGGGTACATGGTCTTTGTAGTTCTTTTCACTCGTCAACATGGCTGCCGCCGCGGAAGTGACAGGCAGTCTGAATGAAATTGAATGTAACGTTCCCAATTCTATGTATTAAATTCTAAAAAACGACCCTCAACATTTGGGAAGGCTAAGCCACACAACTAGTTCGTTATAATCTAACTAAATGCTTCGAAGGTGACTTTACGACCGTGAGGACTCAATCAATGAATACCATGGAGATCATCCACAGGCACCTTCGGCGATCTGATTGGTTGAAGTTAACACCCACCAGCGGTGATAGACAGATGGGTCATCCAATCACCTGCCAAGTAGCTTGGAAAAGTGCCCGCCTCCGTCAGCGGGTCTGGTGACTTCATTCCCAGATCGACTGGTTTAGTGAAACCTATGTGGAGCTATACCGTCCATCTGGCAGCGTCAGGTTACAATTTGATACTGTGTGAGACTTTATGTTTGACTCTCTAGGTTTAATTCCAGCTTAATCCTGACTTACTTGAAATTCTATTTTCTGATGGGTCGACAGCGTTTCCGCTAGCACTCACAGCTGCAGGACATCGTGTCCTTTAAGATTTCAAATAAAGGACAAGTGGTATAATTTCAGGACACATTAAATCTGTGTTTATTGAGCTTAAAAACCTACGATGCGCTATCTGGTGTGGCGATGGTCCAGCTGGTCCAGGCGGAAAACGCTAACGTCCCGATAATATAATAGATCCACGTTAGCAAGCAGGCAGAAAACACTAGCCTCTAGCTACGTTAACAAGGAGGCAGAAAACACTAGCCTCTAGCTACGTTAACAAGCAGGCAGAAAACACTAGCCTCTAGCTACGTTAACAAGGAGGCAGAAAACACTAGCCTCTAGCTACGTTAACACGCAGGCAGAAAACACTAGCCTCTAGCTACGTTAACAAGCAGGCAGAAAACACTAGCCTCTAGCTACGTTAGCAAGCAGGCAGAAAACACTAGCCTCTAGCTACGTTAGCAAGCAGGCAGAAAACACTAGCCTCTAGCTACGTTAACAAGCAGGCAGAAAACACTAGCTTCTAGCTACGTTAGCAAGCAGGCAGAAAACACTAGCCTCTAGCTACGTTAACAAGGAGGCGGAAAACACTAGCCTCTAGCTACGTTAGCAAGCAGGCAGAAAACACTAGCCTCTAGCTACGTTAACAAGCAGGCAGAAAACACTAGCCTCTAGCTATGTTAGCAAGCAGGCAGAAAACACTAGCCTCTAGCTACGTTAACAAGGAGGCGGAAAACACTAGCCTCTAGCTACGTTAACAAGCAGGCGGAAAACACTAGCCTCTAGCTACGTTAACAAGGAGGCGGAAAACACTAGCCTCTAGCTACGTTAACAAGCAGGCGGAAAACACTAGCCTCTAGCTATGTTAACAAGCAGGCAGAAAACACTAGCCTCTAGCTACGTTAGCAAGCAGGCAGAAAACACTAGCCTCTAGCCACGTTAACAAGGAGGCGGAAAACACTAGCCTCTAGCTACGTTAACAAGCAGGCAGAAAACACTAGCCTTTAGCTACATTAACAAGCAGGCAGAAAACACTAGCCTCTAGCTATGTTAACAAGCAGGCAGAAAACACTAGCCTCTAGCTACGTTAACAAGCAGGCAGAAAACACTAGCCTCTAGCTACGTTAACAAGGAGGCAGAAAACACTAGCCTCTAGCTACGTTAACAAGCAGGCGGAAAAAACTAGCCTCTAGCTACGTTAACAAGCAGGCGGAAAACACTAGCCTCTAGCTACGTTAGCAAGCAGGCGGAAAACACTAGCCTCTAGCTACGTTAACAAGCAGGCGGAAAACACTAGCCTCTAGCTACGTTAACAAGGAGGCGGAAAACACTAGCCTCTAGCTACGTTAACAAGCAGGCGGAAAACACTAGCCTCTAGCTACGTTAACAAGCAGGCGGAAAACACTAGCCTCTAGCTACGTTAACAAGCAGGCGTAAAACACTAGCCTCTAGCTATGTTAACAAGCAGGCGGAAAACATTAGCCTCTAGCTACGTTAACAAGCAGGCAGAAAACACTAGCCTCTAGCTACGTTAACAAGCAGGCAGAAAACACTAGCCTCTAGCTACGTTAACAAGCAGGCGGAAAACACTAGCCTCTAGCTACGTTAACAAGCAGGCGGAAAAAACTAGCCTCTAGCTACGTTAACAAGGAGGCGGAAAAAACTAGCCTCTAGCTACGTTAACAAGCAGGCGGAAAACACTAGCCTCTAGCTACGTTAACAAGCAGGCGGAAAACACTAGCCTCTAGCTACGTTAACAAGCAGGCGGAAAACACTAGCCTCTAGCTACGTTAACAAGCAGGCAGAAAACACTAGCCTCTAGCTACGTTAACAAGCAGGCAGAAAACACTAGCCTCTAGCTACGTTAACAAGCAGGCAGAAAACACTAGCCTCTAGCTACGTTAACAAGCAGGCAGAAAACATTAGCCTCTAGCTACGTTAACAAGGAGGCAGAAAACACTAGCCTCTAGCTACGTTAACAAGCAGGCGGAAAACACTAGCCTCTAGCTACGTTAACAAGCAGGCGGAAAACACTAGCCTCTAGCTACGTTAGCAAGCAGGCAGAAAACACTAGCCTCTAGCTACGTTAACAAGCAGGCGGAAAACACTAGCCTCTAGCTACGTTAACAAGGAGGCGGAAAACACTAGCCTCTAGCTACGTTAACAAGCAGGCGGAAAACACTAGCCTCTAGCTACGTTAACAAGCAGGCGGAAAACACTAGCCTCTAGCTACGTTAACAAGCAGGCAGAAAACACTAGCCTCTAGCTACGTTAACAAGCAGGCAGAAAACACTAGCCTCTAGCTATGTTAACAAGCAGGCAGAAAACACTAGCCTCTAGCTACGTTAACAAGCAGGCGGAAAAAACTAGCCTCTAGCTACGTTAACAAGCAGGCGGAAAAAACTAGCCTCTAGCTACGTTAACAAGCAGGCGGAAAACACTAGCCTCTAGCTACGTTAACAAGCAGGCGGAAAACACTAGCCTCTAGCTACGTTAACAAGCAGGCGGAAAACACTAGCCTCTAGCTACGTTAACAAGCAGGCAGAAAACACTAGCCTCTAGCTACGTTAACAAGCAGGCAGAAAACACTAGCCTCTAGCTACGTTAACAAGCAGGCGGAAAACACTAGCCTCTAGCTACGTTAACAAGCAGGCGGAAAACACTAGCCTCTAGCTACGTTAACAAGCAGGCGGAAAACACTAGCCTCTAGCTACGTTAACAAGCAGGCGGAAAACACTAGCCTCTAGCTACGTTAACAAGGAGGCGGAAAACACTAGCCTCTAGCTACGTTAACAAGCAGGCAGAAAACACTAGCCTCTAGCTACGCTACGTTAACAAGCAGGCAGAAAACACTAGCCTCTAGCTACGTTAACAAGCAGGCGGAAAACACTAGCCTCTAGCTACGTTAACAAGCAGGCGGAAAACACTAGCCTCTAGCTACGTTAACAAGCAGGCGGAAAACACTAGCCTCTAGCTACGTTAACAAGCAGGCAGAAAACACTAGCCTCTAGCTACGTTAACAAGCAGGCAGAAAACACTAGCCTCTAGCTACGTTAACAAGCAGGCAGAAAACACTAGCCTCTAGCTACGTTAACAAGCAGGCGGAAAACACTAGCCTCTAGCTACGTTAACAAGCAGGCGGAAAACACTAGCCTCTAGCTACGTTAACAAGCAGGCGGAAAACACTAGCCTCTAGCTACGTTAACAAGCAGGCGGAAAACACTAGCCTCTAGCTACGTTAACAAGCAGGCAGAAAACACTAGCCTCTAGCTACGTTAACAAGCAGGCAGAAAACACTAGCCTCTAGCTACGTTAACAAGCAGGCGGAAAACACTAGCCTCTAGCTACGTTAACAAGGAGGCGGAAAACACTAGCCTCTAGCTACGTTAACAAGCAGGCGGAAAACACTAGCCTCTAGCTATGCTACGTTAACAAGCAGGCAGAAAACACTAGCCTCTAGCTACGTTAACAAGCAGGCAGAAAACACTAGCCTCTAGCTACGTTAACAAGGAGGCGGAAAACACTAGCCTCTAGCTACGTTAACAAGCAGGCAGAAAACACTAGCCTCTAGCTACGTTAACAAGCAGGCGGAAAACACTAGCCTCTAGCTACGTTAACAAGCAGGCAGAAAACACTAGCCTCTAGCTACGTTAACAAGCAGGCGGAAAACACTAGCCTCTAGCTACGTTAACAAGGAGGCGGAAAACACTAGCCTCTAGCTACATTAACAAGCAGGCGGAAAACACTAGCCTCTAGCTACGCTACGTTAACAAGCAGGCAGAAAACACTAGCCTCTAGCTACGTTAACAAGCAGGCAGAAAACACTAGCCTCTAGCTACGTTAACAAGCAGGCAGAAAACACTAGCCTCTACACATTAGCATCAGGCTACAGTTCTCAGACGATAGGATAGCATGCAAAACTTTAGCCGTACAAACACACTTATTACAAATGAGTCAGCCTAATAAGAGTACTAGAAAATAGTAGACTTGGCTTGCTTTGGGTAGCTAGTTACCCACTAAGTTAAGAGGAAAACACACGCTATAGACGGTTTTCACCTGTGTGTTGCGCAATAGCCACCACCCCTCAGCATGGCTGTATTCAGACCCGAATTATAAACCGGAAACCGGAGAACGTTATAAACATTATAAATAGAGTCACGTTATAAACAACTAACCAACGCTGGGGGTCCGTGTGGAAACAGTGTTACTCAAAATGGTTAAAAGTTAAATCAATTTGGTCATTCAGTGGCATTTTACTGCCATGTAAAGTAACTAACGTTAGCCGCTAGCATTAGCCAAAGTAGCCGTCTATATCAGTGCCCCAGTGCACAGCAGCGAGCGCAACACAAACCTCACTGCACTGTCAAAAATCCCAACACTCAGTCCCGCCCAGCTGCCCCATTAGTCAATAGCATTTTAGAGAAACGTGATGTACCTCTCTAAACTGATCAATCAGAAGCAGCTAAAGGCGAGCAGTACTAGCAGCTTAGTTTGTCACACCTCGTGTGGAGCTGTTTGACAGTGTTACCAAACTGCCGTGCACCGAAACTTTAAAAACACCGGTGAGTGTGCTCGCTGCTGGCTTATGCCAGTTTGTTTGAACCAAACTATAAAGTGACAGGTCAATATCCTTGACTCGGGGTTTAACCCGGGGTTATACAATAATTAATTGCGTCGGGACTCGGGAGATAATTTACAGGACACGGTGTCCTGCAGATTTTAATTGACAGATTTTTGATGAATTTTAAAAAGGTTAATGTCCTGCAATTACGGGACAACGGAAACCCTGCCTCACGATACGACTCAATACGTGATAGGGGATCCACAATTCGATACAAACCGTGCAAAAATATGTTTATTTCTGAGCCACAAATCAAATCAAATTCTAGCAATGGCATTATCTTGATAGAGTGCAAACCAAAATGTATCAATCTTGTTACAAAGTGCAAATAATATAATTTGGATGGAGATCTTGAGAAATTGTGATGGTCAAGCCATCCCATTTGTGATTACAGAATAGCAAATATTGCCCCACGATACATATTGTCACATTTTTGTATGGCCCATCCCCTTACCATCAATTGAGTTGATGTCCACAATGAAACTGAATTGACTCCGGCCGGCCCTACAGTAGGACCATAATGCCTATGCCGGTCAAAGGTGACTCCAGGATTAGACGGTATGAAGGTCACCTCAACTGAAGCAGGCTGGACGACGGCCGGCTGTATGGAGGAACTCCTCTGCTCTCGGGTATATGGCTCTGTTCTTTGTTGGAGCCTCATTTTTAATAAGATTAGGATGACCAGAGCATTACGACAGGGGCTTAGGATCGGCGCTTACTCCTAGAGAGTAGGCTACCATTTAACAGCTCAACGCAACTGCGGTTAACACGGTATCATTATTACTATTGTGTGTGTGTGTGTGTGTGTGTGTGTGTGTGTGTGTGTGTGTGTGCGCGTGTGTGTGTGAGGAAGACAAAGGGGTGTTGGATGTAGGGGTGATTTGTGAGTGTGTGCAGTTATGATCTAATATTTGCCCCAGTCAAAGTCCCTCCATTCAGCAGTTTCTTGTCCCCTCCCATCTCTGTCTCTCCACTATCCCTCTGAACTACAGAGTAGTATGATACTGCTGCTCTGAGGCGTCTCAGAGGATTAGCACAGATTACCATTAGCTGGTCCATTTGAACTGGATACACATACATCAGCATTAGCATGTTGGCAAATTCATCTGGGAGAGAGAGAGGGAGGGAGAGAGTCATACAGTTTTAAAAGAGAGTAGAATAAGTCATTGTCTTGTCATTCTTCATTTTATTTCGAATCAAGAAAAGCGCCAGACAAATTTCCAAAAGAAGACCTGCCAGCGCCTTTCTGTAATTCATTCTCTATGGTAACGCTAGGTATGCTCCTCTTTGCTACGCTCTTGGCGGCTAGTGTTTTTTGGCGGAGCGCTCTGGGCGTCTCGAGCTGAAAAAAGGTCAACATTTGGAGGAAAAGCGCGCTGCTCGTCATGTCACTCCTCCTACTTCTTCTCCTGCCATGGGGACCTTCAACCTCCACTGCTGCTGCTAACGTCAGGTTTACAGGGGGTGAAATTAACAACTCTCTAGTACTCACAAAGGGTGCTAACCCCTCTCCTAGCCCTGTTCTTAGAACCTTAGATGAGAGTACCATACTCTCACATTTTGAGACTATCTCTCTAGATGCGCTTTCAAAAATACTACTTTCATCTAAATCTACAACCTGTTTATTCGACCCTCTCCCTGCAAAGTTGATTAAGGAACTCCAATACTAGGCCCCCCCTTACTTACCATTATCAATAGCTCTCTCTCCTCTGGCATTGTCCCTGCCTCCTTCAAATCTGCTGTAATTAAACCTCTACTTAAAAAGCCAAATCTTGATTCTGAGGTTCTTAACAACTTCAGACCAATCTCAAATCTCCCCTTCCTCTCTAAAGTTCTTGAAAAAGTAGTCTTGACCCAATGAACTGACTACCTCTCGCGTAATAGGAATGCATCTATGTGCCTCTGTGTGCCTCACTTGTCTACTCACTGTTTTTGCAAAGCACAATGTGTGCTCTACCCAACCGGAGCAAAGTGAGAGAAAAGCAAATAGCTTTAAGATAGGCAGTGAAATTACCCGTAATTGGAGGCCATTTATAAACATAATAACTTCTTTGTTTCCTCAGCAGGAGGGCCAGGGCTGGGGAAGCCTTTTGATTAGAACTGGAGATGAGTTAGCTATAAAACTACTGAGCCCAGCCTTCAAGAGTTTCACGCTGTGTGTGTGTGTGCGTGTTTGCGGCATGTACTGTATGTGTGCGTGGATGTGTGTGCGTGTGTGTGTGTGTGTGTGTGTGTGTGTGTGTGTGTGTGTGTGTGCGTGCGTGCGTGCGTGTGTGTGCGCGCATGTGTGTGCTAAAAGGCAGAAATTAGTGAGAAATCATTTTGGGCAGGCAATATTAAAGGAAAAGATCATCTACAAACGCCATTATCCAGTCCCACCAGGATTTTTTTGTGTGTGTGATTGTTGCGATCAAAAATGCTTGATTTTGCAGTCGCTTTTCTAAAAAAAAAGTAATTCGCAGTTTTATGTGTTGTTGTTTTTTGCTTTTTTTTGGCTGTAAAACTGCGCAAACTGGGAAATATTGTAAGTTGAGGAATCTGTTTTGCTGTTTTTGTGGAGAAACTGCAGCGATTTTGAAAAATTGCAAGGGGACCTCATTATTTTCTGCACTTTGCTTCTGCAGTTCTTTAGCAGCAAGAAGATGCTGCCTTCAACATGCTGTCGTAAATATTGTTATTACGAGCAGAACTATCTGTATATACAATTGAGTTTGTCTGTTTGTTTCAAGTTCTGTGTTCAGCCACAGCTACGCCATTTTCCGTGCAATTGGGCTGAAACCTTCAGGGTGTGTAAAGGGCACCCATGCGGGTGACCCGACGGAGCCGGATTTTGTAATTAGGCTAATTAGCTAATGATGTGATGTCATCAGTGATGATGTCATCAACGATGATGTCAAAAGTGATGTCATAAGGGCGCGTGCACGCACGTACACACACACACACACAAGGAGGCATTGTGACAAGATCAACTTGTATCACGTATGAGATCAGTGATCAGTGATGTCATAGGGGGGAACACACACACACTAATGATGTCATCAGTGATATCATAATGGGGCACACAAACCCAAGGAGGCATTGTGACATCACTGATGCAATAACATTTACTGAGCAACATGCACGCGTGCGCCAATAGGGCAGGCGAGGCCGAGCTACAGGCGAGGCCGAGCCGAGCGTAGCACGTGAGATGCCTAGTGGCTTAAACCACCCATTAAAGTAGGAAAAGCAGATGGGAAAGTCAAATTTTACATGATATCTGAGATGTGACATTTTCACTCTTCATTTAACTTTTAGGTGTCAATAAAGTTAAAATATTCATTACATAACTAATGTGATTTTTCTCCTGTTTCTGGCTGATGAGCTTTTTTGGTGGCTATTTTAGAAACCAAGTGGTACAGACCACTGCTCCGACTGTTTTGTTTTGTTTGCTCTGTCTGTCTTGCCATGTTTTAACTAGGGATGCGCCGATCCGATACTGGTATCGGGTATCGGCCCCGATATAGCACAAAATTCTAGATCGGGTATCGGTGGCAAATGGCCCGATCCATAGACCGATTCATAGGGGCCATTCTATTCACTCTAATTCTATGTGTGTGCAGCGTGTTACGTCATACGCTAGCAACGTGCTCAGCACGCCTGCCTGGCTGTTTCCAAACAAGCTGATGTAGGCTAGGCAGCAGCAGCTAACAGCATGGAGCAAGCCAAAGGATCACCTATTTGGAGGTATTTCACGCTAGCTACAGCAACCAGTTTGACACAGGGCTCGACATTAACAGCTGCCCAGTTGATAAGGTGACATCACACGGAACCTCTCTCTCCCTCTCTCATCTCCCTGACGCAGCTAGTTAACGATCTTTAACGAGCAGCAGCTGTTGCATGCTTGTATGTGGTGAAACGCTGTCCAGAGACAATAATATGGACTGTCTATAACCCTGAAGTTTGCGTGAGGACATAGCCTACATGTAAGCTGTGATATTTCTGTTGTGAATAATTCTAACTTTGTTTGTTTAGCATAGCCTACTTGCCGACGTCTTGCTCAATTGACTGACGGTTTAGGTACCCTACTTTTCAGATGAAGTTACCTTACGTTATTATCAGTGCTGGTCAGGCTAATGTAGGCTAATGTTGATTATTGTGTGCTAATAATAATAGCCTAATTCTGTATGGCTTTATTGGTGTATGGACTAGGGTTGCACGATATACCGGTATTAGTATGGTACCGCGGTTCCCTGCCGTTAAAAAGGATACTATACCACGTTAATTTAGTACCGATACTTAAAAAAATGTCATGGGTTGCGTCAGTGTGCGACCGTGGTGTTTGTTAGCGGAGGAGAGAGACACAGCGGCATTAAAGTTGAGAGCCTGTGTCCCAGTTCACTTGAAGGCAACACAGCCTTGCCTTGAACCAATGGTGACTCGTGAAAAGTGAAAAAAAGCTCTCCCTGACTCTGTCTGCTTCATGTGTGGGCGTGCCGACCATGGTGCCGACTTTCCCCTCTTCCCTCTCTGCTCGCTCTCTGGCCATTCAGTCCTCAGTCACTGCAGCACCTGACATACAGGACAGACACAGCGAAAATGGCAGTGGCGTCTTCTAGTCTTGCAAGCCGACCAACGCTTGTAGAAAAAGCAGATGCACGAAGCGAAATATGGAAATATTTTGCTTACGTTGCCGACAGCGAAGGCAAGCCCGTGGACACATCGAAACCAGTGTGTAAAAGGTGCTTCAACGCGACCCAAGCGAAAGGCTCAAACACATCGAACCTGGCTAAACATCTTGCCGACAGGCACCCCGACCTGTTTAAAGAGTTTAAAGACCGACAGGTTAGCGAACGTGAACGATAAACATACATGCCCTCAAATAAGTCAAACGAGCATTGTGTGACAAGCTAACTTGTTTCACTGAAAAAGTTTGCTTGTCACAATAGCCTACTAGTTTACAGTGAAACACGAGGCAATGTGATGGAGCACAGATCTCTGCCAAGGAGCAAGTCATGACATGTAACGTTTAGGGGAGGGGACATCAGATGACTGCATACCATGTACAATATTTAATAACACTATGGCCCTCAATGCCAGTGTTATTAAAGCTTTTACATGGTAAGCAGTCATCTGATGTCACCTATCCTAATATTTACAATAATCCCAATTATTAATGATATACGAATTCATTGTAAAATATAGCCGCAAGCGGCGATGGGCGGGGTTCAAGCCTTGTGCAGATGACATAGCTTCTGATTCTGACTAGGACATCCTCCTTGATATATCTAACAAGTTTCGCGATCATTGGACAAACAGGTGTGGAGTTACAGCCTTTTTTATGTTAAGCCACGCCCATTTCTGGCGTTTATGGCGCCCCCTTTTGTTGTAATGAGCGGAAGACCCGCCTTAAGAAACTTCTGATTGGACTAATGAGTGGAAGACCTGCCTTTCTGCTTCCCATTCCGGTTGGCGCATGCTTCTCCCCCACGAATTACAGACGGTATGGCAGAAGCATTTGAAAATTGCGGAAATTAACTCGTCTGTTCTAAGAGACTAAGCTGTAGCCGCATCTAAACGACACACAACGACACAACTCACACCCTTTCTCTCTGGGAAATTGGCCATGATGTTGTTTGTGATTTTCACAAAGTCATACATCAAGGACAGGCTGATAAAAATAGCGGGGACATGGCCATTCATTTCCGTTTCTTAGAAAATGTCAACTTTTCTCTGATTGGATCAAAATTGGAGCCGACCTCAAACTATCCAATCAGAGAAAAGTTGACATTTTTTAAGAAAGGTCCAATGGCGATCCCTGTAAAGGACTATGTATTTTTTCACTCCGAATCCAATGTCGCCATCCGTGAGTCTCTAGAGTGCCTTTTAAACATGAACTCTGGATCATGTCCTGCTAGAGAGAGCAGGATATTTTCAGGTTTTGCCTTTCTAAACATCAGGGGTCTTTGTTAAGAAACAACTGGATATGAGCCGTTTTTTCTGCCAGTGGGCGGGGGGGCGGCGCGGTAGCATCTATCGAAAACAAGAAATGTGATAGGAAGCAGCTGTAGCTATGAGGCAGTCAAAATAGTGGTCGCACCGTCGTCAATCACTGTGGGTGATCTATTTTACAAGTGGCAACTAGTCATATCTGCCTAGTTTTAAATGTAGGCTATTTCTCCCCACAAAAGTTTGATAGCCTATCAGTCAGTCAGCTCCTATCCTCTACGCAGTGGAGAGGCACACAACACTGCCTGCTGATATAATTGGCTGCATCACGTTAGCGACAAATCTGGAGACTTCAAAAAGCATGCCGTTGGTTTTAACGGAGTCCATTCCAACGAGGGGTGGCAATGTGCCAAAAAATGAGCGCTTCACATTGCTACATAAAGCAGGCGCAGCCCAGTCAAAATAGTGGTCGGACTGTCGTCAATCACTGTGGGTGATTTATTTTACAAGTGGCATTTCAAGTCATATCTAACTAGTTTTCAATGTATTTCTCCCCACACAAGTTAGGCTTTTTCTGACATGGGAGCAAGCAAGCAGCAGCAGCAGCAGACCTGATGCACTGGACCTGCCTGGCTGCAGCTGAAGCGCATTGGCCAAACAATCAATCAATCCGTTTTTGCAGCACTTGAGGAAACCGTGAGTTTGCTCGTTGATATAAGCGATTGCCCGAACGATTCATTAATTAATAAACTAGTGAACGTGAAGTGAGTCACGAGCCACACCTGCCCACTACGGATATGCGGATAATATCCTGCCAGCTGTTTAACATGAGCTGCGATTGCGTGGAAGCGGATCTTATACCGGTGGTCGAGGTAGATAAGATACGGACTCGCGGGAGTGCGCGTAGGCCGGCTAATTGTTGTTTAACATGCAGGCCAACCGGCTAGGTGCAGGTTATAATACGGATTCCACTGCATGTTAAGAAGTGGCTTATGAGTTATGGTTGCGGAGATACGTCCGCCCAGCCTGCAGGACTACAGGAGAGAGATAGTTTCAAGTCACTGAACAAACACTCTATTTCAGTGATTGCTGTCACAATATAGAGCCATTTAACACTTATTGGAACACAAAAACATCGCTGAATGTAGCTTTAAGTAGTTATGGGTCGGCCTATGTGAGTAGATGCATAACGTCCCAAGGAATCCAGGGGAAAAAAAGGTTTGATTATAGACCCTACGGTTCAAAAGTTATGAACAAAAACATAAAGAGGGCTGTTATAGCACCACCATCTTGTCAATTGGTGGATTTTTTTCGTGGATAGTAAAAGACCCCTCTGTGAACCTCCCTAACAAGTTTCGTAGCTGTACCTCGTATGGTTTCTGAGATAGAGCTAATTGAATGCGTTAACATCATTCTCTCTACCCAACATGCAACACTCCTGCTCAGAGTTGCTCTTAAGCTCTATTTATCTGGTCAAATCTCACCGGATTCCTGTTTCCAGTACAATTTTAGCATGTGGTTTTTAACAAAGAAGAGCTGGAGCTGCTCAAAACATAATATGCAAATGAGAGTGAGACCATGAGTGATATACCCACTGTGATACAAGTATAGGTGTGTCTGATGTCTACATAATAGCGTGCGTGCGTCAAGTCAAGTGTCAATACAAGACGTCAGGCTGGCCATAATTCCAATGAATCAGCACTTCCTGGCGCCCTTCAAAATAAAACAATTTAGAAGGTACAGGTACTGAATGCTGCTATAGCGCCCCCTTTTTGTCGAATTGCACCAAATTTGACACGCATGGTCTGGGATGGTCTCCGAAGACCTCCTGCAAGTTTCGTGAAGATTCCTTCATCGGTCATGAAGTTATAACAATTTAGCTGATAGGCCACGCCCTCTCACAACTTTAACGATCAATATCTCCGAAACGAAAGTAGATTTTCAAAAATGCAAAAAGCACGATTGTAGAGCTTGCTCCAAAGATGCTTCCTGGCGATCTTGGTGCAAATCGGTCCAACGGTCTAGGAGGAGATGCAAAAAATAAGTTTTCCAAACTTTTCCAAATATCTCAAAAACTTTCCAGGCGGACATTGAGGGTCCTTATGGCAAACTTGTAGAGCAGGTTCACCTGAACATCTGGAAAAAAAAAGTTTGAAAATCGGACCAATGAAGTTATGGCCTTTAACGTAAAACCGTCGATTATAGCGCCACCTTCAGGCCGATTCGAAAAATCTTTCTTGAGCAGCTACCTGCCAACAATATCTGTCATTGGGCCAAATTTCAGGTCTCTACCATTTACCAACTCACGGGAATTTGCGTTGGGGCAAATGAACAAGAACGGGAATAATAATAATATATTCGGATTTACAAAAACAATAGGGTTTCAGCCCCTTCAGGGCTTGAACCCCTAAAAACACCTAGCCTACATGTATGGGGGGGGGGGGGGGGGGGTACACCACATAATAAACCTACATTTCAATAGCCTAGATTTATGTGAGAAAATAATATATATTACTAGATTAACCATAAATCAGGCACTTCATGTTAATGAAGCTTAGGAGCTGCAAGTACAGAGTACTTTTTTTTTATAAAACAAATAGCTATAATAGTGTAGCAGCTGTGTGAAAATATATTTTATTTATATTATTTATAAGTTTAAACGGTTCACATTCCTTTAAAATATGTTTACAGGAGAGATTATGTTCATTTTACACTAGATAATAAAAGTTCTAGCATGTTCAGCGCCACACGTGGTGGCAGTACTACCAGCATGTAGTAAAATGACTACATGGCTGTGCATTACCTTGTTAAATCAATAAAATAAGTTTTAAGTTCCATGTTTTGTCCCCTCTATTTATTCCAATACTTTTCCTGATGTTTTAGTTTTTTGCCGTGGTATCGTTTCAGTATCGGTATCGAGATACTTAGGCAGGTATCGGTATCGAACTCATAATTTTGGTATCGTGACATCCCTAGTATGGACACAGTTGAAATGTTTATTACTCTCGATTATTAAGACAATCTGTTAATATGTGCTAAAAAAAAAAAAGAGGTAAAGTTAGTTACTTATCTCAATACACAGTGTACTTAGCTATTGTATAACATAAATAATCGTCATATTTGTTATATTTGGATTTAGGCTACATTAAACTCAAGACCATTTATTAGCTTATGTTTATTTCAGACCCTGTAATATCTGTATGTTCACTCAGTTCATGGAAATAATCAAACCTCAAACAACAAAGGATTCTCTGACCGGAATCATTTCCATATTGTACCACCAACCCTTGCCAGTTGACTAAGTGCATAGTATCTTAATTACTAAAATATAAGGTGACTAAGAATGGCAACCATATTACAGTTTCGGCAACCAAAAGCTGATGCCTAGCGACTGTGGAGTCGCAGGGCTGCATTGGGGAGATGAGCGAGAGAGTCTGTGTGTGATGTCATCTTATTAATATCGATTTAGGGTTTTAGGAATATTAGAAACATGTTTATTTTGGGGTGCACATTTTGCTGTTTGCTGTCCCTATTGTTTATATGTTAACACGTTAACTGCCAGCGACGTATGCATACGTCAAGCAGAATCCAACCGTTAACTGCCAGCGACGTATGGATACGTCAAAAAAATCGTTTTTTTTTTTTTGACGGTGGATCCTTGATCTGGCCCTTTTGCATCTTCTATTATACTGTTAGAGCCGCCGGGCGTGTGCAATCCATTCCGCCGACCCACTGAGTGGCGACGGTGCTCAGACTATTGAGTGTTGTTTGGCCAGAAACGCACGCATTCCAGCTGAGCTCAACCGAGGACCCAGAAGCGAACGAGCCTCATTCTCATACTGTAGGCGAAAACCTTTCACACGGGCGCACCCGTGCGCCGGGGGCTTCCACAGGTGGACTGGGTGGAAAGCACACTTTGAAGCGCGCAGCATAAGCCTAGAGTCACACAAGGCTTCGTCAAAGCTCTCAACCGAAAATCCAAGAACGGATTAAGCCACATCCATGCTCGCCGACGAGGGACCGCCAGAGAGAGGCTGCTGCTCACTGCTCAGACAGGCAGGAGAGACTCTGGCTTGTGACTGACAAACACGGAGACACGCCCACGGAGGGAGGAGTTGTAAGGAGAGGGGGTGCGGGTGCTGCTATGGAGGAAATTACTGTTCAGAACTATATTGTTTATGTCTGATGTCTCACTGATGCCAAAAATAAATGGTTAAAGTGACTGTTTGATATTGAATTTCACAAAACTGCGATTATCTCAGCTTTTTGTCTCAGACGCTGAAACCATGCTGTACTCAACGGCTAATATCTACATAACTACTAACTCTACAAACTAACTCTTTTAGACAGAGAAAGCACACATTCTATTAGTACTTTTGTGAACTTTGTGTTGACAAACTCCAAGCAGAAAATTATCCTTGGCTCTTGTAAAATGAGCCAGAATCCTCAAAAAAACCCTCTGGCAAAAGCTACCTACAGTAAAAAAAAAAAGGCTGGCAGTGAATGTGTTAAAATGTGGTTGCCACTGAGGCAACCACAGGCCAATTTTTTTTTATGGTTGCCAACGGCAACTGGACAGCCGTTAATGTCAAGCACTGGTATTGGAACCCACATATCGGAATCGGTATCGGAGGCGAAAAATGCGGATCGGAGCATCCCAAGTTTTAACTGTGTTTTAACTTGTGTTTTAATTTGTTCTAAGTAACTTTGTATTTATTTTATCCCCTACCCCCTATCCCTCAAAATGCTGTGCCTTCTGCCAGGTCGCCATTGTAAATAAGAATTTGTTCTTAATGACTTACCTGGTTAAATAAAGGTTAAATAAAATAAATAAAATAAACTTGGTTTCTAAAATAGCCACCAAAAAAGCTCATCTTTCAGAGTCCATGTTGTTGTTTCTGAGTAAAAACTTGAAAACAGATGGTTGTAGGGCGACCAGAGCTCTGTGAGTACGGGGACATCTAGGAGATAATGAGGTACACATTGAATGTTTGGACCACAGTCATTTGGCTTCAGGACACTTTCTCCTCAGGGTCTCCAATGACATTGTAATGGCATCCGACTCACGTAAATGCGCAATTGACCTATCGCTAAGTCCCACCCCAAACGCAGACGAGCAAATCACAGCGCGTGTAGCTCCACAATACACTCAGACAAGAGCTCCATAGAGAAGCAGAAGAAATCGGGATTCTCCTCTGGTTTTATGCTGTTTCATGCATTGTGTTAAAACTTGACAAACTTCACGTGTTAACTTTCAACTCACATGAAGGTGAGTAGATCATGACAGAATTTTCAGTTTTGGGTGAACTATTCCTTTAAACTCAGCTAATTCACCAATTGTGTTAGTGCAAAACAGCCTTTTTCAATCTCAACTCATCAACGCTGAACATCAGACATGTTCGGGGGGGGATATAAAAAAACAAAACAGAATGTATATAATCCAGCTGGAAAACATATCTTGGTGACTTTTACAAAGACGTGTGTGAGGTAGAGGTCGCGACCGCTTCGCTGTGCAGGACAGTGGAAGTAAGCTTAGAGGTGTGTGCCACTTAGGATGTTGTCTAGCATATAATGGATTTGCAATGTGGCAAAGAGAGACAGATGGCAGAGGGGGCTGAGTGTTTCTGTGTTTGCTACACACACACACACGTCACACACACACACACACGTCACACGTTACACACACACACACACACACACACACACACACACACACACACACACACACACACGTCACACACACACACACACACACAGTGCATGGCACAACAGCACAATGCGTGAAGAAGAAATCCCTAAGGCGCATTATGTATGCTGTGGCTCGCTCACCCTCGCCAAGAGTCTCAGTTCATTTGCTTTTTAACTGTTATAAATTGTCTCACTTGACTCCATCTTCCCTCCCCTCTACAACAGCCCCGGAGCAACCTCCACACAGTGCAGGGCTGCACTCCAAACCTACAGTAGAGCAACCTCCACACAGTGCAGGGCTGCACTCCAAACCTACAGTAGAGCAACCTCCACACAGTGCAGGGCTGCACTCCAAACCTACAGTAGAGCAACCTCCACACAGTGCACGGCTGCACTCCAAACCTACAGTAGAGCAACCTCCACACAGTGCAGGGCTGCACTCCAAACCTACAGTAGAGCAACCTCCACACAGTGCAGGGCTGCACTCCAAACCTACAGTAGAGCAACCTCCACACAGTGCACGGCTGCACTCCAAACCTACAGTACAACAACCTCCACACAGTGCAGGGCTGCACTCCAAACCTACAGCCAAGATCATATTTCCTGTTGAAATATTATTTATAGGATCCATATATTAGGGGTGACCCCAAGAAACGTTTCATTCGAAAAAGCCCAATTCGACTGCCAATCTCACAGCTGAAAAATGGCAAATTGTGGTGGTTATGAAACAAGGATCATTCCATTCCAGCTATATGGGGTGCTGAATGTCTCATTTTAGATAGAATTGCTTGGTTTCTCCCAATAGTTCGTGATATTCAGTATAGCCTATTTTGGCATAAGTATCAGCCTATTAATACCTTTAAACTAGGGATGGGCATTTTGAATAAATTTCCATAATAAAAATTCTGGAAAATTAACGATCAATTATCGATTATCGATAGTAATAATAATTATGTACCTGCTTTTGAAAGCCGCAGCACCGTCCTTTGGAGATTTTAGTATTTTCTGCCATACGCATTTTGTTATATATATATATATATATATATATATATATATATATATATATGTAAGGGATAATGTATATTGAGGCGGTGATTACGGGGGAAATAATGACCGACAGGTGGATTGAGCCCGACGCGCCAGCGGAGGGCTTAATCGTTCACCTGAAGGTCATTATTTCCCAGTAATCACCGCCTCAATATACATTATCCCGCTTAGAACACGGCCTACAACTAAATCATTCAATAATCTGACAAAAATAATTATTCAAATAGATTTTTTAATAGCGTTTTCAACGACAAAGCGGTTTCATTCGTAATTGGCACACAAGACACCACAGCTGCAACTGGTTGGCCTAATTAGTAGTGTCTTGCTGACAAAAAGCTCTTATCAACTGATTAATCCAGGTGTGGCAGAGCAGCGGTCGGTTGTCGAGAAATAATGACCGGTGAATATTGTTGATTGACCAATCAGAATCGAGTATTCAAGAGAGCCGTGTTCTAAATATATATATATATATATATATATGGTAAAGGTAAAGTCCCAACGATTGTCACACACCTGAGTGTACGAAATTTGTTCTCCGCATTTGACCCATCCCCTGGGGGAGCGGTGAGCAGGAGCGGTGAGCTCCCCAATTCCAACCCTTTGATGCTGAGTGCCAAGCAGGGAGGCAAATGGGTCCCATTTTGATAGTCTTTGGTATGACTCGGCCGGGGATCGAACTCACAACCTCCCAGTCTCAGGGCAGACACTCAAACCACAAGGCCACTGAGCTGCTCTTAAATGTGAGATATAGCGATAGTATGTATATATATATATTATATATATATATATATATTAGGGCTGTCAAACGATTCATTTTCTTAATCGCGATTAATCTTGCGATTAACTATAGTTAGTTAATCACGATTAATCGCATCTTTGTATCGTATGTTTAAAATGCCATTATTTTGCATTTCAAAGCATTTTTAATTCGATATTAATAATTCTTACTAGGGATGGGCATTTCTAGCAAAAACACTATTCGAAATTCGCTGGCCAAAGTCGACTTTTAATCGAAATTCGAAAATAAAAAAAAAAATGTAAAAAAAAAAAAAAAATGTAAAAATTCTAAATCTAAGGCTTTATTAATGAATAGAAAAAGCTTCTGCTGTGGATTTTTAGCTCAAACAAGCATTGCACCACTGAAGTAAAGAACATGTTACATGACATGGACATTTTCGAAAATAAAAAACAGTTTTGACAATCATGAGTGGTTCATTAAATATTTAGTAGGCTCAGGTCTGAGTGCCAAAGGGGTGCCAAAGTCACCCCCTCTCCCTCTTCATGGGATTTCATCCGCCATTCATTTTTCCATAAACCTTGCTTAAAATGCTTATAAAATTGTTTTACTTGCTCAAACCAAGCGATTCGACTCTACTTAGAATCAGGGGAGACAATGCAACATTTCACTCAAAAAAAAAAAAAAAAAAAATTCGAATTTCGACCTCCAATAATAAAAGTCGACCTTGATAACAACAACGATTATTCGAAAATTCGAAATTCGATGCCCATCCCTAATTCTTACCAGTGTGTCGGGATTGGGAATCAAATTAATGCAAATAAATGTACTTTGTGATCTTGAATTTTAGATTTATTTTCAATTCAATAGAAGTGCAATGTAGACAGGAGGTAACAATGTCTACAAAATATATCTTGAACAGAAAATAAATCCACAATTGTAAACAGTGCAGTACACGCTCCAGAACCGATACTTGCGGAGGCGGCACTGTGGAGCAGACGGAACCCAAAATGACAGAGCCGAAGAAGGCACCTTCGTGTTACCGTGTTTCACCGTGTTAACGTGAAACCGTGGTATTTTTCTTCAAGGTTATCATACCGTCAAAAACCCATACCGCTGCATCTCTATCTAGCAGGTCAGTTTTGAGCCCAAAATAAGGTTATTTGTCAACAAAATACAGTGGCCAAACACTTTGGCTTAAAAATGACAAAAATTACTGGAGGGGGGATTTAAATGTCCTGTATAGTCTAATGTGCAGTTTAAATGCTTTCATTTGCACATATCAAAGGGGAAAATTCAAATGCAGCCAATTAGTGATGTCATGGTACCAATCATTCAGTAGTCGGTCCCGCTACTAGTGTTTTTCCATGGTACTCGGTACCAATTTGGGTACCACGGTAAAAAAAACAGACCGATATTTCTTCAACATATTCTCCTTTATTAAAGTATGCAACCCTTTCCAATGAACAAATGGCATGTAGCCTTCAACTTGAAAACAAAACAATGTGCTTCTGCTTACTTCTTACATTCAACTCTGTATGGCAGTGAGTGCAGACAGTGCAACACCAGTGGCATGTAGCCCTCAAGTATTGTTTATTGAATTAAAAAAAAAATAATAATAATAATAATAATCGATACCCTCGGTACCATGCAAAAACAGGTACCGAAGTACCGAAAACAATGTACCGTAATTTCCGGGTTATAAGCCGCACCGGAGTATAAGCCGCAGCAGCAAAATTGCCTGTTTGTTACATATATAAGCCGCACCGGACTATAAGCCGCAGGTGTTTTAATGTTTTTTTTGTTTTTTTTTTAATTGTGTTTTAATGTTTAATTACCATATCGTCGGTGTCGGGCCAGGACCTCGAATGTCACTTTTTTCACTTTCTTACTTTTTGTCATGAATCAATGCCATTGGTCACCCTTCACGTCTCTGTGTGGTTTTTAACAAATGCAACCAATGGAAAAGCATTAAAACGAGCTTGTGAGTAAATCTCGTAACGCCATTCGCCCTCAATCTGTCAGTCAAACCTCGAAATCCCCCCCCTACCTCCGTGTGTACCCCCCCACGCAGGACACTAAACCCGGAAAAGACACACGGCAGACGCGCTGTGTATTTCTCATATTGTTTTGACTCATCCTGGCTTCCTCTGACGTTAATATATCAATCAAATGTTTTCCAGTTATTCCTAGGCTGCAAACTTGTTTTAACATGCAAATCGGAGTGCTTTCTGACGAGAATAAAGTAACGTTAATGTTACGTTATGTCAGACTATTTCTCACCCCATGCGAAAGCCCCAAATCGGCCATGAGAGGCGAGGGGCAATCCTGCTGCTCCTGCGCGCGCCCGCGGCCTGGAGCTTGGGGGCTCGTGCATGAGGATGCGGCTGCCTCCCGCTTGACTGGCCATGAGAAAGCGCTTCCAAGTCGGACTGATAATATAAACAACATCATTTGAGCTTATCCAGGTCAGATATTTATAAAGTAATGACACATTCAGCGGGAAACTAACTATAATTAAGACATGTGCCAACTTTGACGACATTTGGTTCAGTAGTTTAAGAGCAAACAGGTTTTTTTTACTTCCTGAAAAGTTTCTGTTTTGGAGATTCGAGGTCCTGGAACGACAGCAGCGATATGTAAGGGTTCGTGCACAGAGGGGATTGTCGGGAAAGAGATGGCTGTTTGAGGAAGCTCCCATTTATTAACATTTCAACAAAACAACATAACACAACACCACCTGTGTTTTTTTTTACAGTGCACACAGTGTCCGCGGTGTGGTGAAAAGAGGGCAAGAGAGGAAATTAAAACAGAAGTGGATTTATAGTTAGAAAGAGTGCTAAAGAAGAGAGAATTCCGTTTTTTATTTTTTTATTTTAGTTACTCACAGTACTATTGACCAGTCCAACTCAAAAGATATTCGGCAGTTTCACTTTGAGCTCTTGTTCCGCCGCTGTCCATCAATGGTTATGACGAGTCTCGCTGGGTACAGGACGCCAAAGCGATATCCATTGACTTTAACCTTTTCGATGATGCTGTTGTATGTTGCGCGTTTCTGTTGCACCAACGCGGAGAGGTCCTGCCGGACGAAAAAGCCCGTACCCTTCTGCGGGGAAGAGGCTTCTTCCCCGCAGCCTGGAGGATGAGTTGACGGTCGGGCCAGCGGAGTAGGCGGATGAAGATGGCCCTCGGTGTCAGGCCGGGGTCTGGACGTGGCCGAGGCGCCCGGTGTGCCCTGTCCACTGTGGTTTCTCGCCTTCCTTCAGGTCCAGGATGTAACACAGGATTTTGCCAAGGAAAGCGTCCATGTCACCAATCTCAGCTCCTCTTTTACATTGATCAGGCGAATGTTATTTCTTTTACTCCTGCTGATTAAGTCATCAACCTGCGTGTGCAGGGTTTCGATTTGTTTTTGCATTTTATCCATTTTCGGACTCACTGTGTTGTTTTTGTCCTCCAGTGCGCTGATGCGCTTTTCCGCATTAGAAACTCTGTTCACGGTTGCCTTATTTTCTTTAGTGAGTGAGTGGATGGACTTCTGCACGTTTTCAAACTTGTTTTCAAGCTGCTCAAAACCTCTGAGCGATGTCGGACTTAATCGATAGTGTTTCACGGAGTAAAAGTTAAGCCCAAGCCTCTCCAGCCTCCAGCAGGTGAGTCATTTCCTCATTCATGGCGGTGATTGCTTCGTCTCTTTTCTTTCTGCTTACTGGTTTTCAGTCTTGTGCTTCTTCCAGCAGACATTCGCCCCACTCTTTAAAGTTATTCAGTTGGTTCTGGTCACCTTATTCATTTTAGATCAGATCGCTAAAACATATTGTTTGGTCTGGTGTAGCAGCTGTCTAGCTGAGCGCCATGTTCACCGTGATGCCGGTTGATTTCCGCCAAATGATGTCAAGTCAAGTCAAGTCAAATTTTATTTATATAGCACCTTTCATACACAAAGGCAATTCAAGGTGCTTTACAAAAAAATAATCGAAAAAACAAGCAGCAAAGCAATGCACATAAAATGTGCAGATGAAGCTGTGTAACCTGTAAAATCCATCGATTTTGGAGGTCACCGAGTGGCCGTTTGCTGAAAAAATCCATAGATAAGCCGCACCGTTATATAAGCCGCAGGGGCCAAAAAACGGGGAAAAAGCCGCGGCTTATAGTCCGAAATTTACGGTAGTACCGACTAAGTACCGAAGTACCGAAAACCGCCAATAGAATATGATTATTTGAGGCATTTTTCACATTTACTGGATGTACAACAAGTCAGTGTGTAAATCAAGACGTTCACAGCAGAGTTTCTGTTTACAGGGAGGATGGCTGTGCTGCTGTGAAACCTTTTCAATGGGATGGAATTTCAAACCTGTCGTTGTTAAGGAGCAATCACTTAATTACAACCTTTAAATACAATGTGCCTAAACCCAACTCCAGTTCTCTTCTCCTCTCTCTCACTTCACACTCACACACACACACACACACACACACACACACACACACACACACACACACACACACACACACACACACACACACACACACACACACAGTCGTGTGAATATAGTGCACAAAAATCCACTTGCTTATTGTTCTGTCTCTTAGCTATTTTCATTAGCACTTATCTGAGGTGTTGGAGCTGAAACGACCCTGCAGTGGAAAAAAACACTTTGATTACCAACCACTCTGGATTAGAAAGGAGCAGTTCACCCTGATTTTAAGACCACATCAGTGGATTCTAACGGCATCATTTTCCCGTCTTAGAAATGCTTAGAAATGGTGCTTGTGCAAGAGAACAGCTTTTAAGACTGAATTAAGATGTAGGGGGGACTCTAGAACTGATGATTAGACAAGGGGACTCCAAAATGACTTGTGGCCATTAATATGAATACAGAAAACACACACATACACACACTCAAGCACATGTGCGCCCGTGCGCGCCTCGCACACGCACAGTGGCACACACACACACACAAGCACACACACACACACACACACACACACACACACACGCCCAAATACAGGGACACACAAAGTCAATTAACATGAACATGTGTCTCTGGGGAATTCTGTTTCAATTAGCTTTAGCTACTTCTAGGCTTCCTTTGAGACCATGCCACTAAAACAAGAACATAGTATTTATGAAAGAAGTAAATCATGCTTTCATTCAGTATTGCGTCGTAATTCCATATTGTTATTGTATATTCATTCACAAGCCAAGCAATTAAGCTCAAAATCAATGTTTCACACTTGGAACAAATATTCAGAGCAAAGGTTATGTATAACATATAGGATATAGCTGGGAATTTATTCCAAGGCTTATCGAGTTATGAGAAACATGCAACTAAGCAAATATGTAATGAATACAACACATTTTAGGGAGTCCTATTTGGAGAAAATGGGAAAGGTGACTGGAGGAGCACCCAGGGGAGTTATAGGTACATTTTGAAAGGTGACTGGAGGAGCACCCAGGGGAGTTATAGGTACATTTTGAAAGGTGTCTGGAGGAGCACCCAGGGGAGTTATAGGTACATTTTGAAAGGTGACTGGAGGAGCACCCAGGGGAGTTATAGGTACATTTTGAAAGGTGTCTGGAGGAGCACCCAGGGGAGTTACAGGTACATTTTGAAAGGTGTCTGGAGGAGCACCCAGGGGAGTTACAGGTACATTTTGAAAGGTGTCTGGAGGAGCACCCAGGGGAGTTATAGGTACATTTTGAAAGGTGTCTGGAGCAAGGTTATAATAGTTTTGGATTTTTTCATTAGTTTTTATTTTTATTAGTTTTGACTTTTTGTTTTCAATTTCAGTTTAGTTTTCATTAGTTTTTAAGGTGGGTTTGATCGTTTAGTTTATTTTTTATTTTTTGAAAACGCTTAGTTTTAGTTTAGTTTTTATTAGTTTCAGTGTTAGTTTTTTTGCCCCTTTCCTCTTTTTTTGTAATATGGGGTGTTTGTCAGGGGTGAGATTCAAAAGGGTCATAAAATATGATAGATTTAGGAAAATAGATTTCATCTCCACTCAAAATATAGACTTATTATGTATGAAATACTGTAAACTGACAAAGACTAAAACTAAGGACATTTTCTCTTCAATTTTATTTTATTTTAGTTAGTTTTGTAAACACACAATACCGTTTCAGTTAGTTATCGTTTTTTTGTAAAGCTTAGTTTTTGTTTTTATTTCAGTTTATTTCATGTTTTTTCAATTCTAGTTTTCGTTTTTTTGTTAGTTTTCGTTAACTATAATAACCTTGGTCTGGAGGAGCACCCAGGGGAGTTACAGGTACATTTTGAAAGGTGACTGGAGGAGCACCCAGGGGAGTTACAGGTACATTTTGAAAGGTGACTGGAGGAGCACCCAGGGGAGTTATAGGTACATTTTCTGTTTTTCTTAGTTACAAACATTATGGAGCTGAAAATCACCCATTCATTGCCTTTATACCTAATGACATCACACAACAGTCACAATTCTCTGTTGTCTGGCTTTAGAAGAGCTTATTCATATTCACAGTTCAGTATTCATTGGACTGTCTCGGACAACGTAATGACGTATATAAACTAGGGATGTTCATTTTGAAAAATTTCCATAATCGAAAATCGGGGAAAATTAACGATCAATTATCGATCATATTAATAATATATATATATTTTTTTTTTACAAAATGAATGCCTATGGCAGAAAATACGAAAGACAACGTGTTCTCCTCAATGAACTCTTTATTTCAATGCATCTCCTCTCCAACACTCTGCTGTCCCCGGCGCATGTCGGTGTGAATTCCCCATGTTTAAAACAGTTTTGTTGGCACAAAGGCCCGTGCCCAGCCAGAAAACTAGAGACTATATGAAGCTCCACCTCACGTTAGTCGGCTGTGCAATGGAGTGGGGCGAGGAGGAACGAATTCTACCCAAACCTAGTCCGCAAAAAAAAAAAAAAAAAATCGATAAGAATTCCACATGATCGATTCCATTCCTTAACGATCAATTATCGATTTTCGATAACTGATGAACATCCCTACTATAAACTGTTAAATTGAACGGACTTCCCCTCTAATGTATAGATCGTATTTGGCTAGACAGTAGAGGGCTGACACACCGAAAACACTAGTGGCAACTATAGGCTGACCTCACGTCTCCCGTGTTGGGGCCAAAAAGTTGCATTTGAAAACACAACACACATCGTTGTGAAAATATCTATGTATTGGAATGATCAGAAGAGGTGAAGAGGTTGGAAAATAAGAGTGACAATACTAGAGCGATAGATGCCCAGACATGGCCGACGCCAAACAAAGCAGCTGTATGTGGGGAGCATAATAGATTGTGCTCTTGGTATTTCACTATCTTGGCCCCAAATCGTAAGCCTGGAGATAATAACGTGTATCTTCCTTAACTCATTCAGTTTTTCTCCACATAAAGTTTTTCCGACATGGTATCTTTTTCAACATTTTTCAATATATTCCCCCTGAATTCACTCTTCCTATCAACACTCTGACTTGGCTGGAAACTCTTTGTCAGTGTCTGTCAGTGTCGGTCTGTGTGTGTGTTCTGTGTGTGTCCTGTGTGTGTGTGTGTGTGCGTGCGTGCGTGCGTGCGTGCGTGTGTGTGTGTGTGTGTGTGTGCATGCGTGCGTGTGTGTGTGGACAGAAGAGCAAGTCTCTTTGAATTCTGAATCAAAAGAGCAGCAACAGAGTCACTAAATGCTACAATTGATCAGCTTCTTCTTTCCTATTTCTATCAAGTGTTATGACCCGGGGTCATATGTTTGGTTGTCATATGTTCACCAATCCTTTCCTCCTCAGTGTCTGTGTGTATTACAGTGTGCTTCAGTGTGTGTGTGTATTGCAGTGTGCTTCAGTGTGTGATTGAGAAATTAGTTGCAGGTGGTGTCCACCCTGATTGGCCTGGTCAGGTGATGGGGCTGCTGATGACTGATTGGCTGGTGGAGATCATTTAAGCCAGCTGATGCCATCCTTCTGCCCCTTGCTCTCCACATTCCCAACAATGGCAGCCACGATGCTGAACCTGTGCTTTGGCTCATATAGACATGGATGCTGTTGTGTTAAAGTAACTTAACTTCTGTAAATGGTAAACTGCACTGTAAATTATTTATCTAATCAAAGTAGCAGTATGTAGGAGGGAGAAGCCTCTTTAGTTTTTGCAACATCTTTTCTCATGTTTCTTTTGTAGGAGATTAGGTAAGAGACGTGTATTTTGTTTAACCCATCCTCTTATTTTGGTAGGTAAGTTTAGGGTTGGGGTTTAGTTCCTTTTGTTTGTTGTGTTGGCATTTTCTCTGCTCTGAGTCAAAATAAACTGTTACTTTGTGAACTTTTGATCCTGGTTCTGGCTGTCCATTCTTGGGAGTGGGAAGAGTGGGGGCACTTTTGTGTTGCGGACCGGTTCCCCTAGGCCGGTTCGTAACAAGTCCACAGCATCAGAACAACCGCCGCCATCCTTGGAGACAGAAGATTTTCTCA
Source organism: Poromitra crassiceps (assembly GCF_964638095.1). Classification (NCBI taxonomy): domain Eukaryota; kingdom Metazoa; phylum Chordata; class Actinopteri; order Beryciformes; family Melamphaidae; genus Poromitra; species Poromitra crassiceps. Next base: position 75,973,352 of record NC_139623.1, on the reverse strand, counting down.
TCTGCTTTCCCACTGCCATATCTTTCCACCGCTGGGAATGCATGTGTGTGTGCGTGCGCATGTGTGTGCATGTGTGTGCAAGTGTAAGTGTGCATGTGTAAGTGTGCATGTGTGTGCATGTGTGTGTGTGCATGTGTAAGTGTGCATGTGTGTGCATGTGCATGTGTGCATGTGTGTGCATGTGTGTGCATGTGTAAGTGTGCATGTGTAAGTGTGCATGTGTGTGCATGTGTAAGTGTGCATGTGTGTGCATGTGTAAGTGTGCATGTGTGCATGTGTGTGCATGTGTAAGTGTGCATGTGTGTGCATGTGTGTGCATGTGTAAGTGTGCATGTGTGTGCATGTGTAAGTGTGCATGTGTGTGCATGTGTAAGTGTGCATGTGTGTGCAATGTGCATGTGTGTGCATGTGTAAGTGTGCATGTGTGTGCATGTGTAAGTGTGCATGTGTGTGCATGTGTAAGTGCGCATGTGTGTGCATGTGTAAGTGTGCATGTGTGTGCATGTGTAAGTGTGCATATGTGTAAGTGTGTGCATGCGTGAATGTGCCTGTGAGTGTTAGTGTATGTGTGCATAAAGTGTGTTTTAGTGTACATAGGACTCTGGGTGTCTCTGTACACAATATACTTAGCTTTGGTTGAATTCATTTCTGTCAAGAAACAGACACAAAGTCCCCAAACAATATCAGAGTTGAGGCAGGAGAACAGAGGGAGTTAGGCTGTCCATATCTTTATCTCGGTTGAAATAAATGATTACTGTAACATCTACGACCAACTCTCCAGACCGAGGCCCCTCAGGGAATGAGAAGAAAGAGAGAGCTATCAGATGAAAGGGAACGTAAGATAAAAAAGAATGTTGTCTCAGTAGGCTAAGAGCAGTTAAGAGAGTAGAGAAGAAGCATGAGCCTGGACGTGCATTCGGGTAGAGCGCAATATGAAATCCGCGTTCACCGAATCACACGGACGGAATGGGGGAATTGACCAATAAAAATGGAATCTATTGTAAAACGTGGAATACTGCAGAATTTGCCATCATTGGGCTGAAATTCGATATATAATGATATTAACTCATTGAGTGCCAGCCACTTTTGGAAAACGGATGCTCCCAGTGCCAGCCCTTTCAGAGCGTTTTCAGTGATTTCTCGAGGCCCACAGAATATTGTGTGATATTACTATGTAAACACCGAACACGCCCAAAGAACGATGAGACTCTATTGTATCATCAGCAAAAAAAAGTTTATTGATATAATTTTCTGTTCTTTAGTTATCAGCCGGAGAAGATAGGTTGTTTTCACCAAAAACAGACGTTTCAAACTAGAAGCTGAGATAATTAGCCTTTTGTGAAATGAAGCATTTCAAGCACATCACTGACTCTGAAGCTAATATTTTCTGATCTAGTGACACCTCAAAAATAATTTCCTTCAATAAAACAGCGAAAACAAAGGAATTTTGTTTGGCAAAATAATATTTTTTAGTTGCAACCAGCAGCGCTGGCCCCTGCGTGCGCAGACCCTACACCTTCTTGCTGGTCTTGATTTACTGCTGGTGGGTATCAGATATTCTAGCTTGTGTTTGGCAATCTGTCCATCGAGCCTGCTGTCACAACACCAACACTGTTGTATGCTGCCCTGCGTACCCCACCCCCCTTAACTGCACACCCCTCCTCCGTGGGAGTGTCTCTGGTGGCTCTCTGCTGCGTTTGCTCTGCCCTGAAAAGTGCGCTACACCCAGCTTTTTCACAGTGTTCCGCCGTTTTTGTCGCCGGCTTCCAGCTGAGAATAATGTAACTTTTCAGAAAGACGCTGGTGTCGGCAACTAATCATGTGGAGGGGCTATCGCAGCGGAGACGGAGGGGCTCAATTGTGGCAGCAGCTTGGCTGCTGTTCACAGGCACAGCTAACGTTATGCTTCATGCATATCGATGCATACCGATGCGGTTTCCGTTTCCCCATGACTTCTTCTCTGTTTTTTCCTCACCTTTCTCTAATCTGGAGAGCACTGTCGCCACCTAATGGGTCCGTAAAATAGCTTATACACATTCGACATCTCCCATATTTTTACAGGAGATGCATCAGGCTTTGATCCACGTCCCACCGTCAAAAAATGCAATTGACGACTTTAGTCGTCATTGGCACTCTACGTTACTATTTGAATTGACAACGATAGTCGTCATTGGCACTAGGGCTGCACGATATATCGTTTACACATCGTCATCGCAATGTGCGCATGCGCGATAGTCACATCGCAGGACGTGCGATGTCAAAAGCAAATTAACTCGTCATGTTACTTGATAAACTCTCACTTTAGGGGTAGCCTACTGAGTGAAATGCAGGTTCTCTCAAAGGAGAGAGACGCCCCACTACTGTACTCACTCATTTAGTGCTTAGCTTCAACACAACAAACATGCACAGAGAGCTCAATTTAATTATTTGTGCTTATGTTGCGTTGCTGACAGTAGCCGATGTGATTGCGGAGGCGGACTTGTCCACAGCTTGCAGCGCACTAGCATACAGCAGGCTGGCTGCTGTAACTCAACATGTCTGTGGAGTGGAGATATTTACTCTTGAAACACCAAAAAGCAAGACCGCAACTTATAATGACACGAAGGCTAAAGTGATTACTGAGAAGTTGTCCGTGTATCACTGCGGCTGTCTCTCCCCTTCATTCTCTGATGTTGCATCACATGATAGCAGTTACGGTAGGGTTAATCATACATAGCGACTCATTTACACAAAACATCTCAGTGAAAATAAAAAGACAAGAGACATATCTGGGCAATTAAATGTATATTTATTACTTTTCACGAATGAATTGTTTGTCACCGGTCGGCTGCATGTGAATCCACGTCTCTCTGTACTGCCCTGCGTGCGCTCAAAAACCAGAACTCCCCAAATGCGGAGTGTACCACTTGGTAGTTTCTGGAGGGGGTTTCCGGGGGGTCAGACCAAGTGTGTAAAGTGGCAGGGGTGTTTCATTGTTGATTTATTGAAACGTTAGAAGAACGAAATAAGTTGAAAGCAGTGATTATAATCAATTAATTAAATCTAATGTTTTTCTGCAAATAGCATCATTGGGAGGTAGATTCTGGCACTCAATATTAGGGGTGGGCAATATATCAATTGTATATCAATATTGTAATATGAGACTATATGGTCTTAGATGTTGGATATGGTGATACAGCATAGGCCTACATGTTGTCTTTCCCTGGTTTTAAAGGCTGCATTACACTAAGTGAAGTGTAGGCTAGTGACATTTTAAAGTAGAATGTCATAACTCACTCACTTTTTCATGTAGCCTATGTAAGTCATGGAAATCCATTGGTCAAAATGTGTATGCACCCTGATAGATGACGCTCTGAGGCCTACCAGTAGGCCACAGCCCAGTGGTTGAGAAACATTAAAATACCTAATTCCACCTCCAAAATCAGATGGACTCCTCTACAAAATCACCGCAATCATTCTAGAAGCATTATTTTCTTTAAAATAGAGCTATTCTGGTAATCTGGTGAAAATCTGTATTTTTTCATATCGCAATATATATCGCAGGGGTGGGGAATATCGCAATGTCAGTTTTTTCCAATATCGTGCAGCCCTAATTGGCACTCAATGAGTTAATAAGCTGACCTCACACACTCTCCCTCATCTTCCCCACACGCAGCTGCCTGCCCTGACAGTGGACTCTGCAGTAACGTTAGTTAGGAGGGAGAGAGAGAGAGAGAGAGGATAGTGTGTGTGTGTGTGTGTGTGTGTGTGTGTGTGTGTGTGTGTGTGTGTGTGTGTGTGTGTGTGTGTGTGTGCGTGCGTGCGTGCGTGCGTGTGTGTTGTGCGGTGATGGTAGTCTAATATCAGACTGAATTGTCAACTCGTTACACTCCATTTCCATCTTCTAGTCTGACATTGCCTCTGTCTAACCGATTTCCCCCAGAGAGGAATTCCATTTTCCCTAACCAATCACTAGAGACCAATGTATCCACCTGAATATAATGTACCAATCACTAGAGACCAATGTATCCACCTGAATATAATGTTAGTTCATCCAGTCGAGAGAATGCAAAACAAAAAACATCTCCCCTTTGAATACTGTAAATGCCTTCAAAGCAGAATGTTTGGAATGGATCGATTTAAAACGATTATAATTGACGATTTAACGATTTCATTCGACGATTGTAATCGATTTAAAAACAGCCTCGATAGCAGCGTATACCTCATGTATGGCGGCCGCCATTGTTAGTCCTCGGCGCACTTGAAAACCGCTTGATATAGTGTTTTAATCCAAAAGGTGACTGTGTGTCTGTTTATTCCAGAGTGTTTGAGATTAGTGACACATGGTTTGTCAAAGACTGGAGCTTCAGATTAGCCACTGACTAATCTTTTGGAATTCAATGCTAATACAGGCATCACAAATGCGTGCACAGACTGCACACAAACACACACACGCGCACACACACACACACGCCATAACACACTCTTTCTAAATAATTATGCATTCTCACGGGTTCTTGTGTCCTCCATGATGCCCTTGCCTTTGACGTAATATGGCCGAAGGACGACTCCAAAGCGCAAGAATGCCAGACTGTTTTCTTGCCAGGGAAAGACCAGATGGTGAATGAATGGGAAGCCCCAAGATTCATAGCGAGAGCAATCCACATCCAAACAACGCCTTCTTCTCTAGCATCTGAAGTGAATCAATTTGGAAAGTAGAGAAACCTGTGTCTCTAATTAATTGCGTGACCTCAAGCACACACAGCGCATCTCAAAGTCAACATTCATTCTCTGTTCTCGCATTGATGAGACAACATTGGAAGATCGATCTCTCCACAACGACACAAGTATCGACTTGGCATTCTTGGTTTTTCGATAATGGTCCATTATTACATGAATAAATCTCATGATGGTAGGTGCACACTAGATCATATGATGACTTCTATATACCTCCTCTCTCATCACAAGAGGAGTGTCATCTTACCACGGAGTTCTTACGCGAACATTAGTCGCCATGCTATTTGTGACTAAAGCTTGCTTGTCAAATTTTACCCACTGGTCTCCCATGATTGAAACAAGGTCAAATAGGCACAAAAGGTAACTGAATTAGAAAACTGGCTGACATGTTCTGTTGCAACAACGAATCATGAATGAATCATCCACGTGATAGCTTAATAATGTAACTTTCGCTTTTGCTAAAATATTATAATTTATTATAATTCAATTGCTGGCTTAGAGCATAGGAATAGATATGTTCTTGAATTTACAACAAAACAAAACAAAACGGCACATTGTTGCTTATTTAGTACCATTGAAAGGAGCAGTGATTAAAGTAACCATCCATGATTGGGGCCACTGACCCATGTTTCTGGTGCTCTGCTTGTGTTGTGCTGTGTGTTGCCACCACACAGCACAGGATATATCAAGAGATAGTTCTCACTAACACCCAAAGTCCTATCCACCTTATTTTTGAATGCCCCACTGTAACAAATAATTGTGGGTACAATACAAGGTCCGGTTTAACGTGACTCATTGTTGCAGCTTGCCATTTCCTTTGTTATACTCTGGCTGCAGACCCGAATTATAAACCGGAAACTGGAGGACGTTATAAAAGTTATAAATATAGTCACGTTATAAACAACTAACCGATCCGCTGGGGGTCCGTATGGAAACAGTGTTACTGGAAATGGTTATAAGTTCAATCAATTTGGTCATTCAGTGGCGTTTTACTGCCATGTAAAGTAACTATTACGCTAGCCGCTAGCATTAGCCACAGTAGCCGACTACCCACAATGCATTACGTTATCCCAGCAGCCGAACGACACGGCTGTAGAGCAGAATGGCTCTGCTGTAAAATCCTCATAGATGTTTTTTTTGTCAAGTTAAAACCATAGACTGTAAAACAGTCTATTACACTGGAAGCGGAAGAAGCACCCATCAGGCATCATGGCAGCTAGAAATAAGGTGGAGACCATACGCTGATGTAATGTTAAAGCGGGACTAACCCCCCCAGATTTCCTGCAAAACGGCTCTCCACTCGATCCGAAAACCCCGCAGGCAAGATGGCCGCCCACACTCCCCTCCTTACCTGGCAGAATTCCTCCCCCATAAACGAACATATCTTGGCCAATAAGTATGTAACATAGAAAATAAAACAACCCGTAATATCTTAATTTTATGTAGAATGCAGGGGACATGTAACTGTTTAGTTAAACTTGCATTCCAGGAATATTGTGCTCTAAAGATGACGTTAGTGGCTGGAGACTGTTTCGTCCTGAAACCCACACGCTTTGCGGTGGTGGTTTTAGCGTAACCTATGTGGGATTCGAGGCGTAACCTTTGTGGGTTTTAGCGTAACCTATGTGGGATTCGAGGCGTAACCTATGTGGGGTTTGGCGTAACCTATGTGGGATTCGAAATAACGCATCCGAGATATAAAACGTTATGAATATAGCCACGTTATAAACAACAAACGCTGGTGATCCGTATGGAAACAGTGTTACTCAAAATTGTTAAAAGTTCTATCAATTTGGTCATTTAGTGGCGTTTTACTGCCATGTAACATAACTAACTACAGTAGCGGCTAACGTTAGCCACAGTAGGCATTACCCATGGATGCATTGCTCTTAAAGGGCTCGCACCGCGTGAACTACAGTAATAATAATCAATGGGGAAAAAAACAATTTTTCACATGAGTGGGGCGCGTGCTAAACCCACCGTGACGTCACGATGTACCAAATATCCCATTCATTTGAGGGCACAAAAAAAGCAGTGTTCAACCCATAGACGGAACTTATGCTGCTGAAAATGATAAAAAATGGTACAATGGTAACAGTTTGGTCTCAAATGTGGAAATTTTGACCAGAATTCTTCACACATCACCCCCAAAGTCATATATATTGGTTAAAAGCTGAAAAAAAGTGTTTTGGGGGTAAGTTACACTTTAAGCTGAATGCCTGCAGCTATAGACCCAGGTGAAACTGTACGCACATAATGGCAAGAGTTGGAAAGTTGGAGACAAATATGAAAGTTAAAGTTCAGCCTTTGACATAAAGCCACACTTGGGTTAGGCAGAGTCTTCACAGGACTGAGTCTGTGCTTTAGCTGGTCATCACTCTGCAGCCCCAAGCAAAGGAGCAGCCCTGCCCCAAAGCAGCAGTTGACTGCTATATGAAAGAGGTGGGACAGGTGGCAGGATCACCTGTACGTGTGGAGGAGTGGTTGAGAGGCAGAATCCTGCTCTATGAAGAGGCTGTAAGCTCGCACTCCTTCCACTCCTCCCTGCGGTCTCCTCCTCCTTTCTGTTTGAACTTCTTTACAACACCTGGACTAACAAAAGACTGGCTTTGATCAGGGGAAATCCCTTGGCAGAGCAGCAACGAACCCACAGTGGAGCAGTGTGTGTGTGTGTGTGTGCGTGTGTGTGTGTGTGTGTGTGTGTGTGTGTGTGTGCGTGTGTGTGTGTGTGTGTGTGTGTGTGTGTGTGTGTGTGTGTACGCTGGTCTGCACATGGAGCCAATGATGCTCTACTGAGGATTGGAAGCATTGAGGCATGGTGGCACCAGTATAGGGAACAGAGCAGCGCACGTGGTCTCCCCTTGAAAACACACATGGAAATGCACCCGGGAAAAGGGAGGGTAGGGCTGGGCGATAATTCAATATGTAAGGGTTAATGCCCGACAAGGTGTCCATTATCACTTTTTAAGGGACGACGCAGAGGCGTGAACCGGTCCGAGGCGCAGCCGAGGACCGGTTGCCTCCGCGAAGTCCCTTAAAAAGTGATAATGGACACCTCGAAGGGCATTAACCCGCTTATACCATGGTCACTTGCCAACAAAACAATAAGACCAGTCATTTATATTTCCATGTATAATAAATAAAGCAATCTAAATGGCTAAATGTCTGTTATTCATACTGTAAATCAGTCTTCCACGAAATAAAATAGTCCCTCCCACCTCCAACACCCTCCGTTTTAAAGCCGACTTAAACGCTAACTTTATCACAGGAATGCGGGTTTAACGATGTTTTGCGTTCTACATTAAATGAAGACATTACCGTTTGGCCGCTTGCTTTATTTTGTATGATGGATATGTATTGGCCAAGTATATTAACATTTAAGAGCGAAGAGTTTCAGGAAGTGACAGAGAGCAGCGCCCTGCGTGTGCTGTATGTGGTGAAATGGGTGAAATGCAGAGAGAGGTTGTCTCAGTGGTGGCACTGGGCAATTAGCGCTGGGGGTTAGTGCCTTTTAGAGGCGTGTCCAAGTGGTGCTATTATCCACAGCACGCATCTGCCCATTTACGTGGGTGCGAAAGGTGAAATGTGCAGGGTTTAGTAGTATCATTATTCACAGGCGTGGTCAGGGCGTAAGACAGGGATACTCAACTTGCTTTGCAGAGGGGCCACTTTCGTGAAACGATAGGAGGCCAGGGGCCAGCTAATAAACAAACAATATACATTTTTCTGTCGCGGATTGTAGGTTTTTGGGGTGTCAGCCGGAGTTTAGTCTGACAATGTTGTGCACACCGGATAGTTAGTTAGGTTAAGTTAGTTAGGTAGGTTAAGTACATACATAAGTGCCTGGGTAGCGAGCAGACGGTGGTATTTGACAATTTAGCTGGAGCTCAGCCAAACTTTATTTCACGTTAGTTTTCATTGTGAATTAGATTCTAATTCACAATGAAAACTAATGTGAAATTATTAGAAAATGGTCGGGGGGGCCACTCTGCAGGCTGTCGCGGGCCACATCTGGCCCCCGGGCCGCAAGTTGAGTATGACTGGCGTAAGATCTACACAACCAATCAGATGCCCCTCTCTCATCCACTTTACAGTCCCTCCAGGAGTTTTTTGTGATTATTGCGATCATAAATGCTTGATTTTGCAGCGGCTTTTCTCAAAATGTGCGATGCAATTTGCGACATTTTAGGTGATTTTTTCCCGGTAAAATTGCGGGAAAACTGGCAAAAATTGCGGAGTTGCGGATTTATTTTATTTTTTCTTCGCAATGTGATGACGTGTTACGTTACGTCCCATACTCTCGTCACTTCATATTGTTGTCCCCCGTTCCCACAGCAACCAGGCAAGATGACAGTGCACACATATCTCAATCCCAGGTAAAGATGCGGCATTTTACTAACTTTTTGCGGCGAAATCGCGGGAATTTTGAAAAATTGCAAGCCCCCGCAAATATCGCGGAGATTGGTTGAATTTGCGTTAATTATTGTGATCGCAAAATCGCAATTTCCCGGAGGGACTGCTTTTAATACCGTTTGTGCGATGGCAGCTGTTGGTATTCTCTGTGTGTAATTGGACATCTCCAAACACCTTATTGTACTTATTATAGATATCTACCAATTGTGGAAACAGGTGACTAACTTTTCAAGACTATACTTACATATTTATTTATTTATTTTCCTTGGGCACGCCTCTTTTTCAGAGCAGCACGCCCAGGGCACAGGTGGGAGCACGCAAAGCCGCTTGCTATCTTCCCAGCACCGGGCGCACGGCCTGAATTTTCCAGGTGCGCAGATGCACGATAGAAAAGAGAGCCAGCGCAGGCACAAACGCTACCGCAAATGCCTTCTGCGGCGGTGTACACTAGGGCTCGTTGTCTTTCAGAGGAATCATATTGTGACGATATGGTGATCTGGCGATACCGTGACACACAATTCTGCTGTTTAAATAAATTGATGATAACAAATTTTACCCAAAACTAGTGCTGCACGATTAATCTAATCGCAATCGCGATGTCAGCACGTGCGATTACATAACCGCAAAAGTGTGCGATTATTATTGTTTTTTCGCGTCTTTTTGAGTGTGTGTGTGTGTGTGTGTGTGTGTGTGTGTGAGCCTCCTCTAAACTAACGTTACACGCGACGCAGCAAACAGACGTTTCTCTGCCATCACACTGGGCATCAACACTAGCGGGAGACTTCTCCCGTGCACTCCCGCAAATAAGTAATGTTATGCGCAGCAAGGTTACATAACATCTTACCGAGAGGGAGAGAGAGAACATCCATGATCGCTAACAGCGAGCTATGCTAAATAACTAGCTCGCCGTTCAGAAACGCATGTAAACAGCCGTGTGATTAGTGAGAACGTCAGTAAAATAAGGAGAGAGCTGCAGGTGCTTATGCAGAACTAGTGCACGTTTAAGTGCACAGTGGGTAATGACCCGCTGTGATGAAGAATATAGCGAGATTTCACTGTCGCAGCTGCGAGCAGCACCTCCAGGCTTCTAGCTAGCCTGACGTCACATGACAAATTCATGGTCCGTCGATAAAGTCTGCAGATGCAGGTGTCCTCACCTCTCTCACAAGAAGCGTCACGTGAGTGTGGCGTTTAAGGCCACCTGTCGCTACAAAAGAAATAAACGGGGTGTATCATTGTATTATTTACTGGACAGACATGTAACTAACTTTGCAGCCTGAGCCATCTTCTATGTGCTGTAACACAGTGCAGTTTCTATTTTTCTGGTGTTTCTTTTTTACATGTTTGGGACAGGCAAATGCCTCAAAATGTTTTATTTTTTTGTAAAGATAATTTTATTTCAAATTGTTTTATTTATTTAGTTTTAATATATTTTAAATTGTAACATATTTCATGTATTTTAGTCTGTGATATGTGAAACTGTGGTATTTTTGTCCAAGGTTATCATACCATCAAAAACTCATGCCGGCACATCCCTAGATACCATTTCTTTATTATATCGCAATCACAATCGCAAATCGCAATATTGTTCACCATAATCGCTAATCGCACCTTTCCCCCAAATCGTGCAGCACTACTCAAAACACTTTTTTTTACACAAAATGAAGTATGCAACTTTTTTTTAAGGAATATTTGAATATTTTGTTTGACATCACACACCTAAGAAGATTATTGTTCAACTGGATTTAACGAGAATTTGCATATGTCAGACATATTGTGATATATATATATATATCAATACCGGAAAAATGATTGATATTGTGACATTGATTTCAACCATAACACTCAGCCCAGCCCTAAGGGAGGGAGAGAGTGAGACAGAAAGACAGAACATCATGTTTCTCCAGTGTAATCAGTGGCTGTGCACACACACACACACACACACACACACACACACACACACAAGGCTGCTTGTTATCAGCAGCGTTCCCACGCTGCAGTGGTCCAAACCTCCACACCAGGATGGGAGGATGAAGCAGGGAGGAATGGAAGGAAGTGCAGAGAGAGATGGAGGGTGAGCCTTCTGCAGCTTAGACTCTCTGTGGGGATAAACACATGGCTCACAGAGGGGAGGGGGGGGGGCTATAGATCAGAGTTCAAAACAGACAGAGCAGCACTGCATGGCAGGCAGAAGGACAGAAAACACACAGAGCAGCCCAGATAAACAGCCATCTAAACGGCCAACAATAACCGCAGCACAGATCACACACTTCAGTCGAGGAGATTGTTCATTCCTCCTCCACACACACCTCTCCACCCCCCACATTACTCTCAGATGAACTAGTCCGTTCTAGAACCTCTCTCTCTCTCTCTCTCTCTCTCTCTCTCTCTCTCTCTCTCTCTCTCTCTCTCTCTCTCTCTCTCTCTCTCTCTCTCTCTCTCTCTCTCTCTCTCTCTCTCTCTCTCAGCTCGCCCCGAGGTCTTACATAAGAGCCCCCATTTGCATAACAGGCTGTTTTGTCTCTGGCTTCCAGCATGGGCACATGAGACACAGCGGATAATGTGTTAACAACCCGGGCTGTTGGTAAACAACAAGCTCCATCACAACAGCGCGCTGTGCCCATACGTATACACTGCACAGGTCTAGTCTTATACACTGCACAGGTCTTATACACTGCACATGTCTAGTCTTATACACTACACAGGTCTTATACACTGCACAGGTCTAGTCTTATACACTGCACAGGTCTTATACACTGCACAGGTCTTATACACTGCACAGGTCTAGTCTTATACACTGCACAGGTCTAGTCTTAGACACTGCACAGGTCTTATACACTGCACAGGTCTAGTCTTATACACTGCACAGGTCTAGTCTTATACACTGCACAGGTCTAGTCTTATACACTGCACAAGTCTTATACACTGCACAGGTCTTATACACTGCACATGTCTTATACACTGCACAGGTCTAGTCTTATACACTGCAGAGGTCTAGTCTTCTACACTGCACAGGTCTTATACACTGCACAGGTCTTATACACTGCACAGGTCTAGTCTTATACACTGCACAGGTCTAGTCTTATACACTGCACAGGTCTTACACACTGCACAGGTCTAGTCTTATACATTTATACACTGCACAGGTCTTATACACTGCACAGGTCTAGTCTTAGACACTGCACAGGTCTAGTCTTAGACACTGCACAGGTCTTATACACTGCACAGGTCTAGGCTTATACACTGCACAGGTCTAGTCTTATACACTGCACAGGTCTAGTCTTATACATTTATACACTGCACAGGTCTAGTCTTATACATTTATACACTGCACAGGTCTAGTCTTATACATTTATACACTGCACAGGTATAGTCTTATACATTTATACACTGCACAGATCTAGTCTTATGCATTTATACACTGCACAGGTCTAGTCTTATACATTTATACACTGCACAGGTCTAGTCTTATACACTGCACAGGTCTAGTCTTATACACTGCACAGGTCTAGTCTTATACACTGCACAGGTCTAGTCTTATACATTTATACACTGCACAGGTCTAGTCTTATACACGTATACACTGCACAGGTCTAGTCTTATACACTTATACACTGCACAGGTCTTATACACTGCACAGGTCTAGTCTTATACATTTATACACTGCACAGGTCTAGTCTTATACACTGCACAGGTCTAGTCTTATACACTTATACACTGCACAGGTCTAGTCTTATACACTTATACACTGCACAGGTCTAGTCTTATACACTGCACAGGTCTAGTCATACACTTATACACTGGACAGCTCAAGTCTTATACACTGCACAGGTCTAGTCTTATACACTTATACACTGCACAGGTCTAGTCTTATACACTTATACACTGCACAGGTCTAGTGTTATACACTGCACAGGTCTAGTCTTATACACTGCACAGGTCTAGTCTTATACACTGCACAGGTCTACTCTTATACACTTATACACTGCACAGGTCTAGTCTTATACACTTATACACTGCACACAGTGCACAGGTCTAGTCTTATACACTTATACACTGCACAGGTCTAGTCTTATACACGTATACACTGCACAGGTCTAGTCTTATACACTTATACACTGCACAGGTCTAGTCTTATACACGTATACACTGCGCAGGTCTAGTCTTATACCCGTATACACTGCACAGGTCTAGTCTTATACACTGCACAGGTCTAGTCTTATACACTGCACAGGTCTAGTCTTAGACACTGCACAGGTCTTATACACTGCACAGGTCTAGTCTTATACACTGCACAGGTCTAGTCTTATACACTGCACAGGTCTAGTCTTATACACTGCACAAGTCTTATACACTGCACAGGTCTTATACACTGCACATGTCTTATACACTGCACAGGTCTAGTCTTATACACTGCAGAGGTCTAGTCTTATACACTGCACAGGTCTTATACACTGCACAGGTCTTATACACTGCACAGGTCTAGTCTTATACACTGCACAGGTCTAGTCTTATACACTGCACAGGTCTTACACACTGCACAGGTCTAGTCTTATACATTTATACACTGCACAGGTCTTATACACTGCACAGGTCTAGTCTTAGACACTGCACAGGTCTTATACACTGCACAGGTCTAGTCTTAGACACTGCACAGGTCTTATACACTGCACAGGTCTAGTCTTATACACTGCACAGGTCTAGTCTTATACACTGCACAGGTCTAGTCTTATACATTTATACACTGCACAGGTCTAGTCTTATACATTTATACACTGCACAGGTCTAGTCTTATACATTTATACACTGCACAGGTATAGTCTTATACATTTATACACTGCACAGATCTAGTCTTATGCATTTATACACTGCACAGGTCTAGTCTTATACACTGCACAGGTCTAGTCTTATACATTTATACACTGCACAGGTCTAGTCTTATACACTGCACAGGTCTAGTCTTATACACTGCACAGGTCTAGTCTTATACACTGCACAGGTCTAGTCTTATACATTTATACACTGCACAGGTCTAGTCTTATACACGTATACACTGCACAGGTCTAGTCTTATACACTTATACACTGCACAGGTCTTATACACTGCACAGGTCTAGTCTTATACATTTATACACTGCACAGGTCTAGTCTTATACACTGCACAGGTCTAGTCTTATACACTTATACACTGCACAGGTCTAGTCTTATACACTTATACACTGCACAGGTCTAGTCTTATACACTGCACAGGTCTAGTCATACACTTATACACTGGACAGCTCAAGTCTTATACACTGCACAGGTCTAGTCTTATACACTTATACACTGCACAGGTCTAGTCTTATACACTTATACACTGCACAGGTCTAGTGTTATACACTGCACAGGTCTAGTCTTATACACTGCACAGGTCTACTCTTATACACTTATACACTGCACAGGTCTAGTCTTATACACTTATACACTGCACACAGTGCACAGGTCTAGTCTTATACACTTATACACTGCACAGGTCTAGTCTTATACACGTATACACTGCACAGGTCTAGTCTTATACACTTATACACTGCACAGGTCTAGTCTTATACACGTATACACTGCGCAGGTCTAGTCTTATACCCGTATACACTGCACAGGTCTAGTCTTATACACTTATACACTGCACAGGTCTAGTCTTATACACTTATACACTGCACAGGTCTAGTCTTATACACTGCACAGGTCTAGTCTTATACACTTATACACTGCACAGGTCTAGTCTTATACACTTATACACGGCACAGTTCTTATACACTGCACAGGTCTAGTCTTATACACTTATACACTGCACATGTCTAGTCTTATACACTTAGACACTGCACAGGTCTAGTCTTATACACTTATACACTGCACATGTCTAGTCTTATACATCTATACACTGCACAGGTCTAGTCTTACACACTGCACAGGTCTAGTCGCTGACAGTGCGTTGTGCCCATGCTTATACACTGCACAGGTCTAGTCGTATACACTTATACACTGCACAGGTCTAGTCTTATACACTGCACAGGTCTAGCCTTATACACTTATACACTGCACAGGTCTTATACCCTGCACATGTCTAGTCTTATACACTGCACAGGTCTTATACACTGCACACGTCTAGTCTTATACACTTATACACTGCACAGGTCTTATACACTGCACAAGTCTTATATACTGCACATGTCTTATACACTTATACACTGCACAGGTCTAGTCTTATACACTGCACACGTCTAGACTTATACACTGCACACGTCTTATACACTGCACAAGTCTTATACACTGCACATGTCATACACTTATACACTGCACAGGTCTAGTCTTATACACTGCACATGTCTAGTCTTATACACTGCACAGGTCTAGTCTTATACACTTATACACTGCACAGGTCTAGTCTTATACACTTATACACTGCACACAGTGCACAGGTCTAGTCTTATACACTTATACACTGCACAGGTCTAGTCTTATACACGTATACACTGCACAGGTCTAGTCTTATACACTTATACACTGCACAGGTCTAGTCTTATACACGTATACACTGCGCAGGTCTAGTCTTATACCCGTATACACTGCACAGGTCTAGTCTTATACACTTATACACTGCACAGGTCTAGTCTTATACACTTATACACTGCACAGGTCTAGTCTTATACACTGCACAGGTCTAGTCTTATACACTTATACACTGCACAGGTCTAGTCTTATACACTTATACACGGCACAGTTCTTATACACTGCACAGGTCTAGTCTTATACACTTATACACTGCACATGTCTAGTCTTATACACTTAGACACTGCACAGGTCTAGTCTTATACACTTATACACTGCACATGTCTAGTCTTATACATCTATACACTGCACAGGTCTAGTCTTACACACTGCACAGGTCTAGTCGCTGACAGTGCGTTGTGCCCATGCTTATACACTGCACAGGTCTAGTCGTATACACTTATACACTGCACAGGTCTAGTCTTATACACTGAACAGGTCTAGCCTTATACACTTATACACTGCACAGGTCTTATACCCTGCACATGTCTAGTCTTATACACTGCACAGGTCTTATACACTGCACACGTCTAGTCTTATACACTTATACACTGCACAGGTCTTATACACTGCACAAGTCTTATATACTGCACATGTCTTATACACTTATACACTGCACAGGTCTAGTCTTATACACTGCACACGTCTAGACTTATACACTGCACACGTCTTATACACTGCACAAGTCTTATACACTGCACATGTCATACACTTATACACTGCACAGGTCTAGTCTTATACACTGCACATGTCTAGTCTTATACACTGCACAGGTCTAGTCTTATACACTTATACACTGCACAGGTCTTATACACTGCACATGTCTAGTCTTATACACTTATACACTGCACAGGTCTTATACACTACACAGGTCTTATACACTGCACACGTCTAGTCTTATACACTTATACACTACACAGGTCTTATACACTGCACAGGTCTAGTCTTATACACTTATACACTGCACAGGTCTTATACACTGCACAGGTCTAGTCTTATACACTGCACAGGTCTTATACACTGTACAGGTATTATACACTGCACAGGTCTTATACACTGCACAGGTCTAGTCTTATACACTGCACAGGTATTATACACTGTACAGGTATTATACACTGCACAGGTCTTATACACTGCACAGGTCGTATACACTGCACAGGTCGTATACACTTATACACTGCACAGGTCTTATACACTGCACAGGTCTTATACACTTATACACTGCACAGGTCTTATACACTGCACAGGATACACTGCACAGGTCTTATACACTTATACACTGCACAGGTCTTATATGCTGCACAGGTCTTATACACTGCACAGGTCTTATTTGCTGCACAAGTCTTATACACTGCACAGGTCTTATACACTGCACAGGTCTAGTCTTATACACTTATACACTACACAGGTCTTATACACTGCACAGGTCTTATACGCTGCACAGGTCTTATATGCTGCACAGGTCTTATACGCTGCACAGGTCTAGTCTTATACACTTATACACTGCACAGGTCGTATACGCTGCACAGGTCTTATACACTGCACAGGTCTACTCTTATACACTTATACACTGCACAGGTCTTATACACTGCACAGGTCTAGTCTTATACACTTATACACTGCACAGGTCTTATACACTGCACAGGTCTAGTCTTATACACTTATACACTGCACAGGTCTAGTCTTATACACTGCACAGGTCTAGTCTTATACACGTATACACTGCACAGGTCTAGTCTTATACACTTATACACTGCACAGGTCTAGTCTTATACACTTATACACTGCACAGGTCTAGTCTTATACACTTATACACTGCACAGGTCTAGTCTTATACACGTATACACTGCACAGGTCTAGTCTTATACACTTATACACTGCACAGGTCTAGTCTTATACACGTATACACGACACAGGTCTAGTCTTATACACTTATACACTGCACAGGTCTAGTCTTATACACTTATACACTGCACAGGTCTAGTCTTATACACTTATACACTGCACAGGTCTAGTCTTATACACTTATACACGGCACAGGTCTAGTCTTATACACTTATACACTGCACAGGTCTAGTCTTATACACTTATACACTGCACAGGTCTAGTCTTATACACTTATACACTGCACAGGTCTAGTCTTATACACTTATACACTGCACAGGTCTAGTCTTATACACTTATACACTGCACAGGTCT
Source organism: Poromitra crassiceps (assembly GCF_964638095.1). Classification (NCBI taxonomy): domain Eukaryota; kingdom Metazoa; phylum Chordata; class Actinopteri; order Beryciformes; family Melamphaidae; genus Poromitra; species Poromitra crassiceps. The sequence goes on along the minus strand of NC_139623.1, from coordinate 75,955,440 downwards.
AGTCTTATACACTTATACACTGCACAGGTCTAGTCTTATACACTTATACACTGCACAGGTCTAGTCTTATACACTTATACACTGCACAGGTCTAGTCTTATACACTTATACACTGCACAGGTCTAGTCTTATACACTTATACACTGCACAGGTCTAGTCTTATACACTTATACACTGCACAGGTCTAGTCTTATACACTTATACACTGCACAGTTCTTATACACTGCACAGGTCTAGTCTTATACACTTATACACTGCACAGGTCTAGTCTTATACACTTATACACTGCACAGGTCTAGTCTTATACACTTATACACTGCACAGGTCTTATACACTGCACAGGTCTAGTCGCTGACAGAGGTTCGCCGTCTCTCAGATGGCTCTCTCCATGCCAGCTGGCACAGGGCCAGAGGGGCAGAAGCAGCTGTCATCTACAGAGTGCACGCGGATGTGGCTTCACCCAGATAGACTTGATTCAGGAGGAGGCTGACCTGCCTGCTGTGTGGGGTCTATACAATAATAGGTCTCGCACCGAGAGATGACTGTTCACATCAAGCAGCCTAGCATTATCCTCTTCAGAGTTAGGGAGAGAGAGAGAGAGAGAGCAAGAGAGAGAGAGAGAGAGAGAGCAAGAGAGAGAGAGAGAGAGAGAGCAAGAGAGAGAGAGAGATGGGCTTAGAGAGCAGGCGTGATGGTATAGAATGAGCCCAATGTGCAGTCTGCTATAATCATCCTCTTTATGTCTTTGCTAAGGCCTCTTCAAACATAAATGTATCCTACATAAACAAGCCAACCACACACATGCAGGAATATGCAAACACACACACCCACCAACACACCTACACACACACACACATACACAGATGCACCCACTCACACGTGTGTACACACACACACACACACACACACACACTCACAATTGAGTGCGCCACCGCTGGGAGAATAAAGAGGCAAAGGGATATATGATACTCTCAGATACCTCATTTCATTACATAGTACATACCAATTTATTACTGTACGTCAACAATGGCCTTTATCATATCTGGTTATTAAGGAAGGACTGCTTGCCAATCAATATGTCTGTCTGTCTGTCTGTCTGTCTGTCCAGGTTTTCCGCTATAGGCGGTTTTCACAGAAGTGTGTTGCTAGGGAACGTTTTGAAACCTAGCTTATTTGCTGTCAGCTATTGTATTAGCAAAGACTGCAACAGAAAGTAAGCTATGGGCGTACTACACGTGCACGACCCAGGTACAATGACAACTCTTGCCCCCGCTGCAAAACAAAAAAAGCTAGATTGCTGTCTGTCTGTCTGTCTGTGTCTAGTCTCGCTGGCCAGCCTCCTCTCCCTTCCGTCCGAGGAGTCTGGCGCCGCAGGTCTCCACAGTGGGATTGCGTTGGGCAGCGCTTAGCGGCGGTGCCCTTGGAGAATAGTTTCCAACAATCCAATTTGCCGTGTTCAGCATGTAGGTTTCTGCCGTTAGCTTGCTAGCTAGTTAGCGTTGCTGTTTTCCCTGAGGCAGCAGGGCACTATTTACAGCGACACACGGGGAGGAGGGAGCGGAAGCCGCTCTGATTGACATGGTCGGAGCCAATCACAGAGTTTGTAATAAGCCGGGAGCGGACATCCGGCTGCCACCAAAACAGTCGCTCCAATGGGGAGAGCAGCTGTAGAGCAGGGGAGGGTTTATCCCTGCTGAACAACACAACGCTGTGCTACAGTATGTGCTGCAAGTTGTGCAGACTCTCCAGTCAGCATCAGTGTGACAAGCAGAGTGACTCACAGTGCTTTCTTTAGTAAAGTAATGCAGTCAGTCACTACTCCATATCAAAACAAGAGATGAGGCTGAGGGCGGCTCCACTCCTCGTTGTTTATATAGTGAGATGCCGCCGACTCTCTCTGCTGACTGCAGTTTCATTTTGATGCTTTGTTTCACAGATGTATACATGTTGGGGATGATGTCTACAGCAGCGGTCTACATTCAGATGTTTGCGTCGCACCATAACGTAGTTCATGTTCAGGTACCTTCAGGAGCCTTTTGAAGCCTTCATTTTTCACAACGGAATACGGGCGTATATCCTTGCATACGAAAGTTGCTATAGCCTCGGTTAGTTCACGCCAGGAGAGTTGCAACATCTCCATTCACTCCAATGGACCCGTTTTTAGCGTGAGCCCTTTAACAATGCAAGGCATCATGGGTAATTAGGGATGTCGAAAATCATAATTTTTCTTGACCGACAACCGACACTCATTAGCCGACAACTGTCGGTTAACCGAGAAGATTAAAATGCGCTATTTTACTGTCTGTGCCCCATTAAACCATTAGGCTACCAAATGCTTGTTTTTTTTTCAGTAGAAAGCATTTATTTTTACATCTACAAGCAGAAAAAAACACATTAACAAAACGAGAAGACAAGTTGAACCTTCCAGCCATCTAAACAAAAACATTCCTCCGATAGGCTATACTGCTCGCATTGCATATTAAGTGCACGTCAATTGACACGCAGCCGCCCCGTGAAGTAGTGTTTGAGCGGACGACAGCCCAGGCTGCAGGGCGCACTGACAAAGTGCGCAGCATCACTACAGTATCTTCTCTTTTAGCAATTGTCTCACTAATCCCACAGTGGTTTACCTGCTTTTGAGATCTGCAAAAAATAGTTTGCTTCTGTCTCACCCGTTCGCTCTCTCTCTTCACACACGCGGCGAGGGCTGTGCTCTCTGTGCCTGGCAGGGCTCCACAACATTATAAAAACGAGTCCGCACTCCGCACGCAGTCTCTTGTGAAACAATTTATCCGAACTGCCATGTGTTGGACAGTAACGTTAACGTTAATTGATACTTTTCAATCGTCAATTCGACCGCTTCATGTCATTTTTGTAACACGGTAAAAACTACTGTTTCATCATTGAGTGCGAGCGTATGCATGCGTGTGCATGATGAACATGCACTGCAGAGAGGGAGGGAGAGAGTTGCCAGCCGCAGCAAGCACGCCACGCACACGCACATGCAAGATGTGTGTCCCGGCCGTTTAGACCGAATGAGACAGTAAAGAAAAAGTAGGCTAATGACAGCACACACTGAGTTAACAAAACTATAGAACATGTATGAGCTGATTGTTTCGCTGGGTGTGTTAATCATTCTGAAATGGTCACAGAGCACATCTGAGCTGTGTGCTCAGACATGAGCAGCAGAGGGGCGGGGCAGTCAGTGCGCTCACTTCACTGTGACTCTGTGGCTGCAGCAGGTGTTCAGCTGTGTGTGTGCTTCGCTGCGGAATGCGTTTGATCAGACATCGGGTAGATAAAATCAACATTAACCATGTGTTTATTTCCAAATCTAGCTTGATTAATACTTGCCCCATCGTTTAATATACTTATGTTACATTGCTGACCACGAAGGAGGGGGGGAATCGCCACATTGGCAACACTGTTATATGCAAATTAACATGGAAATTGACCGTTTAACCGACATGCTTAACCGACCAAAGACGTTCTCGACATCCCTATGGGTAATTGCTACTTACTGTGGCTAATGTTAGCGGCTATATATATATAACTTTTAACCATTTCGAGTAACACTGTTTCCATACGGATCACCAGCGTTAGTTAGTTGTGTAGCCTATAACGTGGCTATATTCATAACGTTCTCTATCCGATACACTGAAAATACTGCCTGTCATACAAAAAATAGAAAGAGGGGTTGGAGGCGTGCCATATCATAATCATCTGTCGATGATTTGATTTGACCGTTTTGGGCACGAACGTTGGCGTTGGCCAATCCTGGCGTGTTCCGCCCCCAAATCGAGTGTGTTCTGGCTCAAAGCGAGTGGGCTCTGGGACAACCAGCCTCTCTGAGGCACGCGCCAGCTACGCTAACTTTAGAAGCATTGCAGTAAATACAATATTCCTGGAATGCGAGTTTAACTAAACAGTTACATGTCCTCTGCATTCTACATCAAATGAAGACATTACTGTTTGTTTTATTTTGTATGTTACATACTTATTGGCCAAGGTAGTTAGTTTATGGGCTAGGAATTCTGCCAGGGTACAAGGGACTATAGGCGGCCATCAGAGTTTTCAAATCAAGTAGAATACCGTTTTGCCAGAAATCTGGGGGAGTTAGTCCCCCTTTAACTTAATATGTCTTTCCTGCTAACAAATGTCTTGTCCAATGTTTTCCCATGCATATGATTTGGTGGCGGAAGAGCGGCACAGTGCGGCATATGGTTCATATGGTTCGCTTATGGATTCCATTCCATTCCAGTTCCTGGCGGTTGTAAATACATCACTCTCGTCTGCTGCCACTATGCAAACTGCAGAGGGTGCACGACGTTCAGTTCACCTTCACACCTACACAGAAACTCACAGAAAAGTACATCCTCTTCATTTTCACACATAACAACAGGAAGATGATTTGTTTGTTTGTTTTCTTTGATACATCTGGACTTGAATGCCACTCATTACTGAATGACGACGTGATATCGGGTTTGTTTACAAAATGTCTGAATTGGAACTATTCTGAAAGGTAAGTGTTGTACTTAACTAGTACTGTCTGCTACGGCACATTGCAGCAGCATCCTGAATAGGCACAAATTCTGATGCTCTTTAACTTATGTGAGATCTGCATGCTCAAAATAGAAGAAGAAGAATGATTATAAAATCGGGTGTATCAGTACAGTACACCAGATTTTATAATCATAGTCAAAATAATAGTTGGCCCTAGAACATGTAGCCTACCATGATGATGATGATGATGACAACTGTTTTCATGGCTCTTATATAAGTCTGTGTGAAAAAGCATTTCCAGATACAGCTCCTTTGCTCCCTTATATTCTCAACATACCGTAGATACCAATCTTCACAAGGATTACACAAATTATCATGTAGCCTAATTATGATAGCCTACAGTACTTTGTGATAGGCCACTCCCTCAAGCTCATTAGGGCAACCATATTGTGCATCTGCCTGCTTATTTATTATGTTGTTACCTTTATCATTAACTCATTGTGTGCCAGCCACTTTTGGAGAACGGACGCTCCCAGTGCCAGAGTTTCAGAGCGTTTTCAGTGATTTCTCGAGGCCCACAGAATATTGTGTGATATTACTATGTAAACACCGAACACGCCCAAAGAACGATGAGACTCTCTTCTATCATCAGCAAAAAAAAAATTATTGATATCATTTTTCGTTCTTTAGTTATCAGGCAGAGAAGATAGGTTGATTTCACTATGATATTTACAAAGAAAGCCTTCACTCCTACAACCTCGAACTGAAAAGGTTGAGACAATCGTTCTTTTCCGAGATAATTAACAAAAATGTGAACAATGCACGCACTCTATTTGCCACAGTTGATAGACTGACTAATCCGCCTCTCTGTGTAGCACCTGAATTCCTCTCTACTGTCAAATGTAATGAGTTTGCTGCCTTTTTTACGGATAAAATTATTAATATCAGGCAGGCTATTAGTGGCTCCACATCAAGAAATGCTGTGACATCATCCTACCCGCAGATCCCTAGTTCGATAAATTTGTCCCAGTTCAGCGTTATCGACCACGACATCTTAGAGGAAACTGTGCAAGGCCTTAAATCATCTTCGTGCTGTCTCGATACCCTTCCAACAAGCTTTTTTAAAAGCGTTTATAACTGTCTGTCTTCGGACCTATTGCAAATAGTTAATAGATCCCTTGTGACCGGCACTTTTCCTGAGTCCCTGAAAACTGCAGTTATTAAACCCCTACTAAAAAAGCGTAGCCTTGATGCATCGGTAATCAGTAACTACAGACCAATATCTAATCTCCCCTTTATAGCCAAAATAATTGAAAAGGTTGTTTACCTACAACTCAATAGATTCCTAACCTCAAATGATCTCCTAGATAAACTCCAATCAGGCTTTCGCCCCCATCACAGCACTGAAACCGCGCTTACTAAAGTCATAAATGACATCAGAATGAACACAGACTCAGGCAAAAATTCGATTCTAGTGCTACTGGATCTTAGCGCTGCATTTGACACTGTTGACCACTCAATTTTATTGGACAGACTGGAAAACTGGGTTGGGCTATCGGGTACGGTCTTCCAGTGGTTCAAGTCCTATCTTCATGACAGGAAGTACTTCGTCTCCATTGGCAATTACACATCTGACCTAACTAGGATGACCTGTGGGGTGCCTCAAGGATCCATTATGGGGCCCGTTCTCTTCAACCTTTATATGCTCCCTCTAGGCCTAATTATGCAAAAAAACAAAGTAGCCTATCATAACTATGCAGATGACACTCAGTTGTATATAACTCTTTCCTCAGCTGACTATGCCCCCATAGAATCATTGTGCCAGTGCATTGATCAAATAAATAACTGGATGTGCCAGAATTTCCTACAGCTAAACAAAGACAAAACTGAGGTGATCGTGTTTGGCCCCAAAGAACAAAGGCTTAAAATCACTGCACACCTTGAGTCTCGATCCCTGAAGCCTAAGGATCAAGTCAAAAATCTTGGAGTTATTATTGATTCCGATCTCAACTTTAACTCCCACATTAAGTCAATTAGAAAATCTGCTTTTTATCATCTTAAAAATATAGCAAGAATTAGAGGATACATGTCCAGACAGGATCTAGAAAAACTAATTCACGCCTTCATTTATAGTAGGTTAGACTACTGCAATAGCCTTTTTTCTGGTCTCTCCAAAAAAGAACTTAGGCAACTTCAACTCATTCAGAATGCTGCTGCTAGAGTTCTAACGAAGACTAAGAAAGCTGATCATATCACTCCAGTTCTTAAGTCCTTACACTGGTTGCCAGTGTGTCAGAGAATAGATTTTAAAATACTGTTATTAGTCTATAAATCACTTAATGGCCTAGGCCCAAAATACATAGCTGAATTGCTCCCACGCTACGAACCGTCTAGAACTCTTAGGTCAACAGGGTCCAGCTTATTAACTGTCCCTAGGATCAAATCAAATCACGGGAAGGCTGCATTTACCCACTATGCTTCTGCTAGCTGGAACAAATTGCCTGAAGACCTCAGATCTGCCCCAACCTTACTTACTTTTAAAAATAGACTAAAGACTTTTATGTTTACCGTCGCTTTTAACTGCTGACAGCTACTATGCAAACCCAATGAGTAAGTTAGCTCTTTCTGCAACTGCCGCGCCTGTTGCCTATTGCACTTTTTATACTCTTTTTTTTAAGTTTTGTTGTGATGCTTTTAAATGTCCGTTTTACTCTCTTCTTTTCTTTTCTTTTCCTGTCAACCATTTTATGTGAAGCACTTTGAATTGCCACTGTGTATGAAATGTGCTATACAAATAAACTTGACTTGACTTGACTTGACTTGATTTCAGCAAAAACAGACGTTTCCATCTAGAAGCTGAGATATTGAGCCTTTTGTGAAATGAAGCATTTCAAGCAAATCACTGACTCTGAAGCTAATATTTTCTGACCTGAAACATCTGAACAGTAATTTCCTTCAATAAAACAGCACCCCCACCCCCCTCAACTCCAAACTCCTCCTCCGTGGGAGTGTCTCTGGTGGCTCTGCTCGCTCTGCTGGCTGCTGCGTGTGTCAGGCGAGTCTCTGCTGCCTGCTATGGCAGGCTCTGCTGCCTGCGGATCCACGTTCGGATGGCGGCCGCTCGTCTGGGGAGTCTGGATGCTGAGTTCGTCTGCGTTTCTGGGGTTTCGGTTGTGAGCTGGGATGAAGCTGCGTCCGATTATAGGCTTTCTGCTGCGCGTTTCAAAGTGCGCTGCACCCAGTCTATTTTCGGAGCGCTCAGCCTTGTGCGCCGGCTCCCAGCACGACACTGAAAAGCCAAACCATTCTCATGAGAATGGTTTGGCTTTGGTTTTATTTTCTGGCGGCTAATCGTGTGGAGAAACTATGCAGCAGAGACAGAGGGGCTCATTTGTGGGAGCGGATTGGCTGCTGTTCGCAGCTATCGTTAACTCCAGCCAGAGCAATCTGTGCCGCTCTGGCTCATGCATCGGTTTCTCTTTCATCACGGGGCTTTTTCTGCTGTTTTTCCTCAACTTTCTCAAATCTGGAGAGCACTGTCGCCACTTAATGGGTCCATAAAATAGGTTATACACCTTCAATAGCTACAATATTTTTACAGGAGATGCAGGAGGCTTTGATCCACGTCCCACCGTAAAAAAACGCATTTGACGCCGATCGACGCCATTGGCACTCTACGTTACTATTCGCTTTGACGCCGATCGACGTCATTGGCACTCAATGAGTTGAATGTACCAACTTTGGCAAGCATAGGTCAAGAATTGGAGGGGGGGCTTGGGAAATACCTGCCATTGTAAAAACTAAAAATAGTAGAAAATCCATCTCTTTGGGGGCTTTGATAGCCCAATGTATCAATATAAATCAACATTTGCTTATGTACACCTGGTTTTGTAATGGGAGACGTGGCGTGTGTGAGTTATGTTTTTTTTTTTACTGTTCCATGTTGATGGTTCATTTTAAGGCCGTCTTCATGGGTCATTGATTAGTTTTGCTTCACCGCACTGCTAATCATCATGCATTTGGCTTCCTGACTATCTTAAATGGTATGGCAGAGTTCACCGCATGCATCCTAAAACTCCATCGATCGATGTACTGATGCAACATATCAAACATATCAGGTTTGTTTATAAAATGTGCGCATGCACATGCGCACACACACCCTCCACACACATGCACAAACCTCTCTCTCTCTCTCTCTCTCTCTCTCTCTCTCTCTCTCTCTCTCTCTCTCTCTCTCTCTCTCTCTCTCTCTCTCTCTCTCTCTCTCTCTCTCTCTCTCTCTCTCTCTCTCTCACACAATAAACACATTACATCTCCGCTGAGGTGGGACGTAACAAAATGTATAATGTAGATTTTGGTCTTTACTGTTGTCTGTTTTTTCTTTATATCAAGTCATTAGTCAAAAGAATCAGATGGAACTGAGCACTTTATGAATTAGAAATATTTAGGCTATAACACATTAAATGTGCCACAAAATCCCATGGGTGGCGTGATGAGTCATTTTCTTTCCTGACATTTCATTGAATTTGACTTGCTTTATTCAGTCTCTTTTCCTCGTGCTATGATGTCTACTTCAGTGCACGTGAAGAGCAGAAGCACTGAACCATTTAACAAATACACACGCAAGCGCAGGCGCACAATCTCCACTGTGACCTTGACCCCCCAAAGTCACGCTACTCCCCCCTTGCCGCTCCATCTGCAGCTGAAACACCAGTCCCACTTCACCAGCTGAATATGAACCTATTCATATTCAAGCAGCCGCCCCCTAAACCTATTTCCATAAGCTTCACGGGAAATGTCCAGTGAGTTGGGCTAAAAATCCATATCATATCACAGGGCAACAGCAAATATCGTCTACTGAAGATGATCAGAATATCAACATGAACGTATTCCGCTCTTAGGCTATTACTGGGAACATGGACGTACAGTAGCTTTGATTTCAAAGGTGGAGGGGACACAATTTGTACAGGCCCACATTCTCCTGCCCAAGGCGGCGTCCATTTAAAAAAATGTTTTCTATAATATGTAATATCACATTTTAAATTAACATTAAGATTAGACTGTTGTGATGTCATTATTCCATTTTAACCATCAAATTGGCTCCTTTTCTCATTCGGGTAAATATAGAGACAGTCCGCATGTCTGGGAACGCCCACAAAATGCTAAACGGCTGGCGCGCGAGTGGGGTAAAACCGCCGATATATCTCATGGGCTGACTCACCAAAAGACGGTGCTGCGGCTCTAAACTACAGGTTTGGGGATTCTAGAGCAGAACACAAGACGTCTGCTCAGATGTGCGTTTACTGCGGTGGTTAAATCCCCGATTGTGTCTGCCTGGGCTGGGCTATCAGCTAAATTCTAACTTTGCTGAATGGATAGAACGGGGGAATTTACCCCACCCTGACCCCGCCCCCAGGCTAACCCAGCGTCTATTGTGGGCGTTCCTAGAGCCTGTATGGGCGTTCCCAGAAATGCGGACTGTCTCTATTGTATATTTATATTTAGAGCTTGTTGTCAATGATTTGTGCTGTTATGGTTCTTAGTTTAGTGACTCACTTCTACACTGCTGCCACTTAGTAAGAGATGTGATTGGGTCAGCCCAGACACCGAGGGGGAGAGCTGGGCCTAGTAAGAGATGTGATTGGGCCAGCCCAGACACCGAGGGGGAGAGCTGGGCCTAGTAAGAGATGTGATTGGGCCAGCCCAGACACCGAGGGGGAGAGCTGGGCCTAGTAAGAGATGTGATTGGGCCAGCCCAGACACAGAGAGGGAGAGCTGGGCCTAGTAAGAGATGTGATTGGGCCAGCCCAGACACCGAGGGGGAGAGCTGGGCCTAGTAAGAGATGTGATTGGGCCAGCCCAGACACCGAGGGGGAGAGCTGGGCCTAGTAAGAGATGTGATTGGGCCAGCCCAGACACCGAGGGGGAGAGCTGGGCCTAGTAAGAGATGTGATTGGGCCAGCCCAGACACCGAGGGGGAGAGCTGGGCCTAGTAAGAGATGTGATTGAGCCGGCCCAGTGTCACTCAGTATACTACTACTGGGCCGGTCGCTGGAAGATGGGGCGGCCGCATGGTCCTAGTGCATGCCGTTTCCGTTTTTTAACATAACTTTTGTGTTTTGACTTCAAAAAGTGCAGGGGTCCAATTCTGCCTTCTATGTCCCTGACTGGGAAATGTAGGCTAATGTAGAATCAATCAATGGAGAACCCTTTGATCCGATGTTTAACCAGTCCAAAGTAGGCCTATTCATAATGGAGCACACATTATATGCCGGAGTTGGTGCGACTATCAGACCCCAAAGATGCTTGTTACTTACTGTGGGCTTTTTTACACTGCCCGACTCCCGTGATGATCAGATCAGCAGCATCAAACAAGTCGGTGCGTAAAACGCTGCCCGTGACTCATCCAAGTGCTGCAAAAACAGCCGTGGGGTTGGTTTTATAGAGAGGTGTGGCTCATAGCAGCGAACGCACATGAAGCGCGCTGGTGAACGCAGGAGACGCACGCGTCTAGTCATACAATTATGTAGCCTATAGGATCTCCCCCATTCCTCCACATGAACACGCAGAGACCCCCCTCCCCCCACACACACACACACACACACACACACCTGTGCATGAGAGGGAGAAAGCTTACAGAGGGCTGTGCCCCAAAACCCATGCGTAACCGCGCGTTCCGCCCCTCTCTCCATCGTGACCTACTGTTGGCCTGCAACACGCGCATCGTGCGCACACACACACACGCACGCACACACACAACCGCACACACGCACACACACACACACACACACACACACACACACACACACACACACACACACGGCACTCCGTGACCGTCCCGCGCTCACCTTTCAGAAGGATCCCATAGATAGTGCAGAGGGTGAAAATCAGATGACGCTTGAGAATCATCCTGCCCTGGCTTCTCTCTCTGTCTTTGCTCTTGTCTTCCTCACTTAATGTCTCCTCTCCGTGAGCTCCTCGGTGGACCTCGAACCGGTTCAGTCAGCAGCTATCCAGGTGGACTCTTGGGAGTGCGTCTTTTGTGGTGCGTCCTGTGGCGGTACAAGGGCTCAACAACACCAGCGACTTCACGACCCCCGGGCCGCCGCGCGGACTATATTATTGCTTTTGACAAACGCTAATTTTCTCGCTCCTAAAAAAAAAAGCCACTTCTTCTTCTTGCTCGGGTGTGGTAATGTCTGTCTGCAGCCTCAGTTCAGTTGACGGGACTGTGCACAGCAGCAGTGAGCCTCGAGGAATGAATGACAACAGACGTCCTCCGCTAACAACAAGGTAGATGCTGCTCGCTGCCTGCTGCTGCTGCACTCCGCTCCGCTCTACCTCCACTCGGTGCGTCTGTCTGCTATGGTGCACAGACGTCCACACACAGCGCAGCCTGGAACACGAGTGTGGATTGTTTGAGTCCCGCCCCATACAGCTTTGACAGACGTGAGAGACGAACCAATCACAAGGCCCCGATAAGCTGAATTGCGGGGAAGGGGGAGGGGCAAGTAGCCAGCCCCAGCGAGACACTGCAAAAAAATATCCAGCCAAACCATTTGACAAGAATTTTGGACTTTAAATACACACTTTTTGTTTTGTTTTAAAGCAAACCGATCAAGTGTTTCACTTGTGTTTCTCTTGTTTAGAGAATGTTCTTGAATCACTTTCTTTGATTGAGAGGTCTGCCTGCCTCAAGTCACCTTGTTTCAATATAGCCTACAGTACTGACATTTGTTTCTGTAGATTAGAATTAGAATTTCTGAAACAACTACAACTGCATCACAAACAAATGCAATTGTCTTATCCCAGTGGTGGATTTTTTTTTGACTTGTTTTAATAAAAGTATGATTTTTAAGACTGAATATGAGACTAACTGGTTTGAAGATAGGCTACAGTAGACTTGATTTGCAGTGCAGATGTAGCATGGGCACAGAATTCAAAACAGACAAGTCATGCAGACATGCGTCTTGGTATGAGTTGCATCCTGATCCTGTCATATGTGCTGTTGGGTCTAATTGTTTAATTGTTTAATTATGGATCCCCATTAATCTACACCAAAGGTGAGACTACTCTTCCTGGAGTCCAAACACGTAAAATACAAACATAAAAAAATCCAAAAGCATTGGAGTAAAAACAACACAACAAAAATAAATAAAAACAAACAAAAACAAAAACAAGTGAGTCAAGGCTCACTCAATATTCATGCCAATCAAATATTAACAGTATCAACTCTTCTCATAAACAAAAATAAATTTATCGGTCTTCCCGAGTAATTGCACCAGCAAAAACACTTATCCTGACCTTATTTTTACCATACTCACCTGAAACCATCATATTATAATTGAAATACTTGATTACAATATATAATACATAATACATACCGTAATACAAATTCCTTCCATGTTGCACAATTTTTAACTTTTTTTTTAACATAAATTTGTTCCTTACCATAGTTATATTTCTCTGTATTTTATTCATTTTTGACTTTTATTCAGTCATTTATGATAGGAGGTGCTTCATCATTGCATGCTGCTCTGTTTGATGGTGGTGGTGATGTAGGCTGGAGTGACCTGCTGCAGAACAAGTGGAGACATGATTGAATTGAAGTGGATGGGAGTGAGGTGGGATGGGATAGGGGAGAGCATCTGGAGCCCTTTGATGAATCTGTTAAGGTTATGGGACTCTGAGATGATGGAGCAGGTTCTACAATACAGGGATTTGTGTGAGAGTAGCGTGGGCAGAGTGTGGAGGAGGAAGTTATATACAGTCTGTGGCTAAGGTGTGTGATGTTTGTTTGTGGTTTGTGATGTTGATTTGGACGCCTGCTCCATCCGCTGCTCCATAATATCCTGTTCAGTGACTGAGAGCCTGCAGGGATGGACTGTGCTTTTGGCACTGGACTTCATCCTGCAAAGCAAGCTGACTCACCATCAAAGTCTACGACCACAACAGTGCTACTAATTTCACATAACGGAATCTCAAATGTTACAAGACTGTTCTCATGAAGGACCTTGTGCAGCCTACAACTGAGGACTTCTCAGTTAAAGAAATGAGTATGAAGATTTTTCTGGAATATGGTGGTACATTAAGGGGTCTTTTTACTTTTGTTTAATTGTAAAGAAAAGCTCCCGCACACTGTCTCACGTTCTTAGGAGAAAATTTATTGGATATTATACGTTTTGGTCACTAGGACCTTCATCAGTATTATGGGCGACATCGCCTTCCATCTATATATACATATAGGGGATGCCCCCATGAACCAATCATCCAATCACATCAAAGGACCTTACCTGGTTGAGCACCATGAGGTGGTTACATTGGGTGCTCAATCAGGGAAAAATTTGAATATATGTGCACTAGAATTAAAACATAGACAGTGCCCAATACATCACAAGTACATCATCCATATTCAAGGTTATAAATAAAAATAATGTAAATATAAGAAAATACGGGACAATATAAGATAAACGGTAACATACTAAAATAGGCTATATGCTTTCTGTTTTGTAAGACCAGTAGGTCTACCAATCTGGACAGATGGTCTAATTTTTAACATAAGCATTTCAATATACACAAAAAAAAGCCATATTATAGCATTACATTCAATAAAATGTCCTAATTTAATCCCTTAGGAGACAGCGTCTGAAGTGTAAAAATCCAGTACGCTTCCCTTCTCTTCAAAATCAGGTCATGGTCTCCACCCCTAGGTGGCATTAGAACCTTCTCTATGCCACAAAAACGGAGGGAGGCCGATGCTCAAAATTGTAAACTGCACTACACCCTCCCAACCACTGAGCCGATACATCCGGCGCTGTGGAGCACCTAAAAACTTCGGCACTGGCATGTGAAAAAGGGCTCGTTGTTGGTAAGTACGCACTATTTGGGAGTGCCAGGGCACCCACATCTTGGATAACAACATTGTCTCGGAGGTGGGTACAGTTTTATTGTGATTGATAACATGTATATCGCATGCAGCCATTTAGCCGACGTTGCAGTGGATATAGGGGCCGCGCATCCGAGAAGGAAGAATGACTGATGCGTCTCGCGTTGAGGCTATAGACTCAATGTGTGTTTCCAACAACGTAAAAGCTACAATGATGTGTATACCGGACCTGAACCACAAGATTTTACACACTTTTCCAGACATTTCAAATCTCCAAAACTTCAAGACTTGGTAATTATCAAATTCATTTGTAATACTTTTTACTGCCATTTCGGTTCTTATATAACACAGTTGTCATTATTAGAATGCTGTATTTTAATGATCCAATTAAAAAAAACATTTAATAATAAAGGCTGCACAATATCGATGTATTCTGCTGGCGCCTGGGGTCCAGACCTCAGTCTTGCTGCTGTGGAAGACATTGAGAGACCACTCATTAGTTGAAGTGCATCACATGCAGCAACAACAAAAACAGTCATTATTATTTTCGGTTATGGGGGTTTCAACTACAACAAAAAACAGCAGGAAAAGCAAAGAGCACTAAGGAGGTCTTGTGGCACATGTGTGTTATCCTTGCTGATAAGCAAAGATTTTATGCTTTTTCTTTTAATTGATGATGGCCTGATGAAAGATGATCAGAACTGTAATCTCTATAGAAGTGAACAATTCACTCAGAAACATGGGCTGTACTTATAATCAAGTGGGGTGACAAGTTTCATATAGTTTCTTACCAGCAACATGACAAACAATTGTGTTAGTATAAGACCACCATCAAACACAGACATTGCCAACATAATACATCTGGATATTTGAGCATTGTTTACTGGTGATTGGCTAATGTTAGCCGATGTAAAAAATAATAACTTGGCACAAATCTTACATCCAAGAGCTGTTTCATCGGGAGCAGGGCCGGCCCTAGCCATCTGGGGGCCCTAAGCAGGATATAGATCAGGGGCCCCCTCCCAGGGGCGGGGGTTTGGGGGCATCCGCGCTGGAAGTACTTTTAAGTAGGGGGTGCTGTAAGGAGGGGAATCTCGGTGCTGCCCGCTAGGGCAGCGCCGAAGAAAATTTGACGTTTTTGGACTTTTAGCCATATTTAGAAGAATATTTAAAACAAACAAACATGACAATGACGCTCGTTTGTAGCCCTATCAGTGTCAAGCAAGCGTGTAGAACCCAGCAGCCATAGGGGTTGCCAGGTCAGTTAAACCAGGGGTTCCCAACCTTTTTTGTGCCAAGGACCGGTAGATACATGCAGGACCGGTTGTCAATTTTAATGGTTTTAGTTACATATATATTTACTCACCAGGTGGCGACAAAAGGTAAATATCAGCCTTTTGTGTTGTATGTAGCCTACAGTATTTATGTTTTTGTTTAAACTACAAACATAAATAAACGTCAACCTATGTTTTAACTACCACACACAGCCTATAATATTATAGCCTATGTTTATTAAAAAAAAAAAAAAAAAAAAAATTTTTTTTTTTTTTGGGGGGGCCCCCCCAACTCCCGGGGCCCTAGGCAGCCGCTTGGTTCGCATTATGGGCGGGCCGGCCCTGATCGGGAGGGCTTTCTTCCTCTGTGGCGTATAGTGTGGTGGTCTCTCTCTCTCAGTCTCAGTCTTACGGTCTCTCTCTACACTACAGTAACTAGGAAAGGATAGATTAACATGGTTATTATCTAACATTATTTTCATCTCTCAATCACTCCACTTGCCTGTAAAGTTACCTGGCATAGCATCAATAGAGTCTCGAGTCTCGACTCAGCCTTCATTTGGAATGAAGGCTCAGTCTCGTGATGAGACTACTAGCATTACTTAGGGGCCTTTTACACGACACAATAGCGTTTCACACCTTCTCCCTGTTTACATGAGCGCTGTTGAATTTTTAAAACGCCGTAATGTACATGCCAGGTCGCTAGGTGGCAGTGTGATCACCTTATTCTTTGCCCATACAAGGACGCTTCTGCATGACGTCATTTCGTAATCGTCTTTCCGGTTTTAAACACGGAAGTACGCCTACCGCAGTCATTTAGACTTGCCAAAAAGCCGTTTTCAAGCTAAAAAAACCCCCAAACTGTTTTAAAGTTTTAACACGTTCACTGCCAATGACGTGTTAATACGTAAAAAAAAAAATCCAACGGTTGACTGCCAATGACGTGGTAATACGTCAAAAAAAAGATTATTTTTTTTTTGACGGTGGGATGTGCATCTAACCCTTTTACATCTTCTATATAAATATGGGAGCCACCGAACGTGTACAACCCATTCCACCGACCCACTAAGTGGCGACAGTGCTCTCCAGACTAGAAAAAGCACAGCCAAAACTGCAGGGGAACGCGCGATGAAACCATTCTCTACTGTAAAATGGATTGGCGAAAACGCTTTCGTTTTCGCGCTGGTTGCTGGCGGTGGGGGATTGCAAATTTGCATAATAGATTATGGGTGCAACACACTTTGAAACACGCAGCATAAATAAGACCAGAATCGCAAAAGCTTCATCAAAGCTCTCAACCCGAAACCCCAAGAAACGAGCGAGCCCATCCAGACTTGCCCAAAGAGCGGCCGCCAGCAGACAGGAGCAGCAGCAGCAGCAACTCGCTTGTGACACGCCCGCTGCAGCCAAGAAGAACACACACGGAGGGAGGAGTTTGAAAGAGAGGGGGGTTTCCTGCTGTTATGGAGGAAATTACTGTTCAAAACTATTGTTTTGATGTCTGACGTCTTACTGATGCCAAAAATGAATGGTTAAAGTGACTGTTCTATCGAATTTCACAAAAAGCTATTTATCTCAGCTTAAATTTTCAGACGCTGAAACCATGCTGTATTCAAGTGCTAATGCCTACATAACTACTAACTCTACAAACTAACTCTTTTAGACAGAGAAAGCACACATTCTATTAGTTCTTTTGAGATATTTTGTGTTCACAAAATCTTAGCAGAAAAGAATCCCGGGTCTTGAAAGATGAGCCAGAATCCTCAAAAAAACCCTCTGGCAGAAGCTACCTACAGTAAAAAAAAAACGGCTGGCAGTGAATGTGTTAATATTTGTCGGGTGAGAACGTAACATATATATGATCAGTTTATCAGAATAACGCCTATTGGAAATCTTTAACTCATTGAGTGCCATGGACGTCCTTCGACGTCCAATTAAATAGTGACGTAGAGTGCCACGGACGTCCTTCGACGTCCAATGCGTTTTTTGACGGTGGGACGTCGATCAAAGCCTTCCGCAGCTCCTGTACAACTATAGTAGCTATTGGAGGTCTATAACCTATTTTACAGAACCCTTAGGTGGCGACAGTGCTCTCCAGATTACAGAAATACAGCCTGACAAAGCCGTGATCAAAAGACAAACCGCGCTCATGCTGCGTGGATTGATTGCTGTTGGCAAGCAGCCCAGAGCCATCTACATGATGGCTCTGGGCTGCTTGCCAACAGCAATCAATCCGCGCACACAACTGCAGCTCCTCTGTCTGTCTGTCTGTCTGCATAGATAGTTTCTCAACACACCAGAAAGGCAGCACCCAACGCCGAAGGGCCAACCCTTACCTGCAGTCGCATTGGGCATTTCCTCATTGCTGCTGTGAGCTGCCAGGAGCCGCGGCACAAAAACAGAGGCTCCGAATAGACTTTGTGCGTGTGGGGAGGAGTTTACAGCTGACTCGGGGAGAGGCGGGGAGAGGGGGGGACAGGGGGGTGGGGCACGCATGCACCACAGAACTAAACCAGGTCACATCATCAAAAAAATATTAGCTAGAGTCAGTGAATGTGCTTGAAATAATGCATTTCACAAAAGGCTGAATATCTCAGCTTCCTGATAGAAAAGCATATTTTTGCTGTTTTTGACCTATCTTCTCCGGCTCATAACTAAAGAACGGAAAATGGTATCAATAAACTTTTTTTTGCTGATGATACAATAGAGTCTCCTTGTTCTTTTTGCGTGTTCGGTGTTTACATAGTAATATCACACAATATTCTGTGGGCCTCGAGAAATCACTGAAAACGCTCTGAAAACTCTGGCACTGGGAGCGTCCGTTCTCCAAAAGTGGCTGGCACTCAATGAGTTAATGAGCAGCGAGGACCGCCGGGAGCGCTGACTGTGCTGACACCGGTCGAACTAGCTATCTGTCAAACCCTACTGTTGTAGTTAAGCTACTGGCAGTGAGAAAACACTGTCGACGTGCTTTTGTATCTAACGTTAAATGCCGAACGGGTACAGCCATCGGCTCCTCGCAGCAGTAACGCTATGAAATGTAACTGAAGTTGGCCACAGTGTAGCTTAATTCTGAATGTTGAACGTAATCGCGTGTGCAGGCACGTCAGAGTTCCTGAAATGAGCCGTGTCAAAGCGATTACATGGAGCGATCAGTGGGGAGCATCACCAAGAATTCCACTCTGGAGGGTGGTTTCAAAATGTGTCATTTCCTAAGCGCAAATTCGCCGTCGCCGTCTAAAAGGGAGGCACTAACGATACAATAATTCTCCGTCACCATAGGAAACCGTCCTCGTGTAAAGTGCCCCTTAGTTTCCTTTCTGCTAATGGAGCACAGCTAACATTACTACTGTATAAAGGTCTCTGCTTCTCTTCTCATCTCTATCTCTCTAGCTAGCGAGCTAGCATAACAGCAAGCTAATGTTCCTAGTGTAGGCTTCAGACATGGCATGACGGAACTACCGCTCGAGCTATCGGGCTGGCCCTTTAGCTCGAGTGGTTAAGAGGTTGACCATGGTCTGGCCTGTCAAGTCAGAGGTCCTGAGTTCCTATAGCCTGAGGCCAGATGAGAGGCTCTGTGGTGATAATGTCATACACCAGATACCATACAATAGTGTTTCCTAAGGGAATATATAGCTGTTTTAGACCTATTTTAACACAAAAACATTGCTGAATGCAGCTTTAACATTGATGTTTGCCATCCTATGGCCTCAGGATCCATAGTTTTCATTGTAACCATCTAATCATGGACTGATTTACATCTGGGACAGCAGGTGAAGGTATAAGGAACTATCTTTATATTGAACAATCCAAATCTTTGTCAAAACTTGCCATTTTCAACGTGTAGCAACGAGCTAGCATTGTAATTGTTTCACAGTGGCGGAGGCATTTGAGAGTGACACGTAGGGAGAGGAAGGAAAATCCATAAATGGTCGCAGCCGGTCAGTCGGAGCTGGTCGGAGCCAATGGCAGAGCTTGCAGGGAGTGGAAAGTGATTTTCTTCCGTTGCCGACTGAAATGGTCAGCACCAGTGGCAGAGCTTAGACCCGCAGCGCAGCCTGCTTCCAGGCACCAAACTACAATACTGGTAAACAAAAAACAACAACAACATAGATGCACACATGTATGTACGCAAACCGCATGGTATAAAGAACGTGCAATTTGTGAAGTGCTTGGGTGTCTGTAAAATCGATCTTGACTGTCCATTGAGTAGTCTGATAGCCGAGAGAATGAATATATCTGCTTGTATTGATCTTTCGGAGGCTGAAACAGGAGCCAGGGGGAAGGAGAAGGATTTTGGGATACAAAGGTTGGGAGCAGTCTAAAACAGTGCTATGTACTGTAACCTTGCCCTACTCAGGAGCCACATTGGGGGGGGGGGATCTCTGCAAGAGCCACCATCTAAAAAAAAGGTCCCGTTCCTCCCTTTATTTTATTTAATTCTTTATTTTTTTATTTTTTTATTTAAAGTAGGACTTAAAAGAGCCACATCTACCCATAAAGGAGTCGCATGTGGCTTTAGAGCCTCGGGTTGAGTATCACTGCTCTGAAGGATGGACTGAGATTCACGTCTGTTACCTGTCAGACAAACACTTGCTGCACTAGTCAACATTATCCTTCAGTGCAGATCATTTTTAACCTTCAAATGTGAAAACCAGCATATTATTGTTTCAGAGTTTCAAGTAACCACCACCTGCTTCTACCTGTAGCTGCGACCATTGCTCACTGGTCCACCTCATGTAGGCTGACACACGTCACCGAGCTGAAGACCAAACACTGTGGCTCGGATGAAACAGGGTGGGGGGCACAACATAAATCACCTCACCGTTTATATTGAAATGTTCTTCAAGATTCAAGATTCAAGATTTTTATTGTCACTCCATGGTACAAGTATCACGTGTGAAATTCTTGTGCTGTGGACTCCGTTTACAACATAGTACAAATGTGACAGGGCATATGAGTGCAAAAACAACAAGAGACACAACACGCAATAAGGCAGTATAGTGATAAGACAAGTCAGAGACAGTGGCATATTCACTGCACATAGGTGCACATGTCATGTGCATACTTTAGACGTGCTTAAACATTTTAAATTCGGCGTATTTGACATACAGGTGCAAATAGCATATTCCTTATTAAACATACAATTAAACTCAGCGTTTTAAATTCGGCGTATTTGACATACAGGTGCAAATAGCATATTCCTTATTAAACATACAATTAAACATTAGACATACGTTATGGTAGCAGCTACAGTACGGTACAGTACGGCTACTACACTATTTGTGTATGTTAAGGAGTCTCGTGGCCTGCGGGAAGAAACTGTTCCTCAAGCGATTTGTGCGTGCTTTTGGAACCCTGTATCTTCTCCCTGAGGGTAACAGGGAGAACAGGCTGTTGTGGGGATGGTTTGTGTCTTTGATGATCTTCAGGGACCTCCTGAGGCACCGCTGTTTATACAGTTCATGCAGTTCTCGCAACTCACATCCTGTTACGTGCTGGGCCGCGCGTCTCACTCTCCGTAGCGCCCTGCGGTCCATGGTGGTACAGTTCCCGTACCAGGTGGTGAAGCAGCCAGTCAGCAGGCTTTCAATGGTGCCTCTGTAGAAGTCCGTAAGGATTTCTGGCCTTAGCCCAAATTTCTTCAGGCGCCTGAGTCCGTGTATTCGCTGTTGGGCCTTTTTGACAACAGTGGCGGTGTGGCCGGCCCAAGTCAGGTCCTGGTGGATGTTGACTCCCAGGTACTTGAAGCTGTCCACCCTTTCCACCACTGTGCCGTTGATGGTGATTGGGGGGTGTGTGCCCCCCCCCCCTCCTGTAGTCTACAATGATCTCCTTGGTCTTGGAGACGTTCAGAGAGAGGTGGTTCTCCTGGCACCATTGTTCCAGGGCCCCCACCTCCTCTCTGTAGGCCGTCTCGTCGCCCCCCGAGATCAGCCCCACGACCGCTGTGTCGTCTGCAAACTTCACGATGGTGTTCGAAGTTTGAGTCGCCACGCAGTCGTGGGTGTAGAGGTCGTACCAGAAGGGGCTGGAGACGCACCCCTGGGGCGCTCCTATGCTGATGGTCAGTGGTGAGGAGGTGAGGTTGCCCACCCTCACCACCTGGCGGCGGTCTGTCAGGAAATCCAGGATCCAGTCGCACATTGCTGTGTTTAGTCCCAGATCCTTGAGCTTGCGTACCAGCCTGGAGGGTACTATGGTGTTGAATGCTGAGCTGTAGTCCACGAACAGCATTCTTACATCTTCTTTCTCATTGTGTGTGTGTGTGTGTGTGTGTGTGTGCATGTGTGTGTGTGTGTGTGTGTGTGTGTGTGTGTGTGTGTGTGTGTGTGTGTGTGTGTGCGTGTGCGTGTGCGTGTGTGCGTGCGTGCGTGCGTGTGTGCGTGCGTGCGCATGTGTGTGCAGTCATTTTTAACATTTAAATGTGAAAACCACAGGGGGAAAACGGTAATAAATGATTTGTGAAACAGTGTCGTTGGGGACTTGAGCTTTCTCAAACAGAATAACCGCTGCTGTTGACCCTTTTTACAAAGTGCCTCACTTTGGAGCAAAGGGCAGCATCATCAATAATACCACCTAAGCTCATAGTCATCAACCACTTGACCCTTGGTCATTGCTGGCTGGGTTGAATGTGTTTTGTGACTAACATCCAGACCAACATGTCCTTAGTTTGAAAATAATTCAGCTGTAAAAAGCTAAGGGGGGGGGTGGGATTGAATGCAGCTGAATGCAGCTTGGCTCCCCCATTTGATCTGTGGCCGTCTAATAAAAGGCTTTTGGCAACAATGTAATCACATACTGTATCATGAGTCTAATCTTGTGACATAGAGACAGTCGACATGTCTGGGAACGCCCACAAAATGTTAAACGGCAGGCGCGCGAGTGGGGTAAAACCGCCCATATACTGTATCTCATGGGCTGACTCACCAAAAGACGGTGCTGCGGCTCTAAACTACAGGTTTGGGGGTTCTAGAGCAGAACACAAGACGTCTGCTCAGATGTGCATTTACTGCGGTGGTTAAATCCCCGATCGTGTCTGCCTGGGCTGGGCTATCAGCTAAAATCTAACTTTACTGAATGGATAGAACGGGGGGTTTTTACCCCACCCTGACCGCCCCCAGCCAGGCTGAGCCAGCTAAACCAGCGTCTATGACGAGACGTGGCCTCAACCTATAGTCGTGCTCAGGCATAGGCTTGATTATATGACAGCTTGTCACAATACCCTATGCATTATTGATCAAATTAGCTTCACTCATTTAAGGTTGACTCTAGTCTAGTCTGCCTATTGAGTATTGACAAGCAGCCATTTAGCAGGGAATGCCCTCCATCAGAATCACTGTTATCATACCGTAAATAAATACACACTGATGGGAAGGAGGTCTTGACAGAGGATTATTATTATTATTATTACCATAATAATCCAACAGAAGAAAGTAGTGTACGTTTGCATGCAGCTTAGTCCTCTGCCAAGACATAAAAGCACAAAAACAATCTTCTACTTTACAGTCATTTTTTTAAATCCTATTTTTAACATTCATTTAATGGCTACCAAAGTGGTAATGAACTAATGCTGCATTCCAGTTGCACCAGGAACTAGGAATTTCCCATTTGAGTGACGTTACAGTAAGCAGGGCATGGTGCCTTCAGGTGCTGTCAGATTTATGATACGCTTTAGAGAAACAGTGCAAAAAATGCTATAAGCAGACCCTAAGGAAGGAGCGTCCCCCTCTCGCTCTCTCCGCCCCCCCCCCCCCCCCCCCCCCCCTCGCAACATTTACTTTGGGAATGGTGTCCCCATGCGCCCCCCCCCCCCTCCGCGCCTCCCTTCCATTTCAACCACTGGTCACACCCGAGTTAACCGTGTTCCAGTACAACAAATGGAAAGCCAAGGTTAGCTCTATCTAGGGTAGCCATAGAGCACCGCAGGAGGGGAAATGTGAATGGGGTTTTAGAATGGGGATTTTGCTTAAATGCATGAAATAAGGTCTGTGGTTAACACAAGTTTATGGGAGTGGTGATTTGTGTTCAGCAGGATAATCTTCACAAACGTGAATCACTTTTATGATTGTTGAAACCTAAATGTTTTTTTACACGATTTTCAGAAAATGCTTCAAAAGTCAAGAAAAAAAGTGATTCACGTTTGTGAAGATTATCCTGCTGAACACAAATTAACACTCCCATAAACTTTTGTTAACCACATGGTTTTACATGGTATTTCCATACCAACTCACACACATGTATGCGTGTGGGCATGCACAGGCTCTTAAAACATACATGTACACAGTCTCTCTCTCATCTCTCCCTCTCTCTCTCTCTCTCTCTCTCACACACACACACACACACACACAAACACACACACACACCCACACACACACATACTCACTGTATGTCTGTTACATGTTTTTGTATCCCTTGTTTTCGGGTACAGACGGGTGAAAACATGACCTCCGGGCCAACTCCGTTGCAGAGGTGCAGTAATACACTTGACTTGACTTGGGTCAATCCAGGTAGAGAGGGAGTGATGCACACCTTGTAATGGCCCATTTCACACTGGTGTGGTCCACCATCATCACAGGCCAGGAACCATGGGGGCTGCGGGAAGAGAGGCCAGCAGGTAGGTGGAACCAGCCCACACACGTTCCGCCTCACCTGGGATCATCCTGCTGCTCCAGATGGTAGATAGAAGAATCTCTCTCTCGCTCCCTCTGTTTCTCTCTTTCTCACCCTCTCCCTTTCTCTCAAACAGGCACACACACACACACACACACACACACACACACACACAAACACACACGTGCATGCCCATGCACACTAATGCACACCCTCCTTTCAGAGTTTCAAGTAACCACCACCTGCTTAGTTGCGACCATTGTTCACTGGTCCACCTCATATAGGCTGACACATGTCGCCGAGCTGAAGACCAAACACTGTGGCTTGGATGAAACAGGGTGGGGCACAACATAAATCACCTCACCATTTATATTGAAATTGTCTTCTTTCTCATTGTGTCTGCGTGTGTGTCTGCGTGTGTGTGTGTGTGTGTGTGTGTGTGTGTGGAACAACCACAATGAATGAAAATTAAATTAAGAATTGCACAGGCAATTTTTATGTTAAAGAATGTGATAAAAAATGCCTCTCTTTTTTACATCTTCAATTGCATCATGATTATGCAAACCTGATCTTTGTGTATTTGCTGGCCCATGACATCGTCCACTGACTAAAAGAACGAGAAAAAGTCTATTTCTCAAGCTTCTCATGTCAAGGACCCTGTAACAGCCCAGGCTCAGTGGACTGTACAAATGAGGGGAGACCACACATGTTTTAAAGTCATAACAAAAAGTATTTATTATAAACTAAATGAATTACTCAAAAGATAAGATTAGATGTGTCAGTCAGTAACATCAGTAGTGAATGCAGTGTGTGGATGAGTGGGAAGTGTAGTGTAGTGTAGATGTTTGAGATGTATGAAGGGGGGGATGTATGAAGGGGGTACGGTGGCGCAGTGGTAAGCGCTGTCGCCTCACAGTTGGAAGGTCCTGGGTTCGATTCTCGCCTGGGACACTGTGGGCGCTGTGGTTGTGTTCCCCCCCATATCTTCAGTGCCTACTGCCCAGGTGGGTTATCTCGTCGTAAGGGCCTTTCTCTCTGTGTGGAGTTTGCATGTGCTCCCCCAGGGGGTTCCTCCATATATAACCCCCCCACTAAAAACATGCAGAAGATCAGATCGTCATCGCCATCCGACCAGTGACGACAACATCCGAAAAAGCGACCACTGCTCCTGGCCTGCCCCTCGGAGGAAAGGACATGCCTGGATGGGTTAAATGCAGAGGACACTTTTCACCGGCCACCGTCAGCATGAGTGTGTTGTGGCCGCATGCATGTATTGTGGTGTTCATGTGACAATAAAAGACGGGGACGGGCTTGTCCGTTACGAGAGAGTTTATTTTTTATTTTTTAAGTAAGATCCAAAAGAGCCTGAGCTCAAAACAAACCAACAAGGTGGAGAGAGGAGGAGAGAGAGAATGAGAGTTAGCAGCCAGCTCAAATAGGGAGAGCATCCAGGTGCTCCAGATCAGCTAATCAAGCAGCCCCAGCCTCTGCCCAGCCAGGACCTGCAGACTGAAAGCAACCAATCAGTACATTGAACCCACAGCACATATATATAATTGTACCGTGTCCAAACTAAAGATCAGCTTCAGTGTGAAACAGGCAGCTTCCCCTGCACCTGAGCATTACTCTCTCTTGATGACGCCAGCATAAAGGACCATTCCCTCTGATTTTGGCAACCAGGGAGTGCCAGAGCCCAGAGCCAGTGCAGCCTGCCACACAACCAGTGGAGACTGACCGCCAAATATCAGCAGCTCAGCAGCAAAGTTCAAATCATGTGACATGGGCACAACCATTTCAGTCCCGCTCACTCTGAAAGTGTTTGTCTCCGACTACAAAGACTGTTAGGGAGGCTCTTATTCTGAAGGGCAGCAGTCCACGTCATTCAGTGGTGTAAAAGAAGCCTGACACTTCGACTCTTAAAAAAAATCACACCCAAAGTTATGTGTCTGTACTTGTACAGTATATATTGCTCATAACAGTTTGATTTGTAGTGGATGTCAGACAGGAAATGAAGGATGTGTCGGATGGGTTGCTTGGTAACAAAAGAGCAAGTTCATATCCTGTAGGGGGGGTTCTCTGGAACAGAACATCTTGGGGCTCCAAGGCTGTGCTTGTTTGCTGAATGTATATGACTTCTGAAGTTTATGCACGTATATATAGACAAATTGTCTGAAAAATGAATGTGAATCACAGAAAGAAAAATCTTCAGCAAATTCATCCATTTTCTATTGCCCATTGTTGAAGAAAACTGAATGATATACTTGGCAATTTGATGCTTTAGCCCAGTTGCTGTTTGGGAGGTAAGAAACTCAAACTCTGAAAATACTTTAATGATGAATATTACCATTAACCTGATGATGCTGCCAGATGGTCTAGTTTCACAGAACCATCTGAGAAGTCGCTCTGGAAACCGTTTACTATCAAAGTAGCTGGCAGATGATTGGATGAACCATCTGTCTATCAGTAGGCACGTATACACACAGAGCCTATAATCATATTGTAATAGGTTTAAAAGCCCAAACAGATTAAAAATGCTCCATATAAACACCTTGATCAGATTAAACAGACCCAAACCGATTGAAATTTCAATCGGTTGCAGAGTGGTAGTTAAACCTTTTCATAAACCGATCAAAAGAAAAATGTTATCTTGTAAACAATCAGACTGATTACCAGAGATGGGCGAAAATACATCATAAAGTATTTTGATACAAATTACAAATACTTGCTCAAAAAATGTATCACAATACAAATACAAAATACCTGTCTGAAAATGTATTTGAGATACAAATACGTATTTTGTAATTTGAAAATACATGAAAATACATTTTATAAAAACTTATAAAGAGCTGCAACGATTAGTCAATTCATAGATGAATTGCCAAATATTAAATTAATTGCCTATTTTGATGACCTATTAATCATTTAGAGACATTTCTTTAAGGAAAATGTCCTAATTCTCTGATTTCAGCTATTCAAAAGTGAAATTTTCTGGTTTCCTTAGACAGTAAATCCTCTCTTTAGTCCTCTGTCACAGTATGTGTACTCCCTAACACACTGCAGTTCTTCCATTTTAGTTTTAGTTGTTTTTCAGTAGAACTAATTTCTCCTTCATCTCAGCTGTTAATCACCTTCTGTGAGGGCTTTTGACTTAAAGGCAGCATTTCTGCATGTTAACCTCAAGTTTTGGAACTTTGACTATGTTTAGCCATAGATATCTGACATCATAACACAATATATAAATAACTGAAATAGGTAAAAGGCATAGTAGGTCCCCTTTAAACAACTTCACATTCACCACCATGTCAGTAACTTGTCGTCACAGTATTTATTTAACGTGCAAACATATTTATACAACTAGAAAAGGTTACATTTCAGGAATTGAATGCCCTGATGCACATCCTGTCTAAGGTTGTGAAATTGTGAATCGGTGAGAGGAACGATGAGAAACTGCATCTCAAACAAAAAAGGCCTTCCATGAAACTGGACTCTTGTTCAAATCCTTACATCCTTAAAATGACTTCCCCTCCTTCTGCTTCATAAACAAAATCCAAAACAACCTGGCTATCTAGAACATAATTACTAAAGAACAATCACTCACTGAATACAACTTTCCACTATCAGCAGTGGTAACACCATTCTAGTGTCAAAATCTGCACAGCCATCATTATGCACAGTGAAGCTCAGACATCCTTGTAGCAACAGAAAGACATTTTTGATTTTCATTAGGGTACTTTAGTGTTCAGTTATAGTTTTTCAGTATAACTAATTTCTCCATCTATTCAAATCAGGTTTATGACAGTTAGTTGTTTTTCCAGTACAACTTATTTCTTCAGCTATTCACATCAGGTTTCAGTTTAGTTCAGTTAGTTAGTTTTTCAATACAACTTCTTTCTCAATCTATTCTGAATCATATCAGCTTTCAGTTTAGTTCAGTTAGTTGTTTTTCAGTACAACTTATTTCTCTATCTATTCTGAATCATATCAGGTTTCAGTTTAGTTCAGTTAGTTGTTTTTTCAACTTATTTCTCCATCTATTCATATCAGGTTTCAGTTTAGTTCACTTAGTTGTTTTTAGTACAACTAATTTCTCCATCTTTTCACATCAGGTTTCAGTTCAGTTAGTTGTTTTTCAATACACCTTATTTCTCCATCTTTTCATATCAGGTTTCAGTTCAGTTTAGTTCACTTAGTTGTTTTTAGTACAACTAATTTCTCCTATTCAAATCAGGTTTCAGTTCAGTCCAGTTAGTTGTTTTTTAGTACAAGTAATTTCTCTGTTTATTCATATCAGGTTTCAGTTTAGTTCACTTAGTTGTTTTTAGTACAACTAATTTCTCCATCTTTAGTTTAAACCTGTGTCAATGTTTACATGTGTCAATTTGAGAATAAAAAGAAAAATTTATTTTATGTATTTGAAATACACAAAATACAAGATCTGAAAGTATCTTGATACAAATTACATCTCATTTTTCTCTGCCCAGCCAAATACAAATTACAAAATACAAAAAAGTAGTTGAAATACGTATTTTAAATACAAGTATTTCAAATACTGCCCATCTCTGCTGATTACTCTCTGGCTGCGTTCTTTCTGTGCATGCCCTCCCTCTTGATGCAAAGGAGACTCCTGCCTGCCTGCAGAAGGAGAGAAGCTGCTGCCAGAAGAGTTATTTTGTAATACTAGGCATCTCGCACGCTACGCACGCCCGATTCCTCGCCCGTCCTGCAGCTCGTCAAGCTGGCCCTGCAGCTCGTCATCAGTGGGACTGATGTCATCAGTGGTTTATGATATGACTGATGATGTCACAGTGGTTTATGATATGACTGATGATGTCACAGTGGTTTATGACATCACTGATGATGTCACAGTGGGATTTATGACATCACTGATGATGTAATTTATGACATCACAGTGGGACATGGGACAGACAGAGAGACAGAGAAACAGAGCCCTACTTCGGATTTTGGCACAAGCGATGTCCGTCAATTGGTTTAGTAACGTAGAGTGCCAAGGACGAACATGTTCGTCAATTGCGTTTTTTGACGGTGGGACGTGGATCAAAGCATCAGGCATCTCCTGTACAAATATGGGAGCTATTGAAGGTGTATAACCTATTTTACGGACTCATTAGGTGGCGACAGTGCTCTCCAGATTACAGAAAGGTCCCGCAAACTGCAACAAAAAGCCGTGATCAAAGAGAAGCCGATGCATGCTGCAGCCAGAGCCATATAGATTGCTCTGTCTGCAGCTGACGTCGGGCTGCGAACATCAGTCAATCCGCGCACACAACTGAGCTCCTCTGCCTCTGTATGTCTGTCTGCATATAGTTTCTCCACACGATTACCCGCCAGAAAGGCAGCACCCGACGCCGAAGGGCCAAACCTATCCCTGCAGTCCCGTTTGGCATTTCCTTGTCGCGCTGGGAGACGGCCGGGAGCCGCCCGGCGCAAAAACGGAGGCTCCGAAAATAGACTGGGTGCGTGTGGGGAGGAGTTTGCAGCTGAGGCGGGGAGAGGGGGGTGGGGCACGCAGGCTCCACAGAACTACACCACGTCACTACATCAGAAAATATTAGCTAGCGTCAGTGAATGTGCTTGAAATGCTGCATTTCACAAAAGGCTGAATATCTCAGCTTATAATTTGAAAACTGTCTTTTTGCTCAAAACAGCCTATCTTCTCCGGCTCATAACTAAAGAAAGGAAAATGGGATCAATAAACTTTTTTTTGCAGATGATAGAAGTGAGTCTCCTCGTTCTTTGTGCGTGTTCGGTGTTTACATAGTAATATCACACAATATTCTGTGGGCCTCGAGAAATCACTGAAAACGCTCTGAAACTCTGGCACTGGGAGCTTCCATTCTCCAAAAGTGGCTGGCACTCAATGAGTTAATGAATAACTTGTATGTGGTTAAAAAATTAAGTTTTTTGTCAATCATGGTGCGTAGGCTACAGTATACACTGTATGTGCATGAGAGTGTTTGAGAGAGAATGAGAAAGAGAGAGAGAGTGTATAGGTGTGTGTGTGTGTGTGTGTGTGTGTGTGTGTGTGTGTGTGTGTGTGTGTGTGTGTGTGTGTGTGTGTGTGTGTGTGTCTGTCTGTGTGCGTGCGTGCATGTGCGTGTGCGTGTGTGTGTGTGCGTGCGTGTGCATGTGTGCGCGCGCGCATCCACTCACAGGCTTTGGTTTCGGTCATAAATTCAAACTTCTAAAGGTCAGAATCCTCTTCCTATATGTCTGTTGCCTGTGAAATGTCACATTATGTCTTGCTGCTGGTTCAACACATCTACTGTGCTACAGCAATTTCAGAGACAACACCAGAACCAACCAATGTGGGGACTCTTCATTTTCCTACACAGTATTACAGTACCGATCAAGAGTCATACTACATCTTAATAACCAAGTTGTTGTTCATTTTGGGATCAATGTATGTATGTATGTATGTATTTAGACCTATGTCTGTATGTATGTATGTACTGTATGTATGTATGTATGTATGTATCAGTGGAGGTTCTAAATATAGTACAAGGGAGGATGGTCCTCCCTTATTTTTGCGAAGAGATGGGGGATTTTATATAATAATATATTTTTTTTATAAAATATCAATTAAATGTGTTTTTTCTTAAATGCTTCGACAGTGACACCTGTAAGGCACTGATGGAGCGGCATGCAGACAGAGTCTGTGCCAGTGGGTCTGTCTGTCGTGCCCACAGGGGTACACTACAATAACATTCCCCTCTTGGGCTGTTCAATTCCTTGGTAATTTATCTCAGGCAAATCTATGATTGGTTGAAAAACACATGCAATTCACAGGGAACAGTGAACCCTAAACCGCCCTCACCAATCACTACCAATCAATTAATTTATTCAACCAAATTGGTTATTGATTGGATAGATCGGTAAGATTGACATTGTATTGTCCAATGATGATCAACGCTGAATCCAGCTCCACTATAGGAAGTGAATGATGATGACATCAAAATTCCACTTTGCTGTGATGACCTGACAGTAATATATATATATTTACACGACAGTAACAGCATATTATATGTCCCTTCTTCTTTTTCTTTTTCTTTTATCAAGCAGTAAGTTAGCTCACAAGCCAGGCAGTCGTTGCATTGTATTACGCGAGCCAACACGAGTTTAGATCTGCGGGCGTCCACATACCGCGGCCGCCCGCAGATTTCAGTCTCCGCAAACACTGGGATACTGCAACGTCTCGGCTGCACGCGGTTACAGACGGCATGAATGTATTGTGCAAGTAAGTCAATTAAGTTCAAGTTATCCGGGCCTTCTAGTAAATTCGGCGTGCAAATGGTCCACCAAGCAGCGCAATTTTTATGCCTCCGCCGGCGATAGCCAGGCCGGAGGCATTATGGATCCGGGAAAATTTGCCTCAAACATCGACTTAGACTAAAAATTGATCTGATTAGATTTTGGTGGTCAAAGGCCAAGGTCACTGTGATCTCTCGAACGCCATTTTCAAGCTTGTTAACGCGATATCTCAGGAATGCCTTGACGGAATTTCATCAAATTTGCCTCAAACATCGACTTGGACTCAAGCATGAACTGATTAGATTTTGGTGGTCAAAGGTCAAGGTCACTGTGACCTCACGAATGCCATTCCCAAGTTCGTTAAAGCGATATCTCAAGTACGGCTTGATAGAATTTCTGCCAATTTGGCTCAAACGTCGACTTGGGCGCAAGGATGAACGGATTACATTTTAGTGATCAAAGGTCAAGGTCACTGTGACCTCTCCAATGCCATTTTCAAGCTTGTTAAGGGTGTTTGGTGCAACCAATTTTATTTTATGGAAACCTTAACTCGGAGTCTAAGGAAAATCTTAACTAAAGGTGTTTTGTGCAACCGGCCCCTGGTCTTCCACCTGCTCTATTTGTAAAGTGCCTTGAGATAACTCTTGTTATGATTTGGTGCTATATACATATAAAATTGATTGATTGATTACTTAAAGTCAGTTTGAACCATGCATTGTTGTGAGCCAGTGTGTCAGGTGCTGCAGCCTCATAACCTGACACTGCCAGGTGGTTTGTTTTCACATAACCATCTAGGAATGAGTCGTCAGGAAACTACTGTATTTCAAAGGGCAGGCACTTTCAAAAAAATACCCGGTAGGTGATTGGATGAACCATCTGTCTGTCACATCTATCACAGACTCGCTTCTCGCTGGTGTCACACCTAAAGCCCGCCCGTAGCTGTCTCTGGACGCTGATTGGTGTGAACCACTGGTGGTTTGGATTCAAACCAAGGTTAGCAGCCTTGGGCGGGGAGCAACTTTCTGTTCCACGTCTCTTGCTCTGCTGATTCATAATAACAATGCATCACCGTACGTACTGTATATAGCATCGAGACCTTTGTCAGCATCTGTGTTCCTTTCCTTTGCTGAGAGCAAGATAGTTGTGTTGTTTTTTGTTAAGTGGGACATTTTCATTTTTGTTTACACAGTCGACAGGACCTTGAAGGGAAAACCCTGATGTGTCCATTAGACAAAGCTGGATTGCAACAAAGTCTGTATGCCTGTTTTTGTGTCTGCCTGTTTGCCTTATCTGTGTCTTTCTGCCTGCCTGTCTATATGTGTTAGGACATACTGTAAGAAACTCAGCTCATTCAGGTGCAGCCAGTGACGGTCTGGAGGGAAGTGACCAGAGCTGAGTACCAACTGTTTCCTGGCAGTCGGGGATAGAATATTAGCCAGTCCATTCAAGTTACACTTCCATGTTTGATTGCCATATTCAGCTAAAGCGTCTTTAGTGATGCCAAATCAGTGGGAGCCAAACTAAATCAAGTCCTAAAAAGAGACTCTTGATGCTTCAATTTTCCAACCTCACTCTGTGACGGTGGCAGAAAAACCGATTAAGCCTGCTGAAAGAAGAGTTCTGAATGCAATATGATGAAAAGTTGTGGTATTTATTTGAAACAAATGGATTTAAAAAATGCGTAACAAAAAATGAAAACACCATTTCCCCAGTAGACATGGTACATGATCCATGAATGACCGAGGATTCTAATTCCAAATGATTATACCATTTGAAACAAGGCTAGGTTGAAACCTAGCATATGGCCAGCACGGAAAAGCGTTGACCAGCCTGTAAGTATTAATGTCCAGCAATCCCACCACTTACAAGTAGCGCACTGTTTTTTTATTCCCCCATACATGTCAACTATGTGTACCATGAAATAGAATGGTTTTGACAGAAAATCTCATGTTGGTGAAAATTAATAGCAATTCAATTGCCCCCCGACCTCCAAAGTCATCATCGTCAGCGTTTGCTGCTACTCTGTCTCTTTGCTACATCTTCTGCACCACATGTTGCACATAATTAAACAAAATAAACAACTTAACTGCAACGTTACTGGGCCCTGTTTCCACGGCAACGCTCCCTGCATAAAACGGCAAACTTTTTTTTAGCGTTAGTGCCTTCCTTTTACACGGCAACAGCATTCTTGGGGCCTGAAAACACGAAAAAGTTAAATTCCAGAGTGGAATTCTTCGATAACGCCACCGTGTCGCCATGTAAAGCGGTGAAACGCAATTCAGGTGAAGACACAGTCCCCCTTTGTCAAACAATGAGCATTCAACTAGGCCCTAGTTCCTCATTGCGCGGCTCGCGAGACGATGGCGGCTCTCGAAGCTTTAGTTGGCGGCTCTAAGAAATTGAATTTTTTTATTTTTTTATTTTTTTTAGATTCCCCCCCCCCCCTGCTCTCCCCAAAATTTCAATAAACCTTTATGGCATATTATTACAATACAACAATACTGGTGTTGACACTAATAGAAGGTGCCAAATCATTCAAAACAATAAGCATTTTGCTTTTAGGAGTATTGTGCCAGCGTGCAGCTCTGTTCCAAAACGTGTCAACGTGTGTCGTTGCCTGGGAAACGCACATCCCATAATACAACTGTTTGCATCGCATCCCATAATAGTATGATGATACTTGGGATGCCATGACGAACATAGATGTGAGCAGGTTAGCTAAAACTTCAGCGTCGCCAGCGACGGCCCCCACCGCTGCGGTCGGGGTACGTTTCGAAATCCCTCCAGGCCTGAAAGATTTTCTAGGCCCTAGAAAATCTTTCAGGCCTGGAGGGATTTCGAAACGTACCCCAAGGTACCCTAGGGGAAACTGGTATATATGTGTGTGTGTCTGTGTCTGTGTGTGTGTGTGTGTGTGTGTGTGTCTCATGGAGAGGGTCCCTCTCCAGATCCTGTCCACTTACCACCGGTGTCCCCCAGGGCTCAGTCCTGGGCCCCTTACTTTTCCTTGTCTATATCAGATCTCTTGCCTATGTGATCTCTTCTCATGGCTTTTCTTATCACTGCTATGCTGATGACACCCAGCTTTTCCTTTCCTTCCCCCCCTCCGACACTCAAATCGAGGCTCGCATCTCTGCATGCCTCAAAGACATTGGCGACTGGATGTCTGCCCACCACCTCAAGCTCAACCTTGGTAAAACAGAGCTACTCTTCCTCCCAGGAAAAGACTGCCCTCTCGCAGATCTCTCCATCTCCATTGACAACACCACTGTACTTCCCTCCCAAACAGCTAAGAACCTTGGGGTGCTCCTTGACAACCAGCTGTCTTGCTCAGCCAACATAGCTGCTACAGCACGCTCCTGTAGGTTCTCTCTCTACAACATCCGCAAAATCCGTCCCTTTCTCACAAGAGAAGCGACTCAACTCCTGGCCCAGTCTCTTGTCTCCTCCCGCCTGGACTACTGCAACGTGCTCCTGGCCGGCCTACCTGCCACCGACATCCGACCGCTTCAGCTCATTCAGAACGCTGCAGCCCGTCTGGTATTCAACCAACCCAAATTCTCTCACGTCACTCCCCTCTTCCAGGAGCTCCACTGGCTTCCCATCTCAGCCCGCATCAAATTCAAGACACTGGTACTGGCCTACAGGGCAGTACACCAGTCAGCTCCCCTGTACCTGCAATCTATGGTCAGGTTCCAAACCTCCCAGCGCTCCCTTCGCTCCTCCACCAGTGCAGGTCGCCTCGCCCCTCCTTCGCTACGGGGGCTCAAAAGTCGCTCATCCCGATCTCGACTCTTCTCGTCCCTGGCACCTCAATGGTGGAACGAGCTTCCACCTTCGGTCAGGACGGCTGAATCACTGCCGATCTTTCGGAAAAGACTAAAGACTCACCTTTTCAGGCTCCATCTGGGCCCTTCTTGATCTAACTTCGTTCTCTCTCTTTCTTTATAAAAAAAAAAAAAAAAAAAAAAAAAAACTAACCTAAACTTGTACCACTAACCTAAACTTGTACCACTGTTCCTTCAGAAGTTGTAGTTGTCATAGACCGTGCTCCATAGTTGATTGCTCTATTGTCGCTTTGGATAAAAGCGTCTGCCAAATGACGTAATGTAATGTAATGTAATGTGTGTGGAAAACAATAAAACAAAAAAATGGTAGGCAGATGTGCTTGGTTGGGGTGGCTTTTGGTGTTTTGCGGTAAAAGTGGCTCTCCTATTGACTTTGTCCTGCCAGTGTGGCTCTCATCGAAGAAATAGTGAGGATCACTGAACTAGGCCAATACAGCCGTATATCATGGCACAATTCATCACATTTGGCATTCAACAAACATGATAACGATTTGCTAAAAACACCTAATCTGTGTTAAGTGCTTGCTATTAACGTCATGCATATTCAGCACTCCCTTTCTAGTTGTGCTCAGCCCCCCTCTGTGATCTGGAAATTCTGCATACTCAGCCGCCCTACTTCTTCATACATGCACCGATCTCAAGTAAAAAGTAGGAACCTTAGAGCCACGCGTGTTGTCTCTGAAGTAGGCGTGTGTTCATTCTGAAATAGTCCATAGTTTATGAGTAGGAGAAGAAGAAAACAGGCTAACATCACAACCAGTGTCAAACGAAACGAAATGTCCCGTTACAATTTTCTAAATACAAGCTATATGGACCAATGTACAGTAACTTAATGTAGTTGTCTGTGTTCTGTGTCTTCTGTGTATTTCGGATCACACACACACACAAAAATGTTGCAACATGCATCACTAAGCACACAAAAAACGTTGCAACATGCATAAAGGTCCTTCGTTTATTTATTACCATTACTGTGAATGTTCTAACCAGAAGTTTCAATGTTATTCCGGCTCACTTGACACTGCTACTGTATGAGTTGTTTGTGGCTTCAGCCTGCATGCAAATCGTCCGCTGAGAAACTCAGCTGTTGCCTACTCCTGTGATAGTTTCAGACAATGTAAAACACGTAAAAAACATAAAACACATAAAAGCACAAATAAATCGAGGTGTAAGCTGGAGCATGTCCTTGTTCCAGTCCGCATTTCTTTCTGTTTGGCTGAGTACCGCAGCGTCCCATCAGTGGTCCCACCAAAAACTGAAAGGCTTCCTCGGATTGGCGTGCAGCAGACATCACTCAACAGGAGTGGACTGATTGGCTGAGTACCGCAGCATCCCACCCAAAGGCTCAGTGGTGTAGTGGAGGGTAGACGCAGGCTTATTTTTCAGACGGCTTTGCGACTACTCACTTCTAAATCTCCTCTGATGTGCATCCATTCAAGCTTTTTCTCTTTTCTGCCTAACGACTCTGCCGGGCAGCTGGGCAGATTAAGATTCCACCAGGAAACGTTGCATTACGACCACGAGGCAGACACCGGAGCTGGTCGCAGCCTGTCTAGTGTTAGTGAACGCGTGTGTCCTGAGGCGTCCCCGAAGCGGCTCTCCACTCTGCTCCACCAAACAAATCGACCTGTGTATTTTTGCTTCTCTCTTTGAGTTGCGTCAAGCAGCACAAACAGCCCAATTTAGCCTGCTTTCTATTGTAATGCATCCCTCAATTACTTGAATGCTTCCATTATTTGGCAGCTACTTGGGTCCAAATAAACTTAGTGAATTGGTTTGAAATTTGTGTATGAACTAAATTCAGTTATCTCTCTCTCTCCCTCTCTCTCTCTCTCTCTCAAAAAGGCTTCCTCGGATTGGCGTGCAGCGGACAACTCAACAAAAGTGGACCTAAATCGGTGACCAAATCGGAGACTAAATCGGGGTGGACATAGCCAGATATAGGGCCATGCTGTGCACTGGACAAAAATGACACCTACACGTATAAAATGATTGTGGGCATAAAATTAAAGCAGGTTACTGAAGTCATCTTAAGACCTTCGCTTACTAATATGTGTCATTCAAGAACACTCAAGTCATAGAATTAACCATTTATTGTATTATGAATACAATGCATACAATTATGTTTGGCATTGAAGGCTCCGCTCTTAGAATTAATTTAATATTTAATTTAATATTTAATTAATTTAATTCTCCCTGAACTCGGCTCAGCAAGCATGCTACGCCGAGCAGGGAGAACAAGCAGAATCCCCCATGGGAATAAAATATTCCAGATACATTTAAACCATAGAAGTAAAAGAGGGAGCCTAAAAGCAAGACATGGAAACATGTACCATGCAGACTGCAGAGCTACAATACATGATAGTATTTGATCTAAAAGGTGGAGGCTGGGGTGGAGGGGGCAAAGCGTTGCCAGCAGCCGCAACGATCAGCAAGGTGGGGAACAGATTAGTGAGTGAGAGGCTGCCATATTTAAACGGACCGCCTTGTTGTGAGAATGACTGTGATTGGAGAATTGGTTAAACGGTGAACCAAACAGAGGCTGTCAGCTGGTACAGCTGGGGCGTAGCCTATGACATCATGTCTTGAATGAACTAACGCAGGCTTCATTTTAATGGTTTTTGAGGAGAGAGCCAGTAGCTTTTTCACATACCGATCAAAGAATTTCAGGTCACTTTTATTATTATTACTGTATTAGTATTTCAGAATGGATACATTACATAGCATTTTGGAACCAAACTCTTCAAATGGACCTTTCAGTTCTGAGCAATATGGCAGATAGCACTGAACACAGACAATTCCACATATTGAATGTTACATTTAAAGGATTTACCGATAATCAGCCCACTTTGTATCATTAATAATCTCAGTAATATAAGCACATGGGTAGTTTCCTATCAGTCGACTTCTCTCCCTCATGAATTCCATTCATGATGAGATTATCTGATCCAGCGCAGCTGTCGTGGATTACTCTTTAAGACACTAACTAGCACCACCTGGGTGCGTGCAAGATTGGCCGGACTCGGCTATATAATCTACTCTCAGGTGCGGCGCTCTTGCTCTTCTGATTTCCAGCGAGCAGACATATGTTGTCTTGTGAGACTGAAGTAGACATGTGTGTAGGACAGAGAAGGAAAAAGCATAGCCAGAGCCTACTTACTTAGAGTAGAGAGCTGGTCGCGAGCGGCTCCTCTCAGGGCGCATGCTTTTAGTGTTGTCCACACACTGTTACTTGACTGTTGTGTTGTTGTGACTGGAATTCGCCCACGGCGGAGGAACATTGTATGGAATTACATTTATATCAGAAGTCGAGAGCTCAATCAAACATAAGCACGAGCGTATTATATTGTTTCACACGCGCAAATACATACTCACACTTGCGCAATCTGACATCCCGTGCGCACAAAGACTGCACCGAGCGAGGAGAGAAAAGCACAGCGCGTATTTTGCACCAGCGCGCGCGCAGACCCTCTCTCCGCCCCCGTGGTCGAGTTCTATGCGCTCGCGTTGGAGTAAACTCCAACGCGAGCGCGCGGACTACTGTTGCCCCCCCCCCTGTTTGTTTTCTACGCGCTCGCGTTGGACTTTTGACAATTGTGGGCGGAAACCAAGGCAGGCCTCTGGCCCTCTATGATTGGCCACTTTCAACGCCGACCCACCCCCTTAAAAAAAAAAAAAAAACTTTATTGCACCAAGGAGCCTTACACTGGTATCCAGAATACTTTGGCTATTAGGCTACCAGTTGAATCAAAATTTTCACAATCACAAACATGCCAGGGGGATTAATGGTTGATAATAATGACGACAAAAATAAAGAAAATTAATTGTTATCTTGTAAACACGGACCTCCTCCGGCCTTGATGACAGCTTCCATCACAGACAGGAAGCTTGGAGAGTCTGATCTTTATAGTCTTATAAAGTTTCTTAAGCACATGCTACAGTTTCTAATTCATCCAGTAGGCTACAGTAGTTAG
Organism: Poromitra crassiceps; assembly: GCF_964638095.1. Taxonomy (NCBI): domain Eukaryota; kingdom Metazoa; phylum Chordata; class Actinopteri; order Beryciformes; family Melamphaidae; genus Poromitra; species Poromitra crassiceps. The sequence continues at coordinate 75,916,076 of NC_139623.1, read as the reverse complement.
AAAGTATTTAGATATGTATTCTGTATGAACTCATCTAAAGTGACTATGCCTTAAAAAGCATACCAATTAGATTGAAAGGCTAGCAATACCTGAAGTACCATTCCAATAGTAGCCTACCTCCTCAAAACCTAAGAATACAGTATTCCCCTTTTTTGCTGGGGACCCCTAGAACATCCTCAATGACCCCCTGGGAGCCTCCTGACCCCAATTTGAGAACCACTGCCCTAACAAATAAAATTGGGATCAACAAATCTGTGTTGCAGATCCCAGTAATGTGACCATCACCATGCCAACGGTTAAGGGCAGTTTGTAGTAAAGCAATTTATGATAGTTGCCACTTGCAATGTTCATGTTCTGTCGTCGTTCCAGCAGGTTAATATACATCCAGCGACAGGTGATGTGTCATCGTTGCATTGTCTGATAAAAAAAAGTTAGTTAAATGAACAGACAAGACAACGTTAGGCTGCTGCATTGACTCATCATAGGATAAATGTATTAGTATTTTTATACATGAGAGCCATTAGACATTACAATTCACCCTTCGCTAAGTCCTGCTCCCTTGGTTAGTTGCTATGGAAGGCAAGCCACACGTAAAAAAAATGCCGTTCACAACAATATGAGGTGAGAGACATTCCCAAATAAATAATGGCCAATTTCTAGAGTAACAGCTCCAAATATCGGACAGAAGTATACAGAAAGGAGTATAATATGCTTGTGAGAGCTACAGTATCACACAATATAATTTGTTGGCTAGACAATACTGTGAATGAAGACAAGAGATCATTAAACTTGAAGGAATAGCTATCTGCAAGATAGCTACAAGATGCTCGTCTCGATGTACAACACGTGTGAAATTCTTGAGCTGTGTTGTGTTCCATTACATATCGTCATCATCTGATTTATCCGTAGTCAGACATATTGTTGTGTCAAGTGTTATACAGGGGAAATTATCTGATGAACCGATATTTGCAGCTCTGTGTTGATTAGCTAATGTTTCTGTGGCATTTTGATTAACGTTACGATTTAATTCCTTTTGGAACAAATTATGGTTCAACAGATGAAATTGATTGATTGAAAAGTTTATTTCTATAGGGACAGATACATAAACATAGAGTATTCACAGGAAACATTATGACATTTATAGCCTAAGCTAGTTTGCAATGTTTGTCCCTAGATGTTATAATCTAACTGAAGCATAGCATAGCATTTACTGCGCAGCCCGGCTATAGCATGCTTTCTCTTGTTTATCCTGACAACAGCTCACACTGACAGTCCTGACAGCTAAGTCCTGCTGCCACCTACTGTCATTGTTGGGTATTGTACCAAAATGACACTTCCTCATATGCCAAACAAGAGATGACACTATCTGATGTAAAATAGTTTCAAGAGTCCCGAATGGGACCCCAACATAATAGACTGCATGATTTACAGTATGTTGTAATGGCAGTTGGATCAAAAATTGCAGTTTTAATGGGACATTTTTGTTCTCTTAAATGTCTGAGTGTTTCAAAATTAAAATAAAAAATACATGCCCTTGATAATATATATATATACTGTATATAATGTTATTTATTTTGTAGCTGGGTAACACTTAGAAATGGCTCAGGGCCCACGGGTCCTTGAAATTTTTTGAATTTGAGGAAGAGAAAATTAAGGCCTTGAAAGTTTTTGACAATTAGACATGGGTCATTTACTTAACAAATCATCAAACATCTGACAAAGCAGCTTCCACATATTCACGACATAGGAGGTAAAGGTTCCTGGTGTCAGCGTCTGCATCATTTTGCTCAATCAGCAACTAAACCTCTGCTAGCTGTTCGTTCAATGGACCGTCAAATTCAACGACCACCAGCACACCATGTCAGCTGCAACGTCACCATCTTCTCCAGTCAGCTGCAACGTCAACGCCCCAGTCGATGTCCGGCTCGTGAATATCCTGACAGTTAACAAGACAGTAAAATACCACTTTTAGTCATCATTCCATATTTATAGCATATCATGTGATGTAATCAGTTCTTCCAAAAGGTTTTGGCTTTCAGCATTAGATGAATATATCAACCTATGTTTTTTATGCAATGAACAGAGTGCAATGGACTATATTAACATTTTCATCAATTATTGTTTCACCAGTTGAAGATGCATGTTACACTGCCTACAACAGAGGTGCCCAAATTCCTTTCTATGAAGGGCACAAAAATGATCTGGATGGCCAAAAATAAAAGTTGTGTGAAATTACATTACATTAGATAGATTATATTTTAGGGGCGTCCGGGTAGTGTATTGATAGATTTCCTGTCTACCAACACGATTGATTGGCTGTGTTTCAACCTCTTGGTAACATGACTAAATATTGGTATGTCATCTTACAAGCAATAGATCCCTTTATTAGCTTGGTAAATTAGATTAGATTAGATTTATTATTGTCCTTTCGGAAATTATTTTTGCATCTGTTGCAGTCATACAAAATATATACAATACATAATACAAAATACAATACAATACAATGTTTGCTCCCAAAGTGTTTCACACCAACCCTGCTGATAAAAAATATTAAATTTAGCAGAGCTATGCTGGATGGTATAAAAGATGTCTGGGCACAGGAGGTCTGCAAGGGTGGTACCCTGTGGGTGAGGGGGGTCCGCAGCAGACACAGGCTGTCATCTGTAGCAGCTCCCGAAACATGTAGGCTATCCATGAATTTGTCTAAAAAACATTTCCACAAGAGTTTCCTCTGTCCTGTTTATAACTACAGTTTTTATTCTTGCTGTGCTGCTCGACATAATGATTTATCAATGTACCTTTATATCAGCCTGGCACAGCTGGTACCTGTTGACTGCTCTCTGTGTTGGCTGGAGAGGAAGCCGTACCCTCCAGCCCTCTGTGAATCCGTGATAATTATGATAAGCCTGAATTGTGTTATTCGACTGGACTGTCTGCCCTCTGAGCACCGGGCAAGTGGTCTGACGAGCAAAGACAGAGAAAGTATTTATGTTGTTAGTTAGATAGTTTGTTCACCCATCACCTGTGTTATAAGAACATGTTCATACATCATGTATACTTAATATTTTTCAATATTAATATAATAAATTCAACATCATGTAATCACTGTTACAGGCTAAATGAAGTGGTATGACAAAAACATCCATCAGAATGCAATATGTTGTTCCAAATATAGCTTATGTATCTAACGTTATACAGCAGGTAAACCAGTCATGTTGTCTAGCAGAGGTTCCCAAACTTTTCAGACCAAGTACACTATCAAACCAAATTTCGAAAGTACCACTTACCACTGCGGCTACCAACTTTTACCCCCATAAAGAATAATTGATTTAACCATGCAATAGCATCAGAATGGCTAAACAGTAGTAGGCTACTGTTGCGAGTTAGACCCCAAATAACCAACACATAAACAGATGCATGTAAACATCTTATTTGCTGATAGGCAATGGGAAGAAATCTGATTGAAACCTACACCAACACTTAACATTAGCTAGTTGTTTAACGTTAAGTTAGGTTAGCCGCTTGGAAGCGAGTTGGTACGTTAGCTGAACTTATAGCTACAGAACCAGACTGATAACTTTTCTCTGAAACACGCTGTGATGGAGGAGGCATCACAGTTAGTATAACCTTACATATAGAAAATGAACATAACAAGCAACCAACCTGGCTTGCATCAGCCAGTTATAGAGCTAAAATAACGTTAGCTAACTTATCCGAGAGCAGAGATATGGCTAACGTTAGCTAAGCTAACGTTAACGTTAGCTACATTAAGTTAGCAGTTTTCAACAGCTAGCCTAACATTAGTTGCATGCAAACCAATATGCAATGTTAAAACAACCTAACATCATCTCGCAAATATAATTTTGTTCACTTAGCGTACCCCATGAATGCTGCTCCAGCTCCCTCTTCAATCGGTTGCTCTCTGACCATATTATGATGCTCAGACTCTCCAAGCTTCCTGTCTGTGATGGAAGCTGTCATCAAGGCCGGAGGAGGTCCGTGTTTACAAGATAACAATTAATTTTCTTTATTTTTGTCATCATTATTCTCAACCATTAATCCCCCTGGCATGTTTGTGATTGTGAAAATTTTGATTCAACTGGTAGCCTAATAGCCAAAGTATTCTGGATACCAGTGTAAGGCTCCTTGGTGCAATAAAGTTTTTTTTTTTTTTTTTTTAAGGGGGTGGGTCGGCGTTGAAAGTGGCCAATCATAGAGGGCCAGAGGCCTGCCTTGGTTTCCGCCCACAATTGTCAAAAGTCCAACGCGAGCGCGTAGAAAACAACCAGGGGGGGGCAACAGCAGTCTGCGCGCTCGCGTTGGAGTTTACTCGTAGTTTACGCGTAGAACTCGACCACGGGGGCGGAGAGAGAGAGGTTGGTGCAAAGCGCGTGGGATGTCAGATTGCGCGAGTGTGAGTATGTATTTGCGCGTGTGAAACAATATAATACGCTCGTGCTTATGTTTGATCGAGCTCTCCCATATTGATATAAATCTGACTCCATAACATTGCAGCAGCAAAAGCAGGCTGGGGCAGGCGGCAGCGGTAGCAGCGAGTCTGTGGTCCATGTACTGTCCCAGTAGTCCATAGACGAACTCACCCAAGGCGGGGGAATATATGGACGGACCTCAGTCATGCTTAGTCATAAAATTGAAAATAAGTGTGTGTATATACAGACACAAGCAAAGCAAACTCGCCTACTAGCTTCCTCAAGGGGAAGTAAACGGCGATAAAAAGAGTCAAGCTAGACTGCGTTAGTTGTGACACTTCCTGGGGGAAGTTTCAGAATAAAAGAAGGGAAATGTTAGGGTTGTGCAACAACCCAGGTTTTATGAGTGAGAATGAGAGCTCTCACTTGGTTTGAAACAAAGTAAAACCTCCCTTTTTCAATAAATGTAAATAAATGTGAAAAGAGTAATGGATTGATTACTTATTGCCTGTATGCTACCTTAAAGGAGAATTTCGTTTTTTTTTAACCTGGACCCCTCTCCTCACATTAATTATTATCTGACGACTCACCCAGTGTTCTCCGCAGCGTTTTTGTCCGTCTTAGGCGTTGTTTTGAGATCAATAGTGTGCAAGCCAGTCCTAGAACGGAGCTCCGTGGGGGCCACGTGGCAGCGTGCTTTTCATCCATGTAAATAGACAGTTTTATTCCCGTTTTCGACGCATATCGTCATAAACTGATCCCTAAAGAACGATCAGACTGCTATTCTCCCCCGGGCTCTTTTCAGCGGTAGTTACAGGCATCCCATTTTCACCTGTCGGGTCAGTGAGACACAACTCTCGTCAAGTCAGTCCACAGGCCAGCGGCAGGAAAGTCTCGCGGGACTTGGCATGTATGTTAAACTTGCATAATGTGCCTGTGTCTTCATGCCCACACATGTATGTATCTGCATATACTTGTATACTGGATGTCAATGTCTTGCTCCCCTGAAAGAAAATAAAAAATATTTGATCACAAAAATTGTTTCTCTCCCTCAGGAAACCTGGGTTACATCGTAACCATCCGTTACCTTCTCTCTCTGTTTTCCTCATGGAGAAAAATGCTTCCTTTCCATGCCTGCAGAAACTCTGCCCCCACCACCTGCAAGTCATTAAGGCTCCTGATGAGATTCTCAGTGGATCTGCACATACTTAAAAAAACAAAAAAAACAATAAGGAGCATATTCCGCATCTCGAGGAGAACTTCCGCAGTTCCGTTGTGACGCGTTGTGACGTAATGCGTCACAACGGAGCGCTTCGCCAGAGGAGGAAATGGGAGCTCTCCATAAGGAAAACAGAGAGAGAAGGTAAACACTGCCCATGTGCTACAAAGATGATTAATGATACAAAGTGGGTTGATTATCGGTCCTTTAATATATGAATGAATAGTACGATCACCAAACAAGAGCCAGTGAGTCTGTTCGTTTGCTGTGGCTGATGATCATGGGCAAAGCAAAGCCTACTTCAGAGGCGTGCATCTATCAACCCCCCACTGCCTCCCACTCACACACACACACACACACACACACACACACACACACACACACACACACACACACACACACACACACCCTAATACACTCTATCATTTGGTCATTTATATGTAATATGACTGTGGCTGTCCACAGCTGAGGTATCTAGTACGGCCAGAGTTCTCTCAATCATGCCAAAACTCACCGCCACCATGAAGGTCCTCGATGATGTCACCTCAGCTTTGGCCAGCAAGCAGGTCTGCTTAGCCACTTTTATCGACCTGGCTAAAGCCTTCGACTCTGTCGAACACAATACCCTGCTGCGTAGACTCTCCAGCATCGGCTTGTCCCCCTCCTGCTGTGATTGGTTCGCGAGCTATCTCGCTAACCGTATCCAGCAGGTGAAAACTGGGAACATCATATCTGATCCTCTTGCTGTTTTCAAAGGTGTGCCACAGGGCTCTATCCTGGGCCCTATCTTATTTTCCATATATATTAATGATGTTGCTAAAGCAGCGGGCAACTCCCGTATCCACCTCTACGCCGATGATACCATCCTGTATTCAGTTGGCCCCTCCCTCCAATCTGCAGCAACCACTCTCCAACAGAGCCTCACGGACGTAGAGAAATCTTTTCTCAATCTCCATCTCCGCCTTAACACAAAAAAGACAAAGTGTATGCTCTTCTCCCGAATTAAGGATGCCCCCAGACCCCCCAAGATCATCTGTGCCGATGGCACACCTGAGGGCGTGGCCCTGGAATTTGTGGATTCATACAAATACCTGGGTATCTGGCTGGACTCATCCCTTTCCTTCAATACACACATCAATAACCTTCAGACTAAAATCAAAGCAAGATTAGCTTTCCTCTTCCGCAATAAATCTTCCTTCACTCATCCGGCCAAACACACCCTCGTCAAGTTGACAATTCTTCCGATTTTAGATTACGGCGATATCATTTATAGAACAGCCTCAGCATCAGCCCTCAAAAAATTAGACACGCTTCACCATTCAGCTATCCGTTTCGCCACCAATGCACCCTTCCAGACTCACCACTGTGACCTCTACAATCTGGTAGACTGGCCCTCCCTTAAAACCCGACGATCCCTCCATTGGCACCACTTTATTTTTAAGTCCATACTAGGCAAGACACCACATTACCTCTCATCTCTCCTCCACATAGCAACAAACACCTATAGTACAAGATCAAGCGGGTACATCAAACTTTCTATCCCCAGCTCAACCGCTTATAGAACTGTCTTCGGCCGCACCTCCTTCCGTTTTGCAGCAGCATACGACTGGAATATTCTTCAGAGCACCCTCAAACTTACAACCCTGACATCACTTTCCATTTTCAAACAGCAACTCCAACAGCTCTTTGTTGACCGCTGTGTCTGCTTCCCCCCCTCATAGTACCCCCCCTCCCCCTTCTCCCTTTACTACCCCCCCTTTCCCTCTCTACCCCCTCCCCCTTCTCCTTTTCCTACCCCCCCTTCTTCCCATCTCCCCCTCCCTCTTTACCCCTTCCCTCCCTCTACCCCCTTTCCCTTCTCCTTTCCTCCCTCCCCCCTCCCTTCTTCCCATCCCCCCTCCCTCTACCCCCTTCCCCTTTTCCTCCCCTCCCCCTCCCTTCTTCCCTCCCCCCTCCCTTTACCCCCTTTCCCCTTCTCCTTTCCTCCCTCCCTCCTCCCTTCTTCCCATCCCCCCTCCCTCCCTCTCTACCCCTCCCTCCATCTACCCCCTTCCCCCATCATGCTGTGTTTTGTTTGGTTTATCCTGTATTGTTTTGTCTTGTTGTGTTGTGCTACGTTGTACTGTGTTGTGTTGGTTCTACGTTGTGCTGTGTTGTGTTATGTTGAGTTTTGGCTCTATCCTATGTGATTGCTGTTATGTTTTATACCCTGTTTTATAATGCACTGTTTTTATCCTTTTTATCCTTAACATGACTTTTTTTGCAGCCCCTCTCCCTTACCCCACAGGCCGTCAGTGTAAATAAGAATTTGTTCTTAATGACTCGCCTGTCTAAATAAAGGTTAAATAAAATAAAATAAATCACACAAATGTCCATGTGCACACAAACAGGTGCATGCTGCACACAAGCACACATGAACTGAAACCCAACAGACCAGAACCTTCCACACTGTTTCCGGGATGATTCAGTGGATAGGTGAGCCTTCAGTGTGCGCACACACGCATGCATGCACACGCACGCACACGCACGCACACACACACACACACACACACACACACACACACACACACACACACACACACACACACACACACCAGCTCTAGCCTCTAGGTGAGGGAAGGCTCGCGAAATTGAGTTCACGGTGGTCGCTTAGCAGTGTTGAGCAGAGGGTGTGCTATCAGGCCAAATTGTTCCGGTTCCTCTCGGCTCCCCTCAATTCCATCTGAGTGTTCAGCGGTGGAACGACGGCACAGTGAATCTGGCGGCACTGACATTTAGAAAGGAGGAGGGAAGGGCAAATACAAGGCTGAAAGTGAGAGTTTATCAGTTCCCCGACATAAGAGAAAACTGTAACACAGACAAAAGGAAAACGTGACAGATCTTCTTTAGAGGAAATTATTTTGAATTCGATTTGTATGACACACATGAACTGAGTTCTGGCATTGTCCCATGAATTTGATCTGGTCGGTGGCGTAGAAAATGTTCATATACAGTATTAGTTCTAACTGGAATGAGTAGTTAAAGAGAAGCGTGTGTGTGTGTGTGTGTGTGTGTGTGTGTGTGTGTGTGTGTGTGTGTGTGGTTGGGTGTGTGTGTTTGGCAAAGTTCTCTAACCTCAAAATGGAGGCTCCAACAACAACCCCCACCTCAACAAGAAAGCAAAAAAAGAAAAGCTCTGATAAGAGAGGGGGGAAGCTAAATAATCTGACACTATTACAACCACACTATTACAACCACACTATTACAACCACACTATTACTACACTGTAACTATCTAACTGTTGACATTTTGAAATGACTAGGTAATGACAAATGTGTTTTTTTTAAATTATGTTCTTATCGGTTTTCATTTTTCCATTAAGTCTTTGCGCTGTCGGTCACAAAATATATAGATGTTTGTGCCCTTCCGTCACCTGGGCATGACATACAACATTTCATTGGTCGAGAAACTAAGTGAGAGTTGTTTGGATGATCACCTAAGACAGGCATAGACGCCGCTCTCATCATTGTAAACAGTGCAGTACAGCCTCCCAACCGATATTTCCGGCAGCGGCGCTGTGGAGCGGTTGAAACCCCAAATGACACAGCCGAAGAAGACTGTGCAGGATCTCGGCACTGGCTTGTGAAAAAGGGCTCGGTATTGGAAACAACGCACTATTTGGGAGTGCCAGGGCACCCACATCATGGATAACAACATTGCCTACGAGGTGGGTACAGTTGTATTGTGATTGATAGACGACGCTGAAGTTGGCATCCGATTCGCAGCTCCCGATTGGAATTTTCCAGTCCACCTTAAAAAGTGGAATAACGCCTCTAGATGGCGTGGTTCGACCATTTTCAAGCGAGTTCATGAACTGGAAAACATAGGTATATAGGAGGGATATGTTTTGAGAATACATTATAGAATGACTCCTGCATTTTGTTCATTTTTAATGTTGCATGCAATTCTTATTGACCTTAAAAAGGTTCTCCTATTGGTGTAAACAGCTGGAAAAAAGAGTTGATTTCACAGCTTTTGCCCATCTAGACTGTATAAAACCACGTCCAACTCACAGACCATTACATGTATTCTTTTCAAACCTGGCCTAGATTACAAAGGGGACATTAGACTCTCATTATAGCACAGTGGCTGATTTGTGAAACATATTTCTGATTTGTGAAAGTGCTATAATTGCAGTTTTCAGCTGATTTTGCCCATCTAGACCGCATCAAACCAGGTCCAGCTCAAAGACCATCACTCTAATTCTTTTCAAACCTGGCCTAGATTACAAAGGGGACATTAGACTCTCATTATAGCACAGTGGCTGATTTGTGAAACATATTTCTGATTTGTGAAAGTGCTATAATTGCAGTTTTCAGCTAATTTTGCCCATCTAGACCGCATCAAACCAGGTCCAGCTCAAAGACCATCACTCTAATTCTTTTCAAACCTGGCCTAGATTACAAAGGGGACATTAGACTCTCATTATAGCACAGTGGCTGATTTGTGAAACATATTTCTGATTTGTGAAACATATTTCTGATTTGTGAAAGTGCTATAATTGCAGTTTTCAGCTAATTTTGCCCATCTAGACCGCATCAAACCAGGTCCAGCTCAAAGACCATCACTCTAATTCTTTTCAAACCTGGCCTAGATTACAAAGGGGACATTAGACTCTCATTATAGCACAGTGGCTGATTTGTGAAACATATTTCTGATTTGTGAAAGTGCTATAATTGCAGTTTTCAGCTGATTTTGCCCATCTAGACCGCATCAAACCAGGTCCACCTCAAAGACCATCACTCTAATTCTTTTCAAACATGGCCTAGATTACAAAGGGGACATTAGACTCTCATTATAGCACAGTGGCTGATTTGTGAAACATATTTCTGATTTGTGAAAGTGCTATAATTGCAGTTTTCAGCTAATTTTGCCCATCTAGACCGCATCAAACCAGGTCCAGCTCAAAGACCATCACTCTAATTCTTTTCAAACCTGGCCTAGATTACAAAGGGGACATTAGACTCTCATTATAGCACAGTGGCTGATTTGTGAAACATATTTCTGATTTGTGAAACATATTTCTGATTTGTGAAAGTGCTATAATTGCAGTTTTCAGCTAATTTTGCCCATCTAGACCACATCAAACCAGGTCCAGCTCAAAGACCATCACTCTAATTCTTTTCAAACCTGGCCTAGATTACAAAGGGGACATTAGACTCTCATTATAGCACAGTGGCTGATTTGTGAAACATATTTCTGATTTGTGAAAGTGCTATAACTGCAGTTTTCAGCTGATTTTGCCCATCTAGACCGCATCAAACCAGGTCCACCTCAAAGACCATCACTCTAATTCTTTTCAAACCTGGCCTAGATTACAAAGGGGACATTAGACTCTCATTATAGCACAGTGGCTGATTTGTGAAACATATTTCTGATTTGTGAAAGTGCTATAATTGCAGTTTTCAGCTAATTTTGCCCATCTAGACCGCATCAAACCAGGTCCAGCTCAAAGACCATCACTCTAATTCTTTTCAAACCTGGCCTAGATTACAAAGGGGACATTAGACTCTCATTATAGCACAGTGGCTGATTTGTGAAACATATTTCTGATTTGTGAAAGTGCTATAATTGCAGTTTTCAGCTAATTTTGCCCATCTAGACCGCATCAAACCAGGTCCAGCTCAAAGACCATCACTCTAATTCTTTTCAAACCTGGCCTAGATTACAAAGGGGACATTCGACTCTCATTATAGCACAGTGTCTGATTTGTGAAACATATTTCTGATTTGTGAAAGTGCTATAATTGCAGTTTTCAGCTAATTTTGCCCATCTAGACCGCATCAAACCAGGTCCAGCTCAAAGACCATCACTCTAATTCTTTTCAAACCTGGCCTAGATTACAAAGGGGACATTAGACTCTCATTATAGCACAGTGGCTGATTTGTGAAACATATTTCTGATTTGTGAAAGTGCTATAATTGCAGTTTTCAGCTGATTTTGCCCATCTAGACCGCATCAAACCAGGTCCAGCTCAAAGACCATCACTCTAATTTTTTTCAAACCTGGCCTATATTACAAAGGGGACATTAGACTCTCATTATGGCACAGTGGCTCATTTGTGAAACATATTTCTGATTTGTGAAAGTGCTATAACTGCAGTTTTCAGCTGATTTTGCCCATCTAGACCGCATCAAACCAGGTCCAGCTCAAAGACCATCACTCTAATTCTTTTCAAACCTGGCCTAGATTACAAAGGGGACATTAGACTCTCATTATGGCACAGTGTCTGATTTGTGAAACATATCGCTGATTTGTGAAACCTATTGCTGATTTGTGAAAATGCTCTAATTGCATTTTTCAGTGGATTTCAAGCATCTAGATGGCATAAAACCAGCTCCAAGTCACAGACCATTACACTTATTCTTTTCAAACCTGGCCTAGATTACAAAGGGGACATTAGACTCTCAAATTGGCACAGTGTCTGATTTGTGAAACATATCGCTGATTTGTGAAAATGCTATGATTGCACTTTTCAGCTGATTTGGAGCATCTAGATGGCATATAACCAGGTTAACTTCAAACACCATCACTCTAATTATTTTCAAACCTGGCCTAGATTATAAAGGGGACATTAGACTCTCATTATAGCACAGTGTCTGATTTGTGAAACATATCGCTGATTTGTGAAAATGCTATGATTGCAGTTTTCAGCTGATTTGGAGCATCTAGACCACATAAAACCACCTCCAACTCACAGACCATTACACATATTCTTTTCAAACCTGGCCTAGATTATAAAGGGGACATTAGACTCTCATTATAGCCCAGTGTCTGATTTGTGAAACATATAGCTGATTTGTGAAAATGCTATGATTGCACTTTTCAGTGGATTTTGAGCATCTAGACCACATAAAACCACGTCCAACTCACAGACCTTTACACATATTCTTTTCAAACCTGGCCTAGATTATAAAGGGGACATTAGACTCTCATTATAGCACAGTGTCTGATTTGTGAAACATATCGCTGATTTGTGAAAATGCTATGATTGCACTTTTCAGTGGATTTTGAGCATCTAGACCACATAAAACATTAGGGTTGTCCTACAACCCAGGTTTTACGAGTGAGAACGAGAGCTCTCACTAGTGCCTACTTCGCTGCGTACGCAGCATTATGGAAGACTGTCATTTTTGCTCCAAAAATTACTTTACATTAAAACCTGACCACGCCCCTTTAGGTGACGTGGTGCCCCCCTGGGCTGACTGGGCCTCCCACCTCGCCCCCGCGACTACGTCACGGCCAGTCTGCCCAGGGGCTGCCACTCATTTCTTCCAGCCAGCTGAGATCCGACGCACCCAGAGACGCATCGACGCAGCAAGGCTGGGTAGTGAGAGCTCTCGTTCTCACTCGTAAAACCTGGGTTGTAGGACAACCCTAATGTTTTACTTCGTTTCGAACTCAAGCTCTCACTAGTGCCTCCATTCAACCGACCTTGCTGCCGGGAGCACCCCACAGGGCGACCCGAAAGGCACCGGTGAACCACGGCCATATGGCAACGTTTATGCCTAACCGTCTGACATATTAGAGTGGCAACGATACTACTTTCTTGCCACCGACAGCACCGCGTGCGCGAACTGCGAACCGGACACGTCGAGACTGTAGTACCTGACGAAAGTGTGATGAGAGGACCATGAGGCCGCGGCACACATGTCCTCCACCGACACACCACGCAACAACGCAGAGGATGTCGCAACACCTTGCGTAGAATGCGCCTTGATACCCTCCGGGGGAACCTTGCCCACGGCAGAGTATGCCAACGCAATCGCCTCCACTATCCAGTGTGATAAGCGATCCTTGGAAAGGGGTCCGCCCTGGGCCCTTTGCCCAAAGCAAACCAACAGCTGATCTGTAATGCGTAATGAGCGCGTCCTGGCCACATAGGCCGAGAGCGCCCTTACGGGGCACAGCATGTGCAAACGTCTCTCCTCACCCGAACTGAACGGCGGGGGACAGAATGCCGATAAGTCTATTACCATAGACCTATAGCTGGCATTAATATTCTTGGGCTGGTACGCCGGGTTAGGTCGCAACGTAACCCTGCGCCCATCGTCCCCAAAAACCATACAGGCCTGCTGTACCGAGAGGGCAATCAGGTCACCGACTCTCTTCCCTGACGATAAGGCCAGCAGCAGCGCGGTCTTTAAGGACAGAACCTTTAAATCGGCGGAGTCCAAGGGCTCAAACGGATGACCCGTTAGCCCGTCCAGCACCGTAACCAGGTCCCATTTGGGAAAAACGCACCGCAACGGCGGGCGCAGTTTACGCGCCCCCTTCATGAAGCGCGAGACCAAAGGGCACACCCCCACGGGGGTCCCTTCAATCCCCATGTGGCAAGCCGAAATCGCGGCTACGTACACCTTAAGCGACTGCGGAGACTGCCCCGCATCAAGCAAGCTTTGAAGGAAACGGAGAACTGGACGCACGCCGCAGTTCACTGGATCCACACCCTTACTTGTGCACCATCGCGAAAAAACCCGCCACTTGTACGCATACTGAGTGCGGGTCGAAGCGGCCCTAGCACTCTGAATAGTGCGCACCACATTGTCAGGCAAGCCCTGTGCTAGCAACTGGTCCCGTTCAGGAGCCAGACTGCTAGCTTCCACCTGCCTGGGGAGGGGTGGAACACCTCCCCCTCCGCCTGGGACAGGAGATCGGCCCGCACCGGCAATGCCCACGGCGGGCCCTGCGCCAGGGAGACCAGGTCCGCAAACCACGTCTGCCTGGGCCAGAACGGGGCCACTAGAACGAGCCGGAGACGCTGTTCCCTCACCCTGTCCAACACCTGACGGATCAGGGGGATCGGTGGAAACGCATAGAGCCCCTCCCGTGGCCACGCGTTCGCCAACGCGTCGTGTCCCAACGGGGGGCTGTCCTCCTGGATCGAGAACCACAATGGGCAGTGCGTCGCGCGCCGCGATGCGAAGAGATCGACGCGGGCACGACCGAACCTGGCCCAAATCTGTTCCACCACCTGAGGGTGGAGGCACCACTCCGTGTGACGGGGGTAGCCTCGAGACAGCAGGTCGGCGCCGTAATTCAGCCGTCCCGGCAGATAGACCGCCGACACTGACAGGAGACGGGGATACGCCCACAGGTGAACCTCCGCCGCTAACCGGTTCAAAGTCTTCGACCGCACACCGCCCTGTTTGTTCAGGTGGGCGATCGCCGCCATATTGTCCGAGCGAATCAGCACATGGCGTCCATGTATGACTCGCTGGAAATGAAGCAGAGCGAGGCGGATCGCCTCCAGCTCCAAGACGTTTATGTGGCGATGCTCCTGAGATTCCCACCGGCCGTTCGCTGACAGAAACCCGCACACCGCACCCCAACCCCAGAGGGAGGCGTCGGTGCGAATCACTAGCCTGAGCGGGACCGGGCCCAATCGAGTGCCCCTCGATAGGTAACGGGGGTCTGCCCACATGGCCAAAGCCAGGCGGGCCTGACCTGTCATAGGCACCCTGCGATGACGGTCCCTGGCTGGATCCAAGCGCAACGCAAGGAACCAGATCTGGAACGGACGCATGTGTAGCCTCCCCAGGGGGAGCACATGCAGTGCCGAGGCCATCAGGCCCAACATGACTGTGCACTGAAGCACTGACACCGAGGAGCATCGACTTAATGTCCTCGCTGTCCGCACCGTGCGCGCCTGTCGCTCCCGCGAAAGGCGGGCTCGCATAGCTCGGGAGTTCAACTCGAGCCCCAGGAAGATCGCCGTCTGTTCTGGGGCGAGGCAGCTCTTTTTCCAGTTCACCAGAAACCCTAAGGTTTGTAGGTGATCGGTCACCACCCTGGTATGTTTCGTGGCATCGATCCTCGAGCCGGCCACAATAAGAGCGTCGTCGAGGTAAAGGAAGATGCAAACCCCTCTCGCGCGGAGGGGGGCCAAGGCCGTCTCCACGAAAGCCGTGAAGGTTCGCAGGCTCAATGACATGCCGAAAGGCAAGACACAGAACTCGTAAGCCTTCCCCAGGAAGGAGAACCTCAGGTATTTCCTGTGTCTCTTGACCACGTGGACATGGAAGAACGCATCTTTCAGGTCCACGGAAGTAAAGAAATCCCCCTGTCTCAACGCGTTGAAGAGGTGGGGAAAAGAGAGCATTCGGAACGGAAGCTTCCTCAGCGTCTTGTTGAGGCGCCGGAGGTCCAGAATTGGACGCATGGAGCCGTCCTTTTTGGGCACGACGAAGTACCTGTGGTAGAACCCCGAGCGCACCTCTGCCTTGGGGACCGAGCGGATCGCCCCCTTGGCGAGGAGCGAAATGACCTCCTTGCGGAGTATGTCTATGGACTCCCCCTCCACGACCGTATCGTGGGTCCCGTCGAACCTGGGTGGGGCCCTGGCAAACTGCATGGCGTAACCCTTCCGAAGGGTGCGCCGCAGCCACGGGGACGGGGAACACAGACGCTCCCAGGCCTTGAGCCTGTCGGGCAACGATGGTCTGTTTAGTATATTGTTGGGCACCGGGGGACCCGGTGCTTTGGTTGGGGAAGAAAAAGGGGGGGGCGGGACAAACGAGGCTAAGCCCCCCTGCCGGTTTCTTACGCGGGCTCCGCCTACTGACGTGCCCTGTGAGCGTGTTGAACCGGCGAAACATGGAGTAAGGAGGCAAGCCTCTCTTTTGACCGCCGGATGCGGACTCGTCCGCTCGCGCGGTCCCCAGGAGAGCTCCCGACCAACGATGGGCCCATGGCACCATTGATGGTGGGCTTGTCCCGGGGGCCTCCTGACGGCGGATAAGTGATCCAGGGAGAGCTCCCGACCGGACTCGGGCGCTGGGCACCGAGGACGGTGGGCTTGTCCCTAAAGCTACAAACCGAAGGCTGGCCCTGAAGCCAAGCCCTGGCGAGCTGGGTTGGGTAGGCCCCTGCTGAGTCCCAGACCGAAGTTGAGCGCTGAGCTCCAACGACGGTGGGCTCATAGCCCCCCCCCTTCCCCAGGGAGGTGACTAAGTACGGGACTGGTTACCTTTTCCCCGCGCACCTCCTCGTTTTGGGGGGCGGGGGCCGCGTCCCCTGACCTGCCGTGGGACGAATGGTGGGCCCACCGCGGCCAGGTGGGGCGCAACCACTGGGGGCGCCCTAGCCGGTGAGACTCGTACCCGCTGATGCGGGGCGGTCCGCTGCGGCGGAGGCCCTGGAGGACGACTCCGCGCGCGCGCCTGGACCTGGAACCGGCGGTCCTCCCCCTTCGCCCGCTTGGGCATGAAGGAGCTGACCGCCGCCGAGTCCCTCTGACGCGACTCCAACCGCTGGGCCAGACCTGAGTCTTGCGCTCGAGCCTAACAACGTTAACCCAGCCGGGGAAACGTTAAAACATGCACTAGTCTGCGCGGCGGCAGAAATACATGCACTGCGCAGCGGCAGTAACTATAACAGTTAGCAAAGAAGATACTCTTAGCTTTGGATGACTTGATCCGATGCCGCTGGTGAAGAGCACAGGAACGGGCCCCCGAATCCTGATTTATCTCGTCCACGCGAACCTCTCGAAGGTGGGCAAATGAACCGAAGCGAGTCTATTTGTCCAAGCTATGAAGAGCACTGACTTTAGAGCTAACTGCGGAGCTTAAGAAAACGATGTCCTCACGCTGGCTGGAAGAAGCGAAGAGTGGCAGCCCCTGGGCAGACTGGCCGTGACGTAGTCACGGGGGCGAGGTGGGAGGCCCAGTCAGCCCAGGGGGGCACCACGTCACCTAAAGGGGCGTGGTCAGGTTTTAATGTAAAGTAATTTTTGGAGCAAAAATGACAGTCTTCCATAATGCTGCGTACGCAGCGAAGTAGGCACTAGTGAGAGCTTGAGTTTGAAACGAAGTAAAACCACGTCCAACTCACAGACCATTACACATATTCTTTTCAAACCTGGCCTAGATTATAAAGGGGACATTAGACTCTCATTATAGCACAGTGTCTGATTTGTGAAACATATCGCTGATTTGTGAAACCTATTGCTGATTTGTGAAAATGCTCTAATTGCATTTTTCAGTGGATTTCAAGCATCTAGACGGCATAAAACCAGCTCCAACTCACAGACCATTACACTTATTATTTTCAAACCTGGCCTAGATTACAAAGGGGACATTAGACTCTCAAATTGGCACAGTGTCTGATTTGTGAAACATATCGCTGATTTGTGAAAATGCTATGATTGCACTTTTCAGCTGATTTGGAGCATCTAGATGGCATATAACCAGGTTAACTTCAAACACCATCACTCTAATTCTTTTCAAACCTGGCCTAGATTATAAAGGGGACATTAGACTCTCATTATAGCACAGTGTCTGATTTGTGAAACATATCGCTGATTTGTGAAAATGCTATGATTGCACTTTTCAGTGGATTTGGAGCATCTACCACATAAAACCACGTCCAACTCACAGACCATTACACATATTCTTTTCAAACCTGGCCTAGATTATAAAGGGGACATTAAACTCTCATTATAGCACAGGGTCTGATTTGTGAAACATATCGCTGATTTGTGAAACCTATTGCTGATTTGTGAAAATGCTCTAATTGCATTTTTCAGTGGATTTCAAGCATCTAGACGGCTTAAAACCAGCTCCAACTCACAGACCATTACACTTATTCTATTCTTTTCAAACCTGGCCTAGATTACAAAGTGGACATTAGACTCTCAAATTGGCACAGTGTCTGATTTGTGAAACATATCGCTGATTTGTGAAAATGCTATGATTGCACTTTTCAGTGGATTTGGAGCATCTAGACCACATAAAACCACGTCCAACTCACAGACCATTACACATATTCTTTTCAAACCTGGCCTAGATTATAAAGGGGACATTAGACTCTCATTATAGCACAGTGTCTGATTTGTGAAACATATAGCTGATTTGTGAAAATGCTATGATTGCACTTTTCAGCTGATTTGGAGCATCTAGATGGCATATAACCAGGTTAACTTCAAACACCATCACTCTAATTCTTTTCAAACCTGGCCTAGATTACAAAGGGGACATTAGACTCTCATTATGGCACAGTGGCTGATTTGTGAAACGTTTATTCTATTTGTGAAAACTGAAAAAGGAAATGTTGATTTCACTGTTTTTTTTACCACCCAGGTCAAGATCAAAAACCACTACACTCAGATGAACAGCTGCACCTCCAGTCATCAGTCCGTCAAGCTCCTGAACTTTGTGGCTGACACTGCCCTCAGAGTTGACCATCTGGTGACTTGGTGCAATCAAAACAACTTGGAGATTAATGCTCTAAAAACACTGGAAAGATGGTTGTGAATTACATGAGGAAGGCCCACCTGCCCCCATCACCCTGGTCCACTCCCAAGTTCACAGTGTGGAGTCCTTCTGCTTACAAGGCTCAACCCCCCCCCCCCCCCCCCCCCCCCATGGTTTTATGTTGTCTAGATGCTCAAAATCCACTGAAAAGTGCAATCATAGCATTTTCGCAAATCAGCTATATGTTTCACAAATCAGACACTGTGCTATAATGAGAGTCTAATGTCCCCTTTATAATCTAGGCCAGGTTTGAAAAGAATATGTGTAATGGTCTGTGAGTTGGAGGTGGTTTTATGTGGTCTAGATGCTCCAAATCAGCTGAAAACTGCAATCATAGCATTTTCACAAATCAGCGATATGTTTCACAAATCAGACACTGTGCTATAATGAGAGTCTAATGTCCCCTTTATAATCTAGGCCAGGTTTGAAAATAATTAGAGTGATGGTGTTTGAAGTTAACCTGGTTATATGCCATCTAGATGCTCCAAATCAGCTGAAAAGTGCAATCATAGCATTTTCACAAATCAGCGATATGTTTCACAAATCAGACACTGTGCCAATTTGAGAGTCTAATGTCCCCTTTGTAATCTAGGCCAGGTTTGAAAAGAATAAGTGTAATGGTCTGTGAGTTGGAGCTGGTTTTATGCCGTCTAGATGCTTGAAATCTAATGAAAAATGCAATTAGAG
This sequence comes from Poromitra crassiceps, assembly GCF_964638095.1. Classification (NCBI taxonomy): domain Eukaryota; kingdom Metazoa; phylum Chordata; class Actinopteri; order Beryciformes; family Melamphaidae; genus Poromitra; species Poromitra crassiceps. The sequence goes on along the minus strand of NC_139623.1, from coordinate 75,896,448 downwards.
CATTTTCACAAATCAGCAATAGGTTTCACAAATCAGCGATATGTTTCACAAATCAGACACTGTGCTATAATGAGAGTCTATTGTCCCCTTTATAATCTAGGCCAGGTTTGAAAAGAATATGTGTAATGGTCTGTGAGTTGGAGGTGGTTTTATGTGGTCTAGATGCTCCAAATCAGCTGAAAACTGCAATCATAGCATTTTCACAAATCAGCGATATGTTTCACAAATCAGACACTGTGCTATAATGAGAGTCTAATGTCCCCTTTATAATCTAGGCCAGGTTTGAAAAGAATATGTGTAATGGTCTGTGAGTTGGAGGTGGTTTTATGTGGTGTAGATGCTCCAAATCAGCTGAAAACTGCAATCATAGCATTTTCACAAATCAGAAATATGTTTCACAAATCAGCCACTGTGCTATAATGAGAGTCTAATGTCCCCTTTGTAATCTAGGCCAGGTTTGAAAAGAATTAGAGTGATGGTCTTTGAGCTGGACCTGGTTTGATGCGGTCTAGATGGGCAAAATCAGCTGAAAACTGCAATTATAGCACTTTCACAAATCAGAAATATGTTTCACAAATCAGCCACTGTGCTATAATGAGAGTCTAATGCCCCCTTTGTAATCTAGGCCAGGTTTGAAAAGAATACATGTAATGGTCTGTGAGTTGGACGTGGTTTTATGCAGTCTAGATGGGCAAAAGCTGTGAAATCAACTCTTTTTTCCAGCTGTTTACACCAATAGGAGAACCTTTTTGAGGTCAATAAGAATTGCATGCAACATTAAAAATGAACAAAATGCAGGAGTCATTCTATAATGTATTCTCAAAACATATCCCTCCTATATACCTATGTTTTCCAGTTCATGAACTCACTTGAAAATGGTCGAACCACGCCATCTAGAGGCGTTATTCCACTTTTTAACACGTTCACTGCCAATGGCGAGTTGACTCGTCAAAAAAAATCCAACGGTTGACTGCCAATGACGAGTTGAGACGTCAAAAAAAAAAAAAAAAAAAATTTGACGGTGCTACGTGGATCAATGCCCCCCACGTCTCCTATAAAAATATTGGAGCTACCGAACGTGTACACCGACCCACTAAGTGGCGACAGTGCTCTCCATTCTAGAGGAAGGCAAGCAAAAAGCAGTGTGAGGAAGCCATTCTCATGAAAATGGATTGGCGAAAACGCTTTCGCGCTTGGGAGCTGGCGGTGGGGTTTTGCAAATTTGCATAATAGATTACGGGTGGAACACACTTTGAAACACGCAGCATAAATAAGACCAGAATCGCAAAAGCTTCATCAAAGCTCTCAGAACCCCAAGAAACGAGCGAGCCCATCCATCCAGACTTGCCCGCCGCCAGCAGACAGGCACAGCAGCAGCAAAGCAGTGAGCCTGGTGACGCGAGGTTACAGCAGCAACAGAAACGAGCTTGTGACACGCCCGCTGCAGCCAAGAAGAACACACACGGAGGGAGGAGTTTGAAGGAGAGGGGTGTTTCCTGCTGTTATGGAGGAAATTACTGTTCAAAACTATTGTTTAGATGTCTGACGTCTTACTGATGCCAAAAATGAATGGTTAAAGTGACTGTTCTATCGAATTTCACAAAAAGCCGTTTATCTCTGAATAAATTTTCAGACGCTGAAACCATGCTGTATTCAACTGCTAATGCTTACATAACTACTAACTCTACAAACTAACTCTTTTAGACAGAGAAAGCACACATTCTATTAGTTCTTTTGAGATATTGTGTGTTCACAAAATCCTAACAGAAACGAATCCTCGGCTCTTGAAAGATGAGCCAGAATCCTCAAAAAAACCCTCTGGCAGAAGCTAACTACAGTTTTGAAAAACGGCTGGCAGTGAATGTGTTAAGGTGGACTGGAAAATTCCAATCGGGAGCTGCGAATCGGATGCCAACTTCAGCATCGTGATTGATAGCATGTGTATCGCGTGCAGCCATGCTATAGGGGCCGCGCATCCGAGACTCTGAAGGGAGAAAGACTGATGAGTCTCGCATTGAGGCTAATACAGTACAAGCACAGGCAAGTAGCCTGCAGTAGATTAAGCTCATACTGTGCCTCCAGTCTCATGGTATAACCTGGAACCCAGGCTCTTTCATACAGAGATCGCGCAAAATTGTAGTTCGGGAAGACGGTAAAGCTTGGCAGCCTCGCCACAGAAATTGCTTTCACACAGAGCCAAGCAGTACGGCCACTTTCCCGTGCTGTGGTGTACTTTCAGGCGACATCCCCCCATCCCCCGCTCCCGGGTTGAAATGGGGCGTGAACCATTAGCGAGAAGGGCATGACGTGAACATAAAGCATCGGCGCCTAGTGTGATGCGTAACATACGCGCCGAGCAGCTTCAAAACAAACAACATGGCGGTCGACACAAATGCTCTAGTTTTGGTAGCTGTTCTGCAAACGCAAGCGAAGTTATTTACATTGCTATTCCACGCGATGTGCACAATGGTGGCTACCTGGAGGCAAAGGGAAGCCAAGGTAAAGGAGAACCTGAAAAGAAGCAGGGAGGAGTTCGAGAAAGGCCAGCGGTCGAGGCTTAAACTCCGCAAGCGGAAACGTGCGGTTCTTCTGGCACAATGTGGGCTGCTCACAGAAAGAAGAATGTGGAGAAGAGAGAGACCACACGGGCCCGTGTTCTGGGCTTATGTCCTCAACCATTTCGATGAAGATGAGTGGCGGGATCATTTTCGTATGTCGTGAGCAGGGTTCGAGTTATAGTCAGATAGCTATGGGGTCCCCCTAAATCGAAAAAAAATGCCAGTCGGAAAAAAATTGGGCCGTTTTTTCCTCAAATTGTGGCCATTTGAAGCCAGATTTAGAGGAATATCTAATTTTAAATTAACATTCGGTTTAGACTGTTGTATGATGTTATTATTCAGTCTTACACTTGCATCTGATAAAATACAACAATTTAATTTTACAAATGAGACAAAATTGCTTAACTTAAATTAACATTTATTTAACTCTGTCTCTGCACTTATAAATCAAAAACTACAAAAATAAATACATAATGCTCATACAATTTGCTTTCCGAGCAGTTCTCTGCACTCAGCAAGAAACGCTATCTAAAAACAACAACAAGAAGAAAACAGATGAATGGGGCAGCCATCCCCTACGCTACCGTTGCATAGCAACAACAGACCGGAAGTTACCAGAGTAGGCTAACCTTACGAACAAACCCCTTGTGCACAGGTAATCAAGAACTTGTGAATGAAAAACAAATTGCAACAAACAGCAGCATATTTCAGCAGATACAGTAGCAGCATCTTGTTAGAACAAAAACAACTGTAGGCGTAATACTTACAAAATGAAAAATCTCAGACTCCTCTCCTCTCAGCTGTGTCCATGACATCATCAGACCATAACGTTAGCTTACCTACTAGCTAGTAGCAACCTAGCTGTTGCACTAACAGGTCGTTGTCCCTTGACTGAAGTCGTTCTTTGTTTCTTTCTGAAACCGAAGCTATCCAGGCTTGTACACCCCGTTGGCAGCTTCAGCCTTTTCTTCAGTGGCATGATAACGCTATACTAAAGATTAATAAGATCTTGTTGGCTCAGGCGGCTGTTTACATCACGTGATGGTTGCATGTTGTGGCTTCTTCTCCCTGCAACTCGGTTGTAGCAGTAGAACATGCGCTCATGGGCGGCACATGGTGGCTTGGAGGTGAAATGCAGCCTATTTCACACAACAATTCAAACGGTTGTTTTGGGAAAACTGAAAACATGTTTCTTATTTAGCCTATTTATCTAGTTAACATAAATAATAATAATTCTTCCATCGAAAAATGTGTTATTTGGAACACAAAAAAGGAAAAAATAAATAAAAATAAAAAAGTTATATTTGTGGGGGTCCCACAGGTGTTCTGGACTATGGGGTCCCAGACTCTAGCTATGGGGTCCAAGACCCCATAGGTCCCCCCATAACTCGAACCCTGGTCGTGAGACACTTTTGGCTTTATTGTTGAGCTCATTGAGCCACACCTGAGGCGCAGGACAACAAACTGGCGACAGGCTCTGGAACCTCGGCTTCGACTTGCCGTCGCTTTGTGGTGGTATGCTACCCCATGTGAATATAGAACCATTAGTTGCATTTTTGGCATCGGGGTCTCCACTGTGTGTGTGTTGGTACGCCAAGTTACCAGAGCATTGAAGACTGTACTCTTTCAACGGTTTATTGACCTGCCGAGTGGTGCTCGTCTTCAGGAGGCAATTGACGCATTTGCGAACCAGGGCCAGGGCTACCCACAGTGTGCTGGTGCCATCGATGGCACACATATTCCCATCATCGCCCCCCAAGTCGACGCTGCAGCCTACTACAATCGGAAGGGCTGGCACTCCATTGTCCTACAAGCTGTTGTTGACCACAAATGCTGGTAAGGATCAGGGTCTGGGATACAATTACGGCCTTGCAAACATTGTACATAGCCACATTTAAACACTGTTTATGTCTTGTATTAAGTTGTATATATATTCTTACTTATTGTGTTGTCTGTGTATCATATGTAGCTTGTCCACCAACTACACCAAGCCAGTTTCTGATTCTGATTAATGACCTGTGTCTTCTTTTGTTGCTCCAGCTTCACAGATGTGTATGTGGGATGGCCTGGACGCACACATGATGCTCGGGTTTTTGCCAACTCGCCCATCTACAGAAAGGCTGAAGGGCAAGGCGGGTACCTCTTCCCACGTGAAGTAAGTACATACAGTATGATCTGCAAATGTTATCTGATTGGTGTGCCTGTGTGTTTACTGCATTAATAACTAATATCTATGTTTAGATAAATCCACCATTTCTATTCAAAATTGTTTTATGTCACAGGGGCACACTGTTAGAATCAATCTTCTTTTACTGCTTGTCCTGCCTTACAACACACGCGCTGTCCACCCCACACATAAACACATACTTATATATCTGCATTACTCTCTCCACAGAACTCCATCGCTGTGAACGGAGTGGAGATCCCTGTACATCTGATAGGAGACCCAGCGTACCCCATCCGGCAGTGGCTGATGAAGGGGTTCACCAACCACCATGTACTCGATGAGCAGCAGAGAACCTTCAACTTCAAACTCAGCTCAGCAAGGATGGTTGTGGAAAATGCCTTTGGTCGTCTCAAAGGTCGCTGGAGGTGCCTGGCCAAGCGTAATGACATTGATACTGCATTTATGTCTGAGGTTGTTATTGCCTGTTGTATTCTACACAACATCTGTGAAATCAACAAGGAACACTTCTTGCCAGAGTGGAACACTGAGCAACCTGACTTCCCAGCCCCTGACAGAGATGCTTACCATGGTGCACATGCACAGGGTCACCAAGCTATCCGTGCAGCCATTATGTCAATTCTGTAGGCTATTTACACACTGTAGATGTCACTATAGTATATGCAGTAATTAAGGGCTGTAGTCCCCTCAGAGGTTTAAAATCCTCCATTAAGAAGTGGCTGTGTCCTGCAGCCACCTATGTGTGGCCTCATATACTGTTTCTTTCTGTGCTATGTCATTTATTTTTTACCATTTGCCAATGTGTGATTTTAGTGGATTGCCATCTACCTCTATGTTCTATTTTTACTGAAAAGATAAAGATACATTTTTTTTCCTATTTTTGTAAGATGTTGGCTTTCTTATTATATCTAACAGCCAATCTAACAGCCAATGTCATTTTTATGGAAACTTGTATGACTCCTGCCTCCTTAGTGTGAGGTGGCTATTTGCTGCGAATAAAGCTTGACTTTTGAACTTGATTTGCTGATCCTTTCTTGATGATGAAACAACTGTAAAAATAAATAAAAATGAATGTGGGTTTAGAGAAAACATTATTTCACATTACAACATTATTTCCCAGGGGGCCATACTGACTTACATCAAGTAAGTGAAGGGCCACACACCTATTGTTAACCCTCTCTCCCTCTGTGATTGATAATTTCTCCTGTTAATCCCCTGATATAATATATACTGTGATACAAATCCACTGGCTGGCTGCAGCAGATTAGATTTATTAACAATTCTGCCTTTTCTATATTTTGGGGTTATTTTTTCTTTAGAATGAGTTGAGGGCAGGATTGAGATGGCCGGCAGACAAGAGGATGATCACCATGTAAATTAACCACTCAACAGTGATGTCACAATGTCCTAGATGAGTGCCTGCTACATTTCCTGAATGTACACAGAATGTACACTCGTCAGCTCTACCCAGCCTGTGTTTTCCTTCTCAAAGGCCATGATTATCATATATGTTAAGTGACCTCTCTCATCCATTCATATCACAATGTGCATGATGGCTCCCACACCCAAGGCCTGCATGTGGGTGGGGGGCCATGCAGTCTCCATGGTTTAGAAATATTTAAAAAATCACAACTTTGCCTTTCAGTGCATTTAGATGTCAAATGTAAACTGTCTATACAATAATATCTAACAAACTGGCAATCAGCCAGCAGCGAGCACACTCACTGGTGTTTTTAAAGTTTAGGTGCACGGCACAGTAGAATACTTTTCTTTGTGTTTATAAAGACAAAGAAAGGACATTTTGTGTGCTGGCTTTAGTTTAGGTGCACGGCACAGTAGAATACTTTTGAAGGGTGAGAGCCAGCACACAAAATGTCCATTCTTTGTGTTTATAAACACAAAGAAAGGACATTTTGTGTGCTTGCTCTGGTTAAAGATAATATTTCTTTATTCTCACAGGTGTTCATATTAACTTTAATTGTGTTTGTGATGTTATGACTGATGCTAACATGAACCATATGATGAAACAAGGGTTCAAGTAAAGTGTTTTTATTTCACAGATAAATCAAATGGTCACACACAAAAATAAGGAACAAAGCCATTAAAAAAAGTTAAAAATAGGACAAAAATAGTGCAAAAAACAGTAATTTTTTAAAAAAAAATGATCAAAAGCACTTCTATAAAAAGGTTAAAAAAAATTAGATAATAAAATAAGTCTGTAGTGCGCTGTAACGCTGACGCCACTCTCTCTCTAGAGGACTAGTGCAAACAACATGCTGTGCAAAATGGCTAAACTGTCTTGTCAGTCCAGCTGCTGGAGGAAGGAGGAGGAACCAGGTGGCTCGAAAGACTCGTATGAGTCATCCGCATGGTGCCGGTACTGTTGCTGCGGGTAATACTGCCTTTGGAGGGTGTGAGTGTGGTGCTGCCGGGAAGGAGATGGACCTGGGTTCTGCTGGACTGGCACTGGCTGGCGTGAAACCAGGTCCCGCAGGATCGAGTTCTGTTCCAGCATGTGCTGCTGCATGTCCTTGAACAGTTCCTTGAAGTTGCTCACATCTTCTGCACGCTGCTGGGCAAGCTCTGCCTTGTGCTGCTCTTCGCGGGCCGCTTGTTGTTGCTCCCGGAGGCGCTCTCTGTCCTGCTCATCACGGTCCAACCCGGCCCACAGCTCCTTCATCTCCTTCGCCATCAGCTGCCCTTTTGTGACCCTCTTCTTCTTGGCTGGTGGCTGGCTGCATCCTAGAACAAAGAAAAATAACACAACCTCTTAGGACACAGGCAGGCAGGCAAACAAACACAACAAAACAATAGGGGGCATGTTAGGATTTCTCCTGCATTATAAAGCTTGGTTTAGCTAATTTTCTCTAGGTTTTGTATAGGATGTGGGGTGTTTATTATCTGTTGGCTATCTGCTCTGGCTGTTTGTAAACAGGTCTGGTACCCAGCCAAGGCCAAGCCCTCCACAAGGTATCACCCACCATTAATCACTACCACTACTATAACAACAATATTAACAACTATAACACGTTTTAACATTTTACCTGGTTCATCAGATTCAACGCCTCCACTGCTGGGTCTGCTGGGTCGACTGCTGGGCCTGGTCGTGCTGGGCCTGGTCGTGCTGGTCTCGGTCTCGTTCACGGTCTCGGTCTCGGGCTCGTGCTCAGGGCTGCAGGACGGGGTCGGTGACCCATCTCGATCGATTTGAGGCTGATCGGGCTCCTCCATGCTGCTGATTAATGCAACAGGGTTGGCAGAGCGGCTTGGCCCCCAGATTATTTGGCACAAATCGAAATATGGCCAATCCATGCGACCATGACCGCTTCTTCCATTGTTGTCGTTAACCGCATGATACTTCTTTCTTAATGTTTTTAATTTGCTCGTGACCTGAGTCTTGTCGCGAGGAAAGCCGCGCTGATGCAGTTCTTTGGACAGCTTCTCCAATAACCGGCCGTCCTTCACTGTCCCGGTTATGTGTTTGTTGATCTGATCTTCGGCCCTGAGAGACAGAAGCAGCCGGACTTCGCTGTCGCTCCAATTTCCAGACATGTTCTTGTTCTTGTTCGCAAGTTATTAAGTAGTTAGAAGTTAGCTGAAGTGTGGTGCTTGCACACACAGCCCTGCGGTTTTAAGCCCAGTGGGTCGCGCTGTGGTGACGTATGTTGTTTACGACGCGCGCAGCCCGCGTCATCAGGATGTCACGCCCATTCGCACCTGTTGCCGGCTGGGCGCTACGACGCTTTCAGGTGGAGGCGGGTTGTCCGCCAATACGGCGATGTGACAACCTTTGGTGCCGGGACAAAAGGCGTACAAGAATTACCCACCAACGCGCGTTCATGCCTTTCACATCAGAGCCGCGAATCCTAATTTCCGGGCATTTTTCGGCTTTCATAGCCGGTGTGAAAGAGCAGAGTGTTGCCAGCTCAGTGGCCTTGTGGTTTGAGTGTCCGCCCTGAGATTGGGAGGTTGTGAGTTCGATCCCCGGCCGAGTCATACCAAAGACTATAGAAATGGGACCCATTTGCCTCCCTGCTTGGCACTCAGCATCAAAGGGTTGTAATTGGGGGGCACTGCTGCCGCTCACCGCTCCCCCAGCGGATGGGTCAAATGCAGAGAACAAATTTCACACATTCAGGTGTGTGACAATCAGTGGGACTTTACTTTACTTTACTTGCCATGGTGCTCACATAGCTACAAGAGCAAGAATATGACCAATTAAAGGTTTCCATTTTCAAAACCTCAGTTCACACCTTTCAACCATCTTGTTCTAAACTACTTGATTTTAAAGCTGAAATCTATATACTAGAAATCTTGCGCGCTGCATGCACTTGATTCCTAGGATGGAGACTCTGGAGATGATGCGCCATGGGTGCAGTTATGGAAATCGCCCGCTTCGCGGGCTCGCAGACGGCAATTATAATAAGTACACAATTATATTAACTATACGCAGGCTCGCCTACACAGCTCAGATGCTGCGTGGCCTCGGCCACAGCTCAGGCGCTGCATGGCCTCGCCTGCTCTATTGGCATGCGCAGTGCACAACGGCTCAACCGCATTTAGTTGCTCGAGCATTTCTCGAGCTATAAGGACAGAAAGGCATACGGTCCTGCCTTTATTAGATAGATTATTGTTATTGTTATTGTTGTTACTCTTTGTGCTTTTGATTGTTGGTTTTGTTGGTTTTATTCTGTGTGCCTTTGCTTGCGTTTGGTTTCTTGTGCTGTGTACTCTGTAAAGCACTTTGGGTTGCCTTTGGGTATGAAATGTGCCTTGCCTATAAGCTTGTGGCCACAAAGTGCAATCGACTACATTTTTGGCTAAATGTACAAATCTCTGCTAAATTACCTCTCACACTATGTGCTTACTTTCAACAACTTTGCACAGAAACACACTGTGTGTGTGTGTGTGTGTGTGTGTGTGTGTGTGTGTGTGTGTGTGTGTGTGTGTGTGTGTGCGTGTGTGTGTGTGTGTGTGTGTGTGTGTGTGTGTGTGTGTGTGTGTGCGTGTGTGTTTACTTACACTGCTGTTGGAGGCTGTGGGAAAGCTTGGCTGCTACTGATCCAGATGTTTGATTCTGCCTGTGGCTCCCTGGCTGCATGACGGTGCTGAAGAAGATCTTGGATGGCTTCTTCAAATCCTGCACACCTGTCAAACAGCAGCAGCAACAGCTAAAACAGACAAGCTTGCAGAAAACAGACAAAGCTTGATTAGTTTATAGACCTTATTCGATTGACGTAACTCACGTACGGGCACGCCACCGCCGCCATATTGTTGACATTCCGCAGCGCGCTGTTTAAAAATGACAGCTGTCATAGCTTAGGACGCTAGCCAACGTTACTTACTAGCCTATTTAATGCCGTTTTTACTGCGTCAGGAGCTATTTCACAACAGCGATAGTGCGCTGTGTTACACGGCTGTCGTAATAGCAGCAATAAAAGCCCGGGTGTTAGCTAGTGTCCACAAACGTGAAGGGAAAAGAGACTAGAGGCTAACGTTAGTAGCAAACATTGGGCTCATGCAAGCAAGCGTCAGATCATATCAAACAAACATTTAACGTTAAGGTTATTTACCTTTGCTGTCACGACAATGTTTGATGATGACGATGATGATGTCGTGGGTGGCACAAAAGTAAAAATGTTAGACCAATTGCCACAGATGAAATAGTTATAGGACTCAAGGGATTTGAAAGCCTTCAGCTCCTGAGACGTGTATGCCAATACTGTATTCACAAGGTAGTTATAAATGTCTGGTAGGCCTTTTTATAGGGGTCCGCACCTCCGACCAAACTTATTTTTTCATCACTTCTCTTTGACGAAGCCATAACTGTTGCTATACGCTCGGCCAGACCTACGTTACGGCTCGAATAAGGTCTATTGATGGAAATGTGGGAAGCCCTGATTGCTTAGACCCTGTCTTTTCCTCAAGGAGACCTTTTCTATTTTTGGTAGCGAGAAATGGAGGAGCTGATCCTTCATACCCGATTGTTCCAACAGTGACTCATTGGTCTGTTGATGAGGTCCACACTGTGGGTCAGTGTTGATGAGGTCCACACTGTGGGTGAATGTTGATGAGGTCCACACTGTGGGTCAGTGTTGATGAGGTCCACACTGTGGGTCAGTGTTGATGAGGTCCACACTTTGGGTCAGTGTTGATGAGGTCCACACTTTGGGTCAGTGTTGATGAGGTCCACACTGTGGGTCAGTGTTGATGAGGTCCACACTGTGGTTCAGTGTTCATGAGGTCCACACTGTGGGTCAGTGTTGATGAGGGCCACACTGTGGGTCAGTGTTGATGAGGGCCACACTGTGGGTCAGTGTTGATGAGGTCCACACTGTGGGTCCACACTGCGCATCAGTGTTGATGAGGTCCACACTGTGGGTCAGTGTTGTTGATGAGGTCCACACTGTGGGTCAGTGTTGATGATGAGGTCCACACTGTGGGTCAGTGTTGATGAGGTCCACACTGTGGGTCAGTGTTGATGGGGTCCACACTGTGGGTCAGTGTTGATGAGGTCCACACTGTGGGTCAGTGTTGTTGATGAGGTCCACACTGTGGGTCAGTGTTGATGAGGTCCACACTGTGGGTCAGTGTTGATGGGGTCCACACTGTGGGTCAGTGTTGATGAGGTCCACACTGTGGGTCAGTGTTGATGAGGTCCACACTGTGGGTCAGTGTTGATGGGGTCCACACTGTGGGTCAGTGTTGATGAGGTCCACACTGCGCGTCAGTGTTGATGAGGTCCACACTGTGGGTCAGTGTTGATGAGGGCCACACTGTGGGTCAGTGTTGATGAGGTCCACACTGCGCGTCAGTGTTGATGAGGTCCACACTGTGGGTCAGTGTTGATGAGGTCCACACTGTGGGTCAGTGTTGATGAGGTCCACACTGCGTGTCAGTGTTGATGAGGTCCACACTGTGGGTCAGTGTTGATGAGGTCCACACTGTGGGTCAGTGTTGATGAGGGCCACACTGTGGGTCAGTGTTGATGAGGTCCACATTGTGGGTCAGTGTTGATGAGGTCCACACTGTGGGTCAGTGTTGATGAGGTCCACACTGTGGGTCAGTGTTGATGAGGTCCACACTGTGGGTCAGTGTTGATGAGGGCCACACTGTGGGTCAGTGTTGATGAGGGCCACACTGTGGGTCAGTGTTGATGGGGTCCACACTGTGGGTCAGTGTTGATGGGGTCCACACTGTGGGTCAGTGTTGATGAGGTCCACACTGTGGGTCAGTGTTGATGAGGGCCACACTGTGGGTCAGTGTTGATGGGGTCCACACTGTGGGTCAGTGTTGATGGGGTCCACACTGTGGGTCAGTGTTGATGAGGGCCACACTGTGGGTCAGTGTTGATGGGGTCCACACTGTGGGTCACCCTCGCCCTAATCCGGGCCCGTATCCTACTCCCTCCCCTCCCCCAACCCTAGACCCTTCCTCCACCCTGGCTCTCCCTCCCCTGCACCCTCATCTCTCCTTCTCTGTTCCCTCCTCCTCCACATTTCCCATTTTCTCCCCACCTCCTCCCTCTCACATTCCCCCTGCTCTCCCTCCCCTGCACCCTCCCACCTCTCCTTCTCTGTTCTCTCCTCCTCTCTGTCCTCTCCCCTCTCTCACATTCCCCCTGCTCTCCTTCCCCTGCACCCTCCCACCTCTCCTTCTCTGTTCTCTCCTCCTCCACATTTCCCATTTTCTCCCCACCCTCGCCCTAATCCGGGCCCGTATCCTACTCCCTCCCCTCCTCCAACCCTAGACCCTACCTCTACCCTGGCTCTCCCTCCCCTGCACCCTCCCATCTCTCCTTCTCTGTTCCCTCCTTCTCCACATTTCCCATTTTCTCCCCACCTCCTCCCTCTCACATTCCCCCTGCTCTCCCTCCCCTGCACCCTCCCACCTCTCCTTCTCTGTTCTCTCCTCCTCTCTGTCCTCTCCCCTCTCTCACATTCCCCCTGCTCTCCTTCCCCTGCACCCTCCCACCTCTCCTTCTCTGTTCTCTCATCCTCTCTGTCCTCTCCTCCCTCTCACATTCCCCCTGCTCTCCCTCCCCTGCACCCTCCCACCTCTCCTTCTCTGTTCTCTCCTCCTCCACATTTCCCATTTTCTCTCCACCCTCGCCCTAATCCGGGCCCGTATCCTACTCCCTCCCCTCCCCCAACCCTAGACCCTACCTCTACCCTGGCTCTCCCTCCCCTGCACCCTCATCTCTCCTCCTCTGTTCTCTCCTCCTCCACATTTACTATTTTCTCCCCACCTCCCCCCTCTCCTCCCTCACATCCCCCCGCTCTCCCTCCCTCCTCCACTCTCCTGCTTTCTCCTCTCCTGCTCCCCCCCTTCCCCTCTCCTGCTCTCTCCTCTTGCTCCTTCCCCACCCCCTATACCCTCCAACATCTCCCATTCCCTCCTCACCCCATCACTCTCTCACATTCCCCCTGCTCTTCTCCCTTCTCCTGCTCTCTCCTCTGCTCTCTCTTCATTTCTATATTTTCTATATTATCAATTGTTCAAATGTTATCTTTATTCTGTATATTGTTGTTACTGTTGTGTCAGCTAGAATCAGCTAGACATACTTTCTGTGAAGCCCTCTGAGACATGCTTGTGAATTAGGGCTATATAAATAAACTTGACTTGACTTGACTTGACTTGGTCAGTGTTGATGAGGTCCACACTGTGGGTCAGTGTTGATGAGGTCCACACTGTGGGTCAGTGTTGATGAGGTCCACACTGTGGGTCAGTGGTGAATTTGTTTTTATTGGGATGAAACCCATTGATAGCATAATGGCTACAAGCATGTCCCAAAGTAATGGAAATAATGTAATTACTTTTTCCAAGTAAATCATGAACACACTGATGTGAAGCCTTCCACTATTTTTAACTCAGCTTAAAATCATTCATGAGTCACATATAAATGAGTACACTCAACACTTTATAATAACCATCATTATTAATGGTAAATTGACAGTTAATTCAATTTTTGTGATTATTTCATTGTTTGTTAACACTTTCCCTGCCATTGACATGGTGTCACGTCAATCCGTGTTTTCACCGTTATGTGATAGATAGATGATGCTCCTGGCCACCCCATGAAGCACTACAGCACTGTACTTCACTCCTAAAGTTGCCCAGAAGCAACAGTTATTGTCTCACAAAACCAGCAAGCGGAGAAAAGCAACATTCAGGAGGAATACATACGAGGAATTTGTCTTAGTGTCTGTATGCAGCGTAGCGGTCACATCAATATACATATAAGAAGTAGGAACATTAAGTACGAACAATATAAGAAGTAGGAAGATTAACTAAAAACAATCACAAAGTTGCAAGTGCAATCAAATCGAGCAAATATATACTATGTACATGGTGGAGTGTTCTGTGGATCATAAATATGAATTTACGTTGAATTTACATGAGATTTACAGACTGAGTTAAATAGAGTTTATATTGAATGTACATGAAATTTACAGGCTAAGTTAAATAGGAATTAAATGTGCAGGGAATTCACATGAATTTACAGTCCCAGTTAAACAGGCATTAAATTAGATATGAGTTCCAGTTTTATGGGGGGGGGGGAGTTCAGTTGAGTTTTGGAGGAGGTAGTGAGTTTGTGTGTGTGTGTGTGTGTGGGGGGGGGGGGGGTTGTTGGTGAGGTCCTTGGCGGAAGGGGTTTCCGGGCCTTGTTGGTGAGGCTGATGGCGGTTGGGAAGAAGCTGGTCTTGTGGCGGGTGGTTCTGGTCTTGTCAGATGCTGGTAAACGCACACAAATCACTTCTTCTCCTGTCAAGGCAGATTAGTAATCCAGTTTGGGAGCCCTCACATCGTGTAAATTTCAGGCATCAGATATGCTCCCAGACCTCCGACATCGAACACCAGGAAGCACCCACCCCCCGGGCAAGACGAGAGCCCATCGAACACCAGGAAGCACCCACCCCCCGGGCAAGACGAGAGCCCATCGAACACCAGGAAGCACCCACCCCCCGGGCAAGACGAGAGCCCATCGAACACCAGGAAGCACCCACCCCCCGGGCAAGACGAGAGCATGATCCACACGTCCCTTCTGTGAGTGCGGGATGAATCTCTCACAGGCTCCGCCGGTACAAAAATGCATTTTTCTCTGCTCTCTGGGACAGACGGGTGCCCTCGGTGAAAACGACCTACATTAATTAACGTTTTTTCTATGAAGAATATTGGAAAATTAGTGAAAATGGTCAGAAACCCCTGTTGGGGAAAGTGTTAACAAAAGCTTATGAAACAGTGACGTTTTTGTTCAGCAAGAAACAGTATTTGGCTGCAAGAGTCACTAGAAGTCATCAGATGATGATGATCTCATGTGTTAATTTGCATGAGTGCTACATCAATGGGCGAGGAGAGTGAGGAAGAGCTGGTCAATGGGTTCTTTCACTTCTCCAATTCACTCCCACCCTAACCCTTTAGACAGTAGACATGACACACATAGATTTAAGACATTGTCAGCACTAGTTTCAGGTGCCTTGGGTGGGGAGTGGGGACTACAGTATAGCTGTTGCGCTGGGAGGAGCCAGATACTGCAGCTGCAGCAGTCTCAGTGACATTGCCAACCTTGGCTTAGCTAGCATTAGTAATGGCAATGGTGTCACCTTCATCTGAATCCTCTTCATTGAAATCAATCAATCAATCCATCATCACCTAACCTATCTGTCGATGTCATGTTGATGAGGAAGTCCAAGTGAAATGTCAAAGACGAGTCATCATATCATGACATGGCTGAGATGACGTGTCAGCCAGTCTAATGGGTGTCCACCCGCTATGCCGACCACCCGCAATGCCGACCTTAGGTTTAGTCGTGGGGGGTGGGAGAGGTTAGGTTTAGGGTTAGGGTCTGGGGGAGGTTTGTTTAGGCGTGGGGGGTGGGAGAGGTTAGGTTTAGGGTTAGGGTCTGGGGGAGGTTAGGTTTAGGCATGGGGGGTGGGAGAGGTTAGGTTTAGGGTTAAGGTCTGGGGGAGGTTAGGTTTAGGCATGGGGGGTGGGAGAGGTTAGGTTTAGGGATAGGGTCTGGGGGAGGTTAGGTTTAGGCATGGGGGGGTGGGAGAGGTTAGGTTTAGGGTTAGGTTCTGGGGGAAGGTTAGGTTTGGGCATGGGGGGTGGGAGAGGTTAGGTTTAGGGTTAGGGTCTGGGGGAGGTTAGGTTTAGGCGTGGGGGGAGGTTAGGTTTACGCGTGGGGGCTGGGAGAGCTGAGCTCCAGCCGGTCCACCGACACGCTGCACGCCGCCTCGCTCAGCTCGTTCTGCTTGTGGGCTGTCGGCATTGCGGCCTGTCGACACTGCGGTTTGTCGGCACATAGACGCGGCCCCGTCTAATGATCCCACAGGCAGCAGTTATGATGGTTTATGAAGCACAGAAGGAAGCACATTTATTCTATCATAATATAGCAATACAGTTTACAATAAATAATCCATTGAATATGCAGTTCTGGGTGCAGTGGACCAAAGAAAGCCATCAGATTCCATCAAACGATCCGATGGAGGATGGGAGCACCAGTGTGAATTTTAAAAGTAGATAAGTTGTTGAAATAAGCGGTAGGTTGGATGTATGCCAAATTTAAGTGTGAGCCCTAAAAATCAACAAAAAGTCCCGAGTCATGTTCTACAAAGTGAACATGTCAGTGAGCAGGAAAACATTCAACTGACAATTGTGGAGACAGATATTGGATATATGTCCTATAATAAAATTGTCTAGGTGGACGGGCGGGCGGTGTCAGTCACGATTTGCGTCACGTTTTGTGTCAGGAAAGTGACATCGGGTCAAAGGCCAATGTCACTTTTGTGACGTCGGCGGCCCGGGCCCAGGCTGTTACGTGGTTTTAGGTCTGGCTGTGACATGGTTTGACGTCTGGCTCTTATGTGGTTTTACGTCTGGCTCTTACGCCCAAAACGCACACAGACCTTACACACACAACACAGGACCCTACTCCCTTTGAAGGCCGCGTAGCGCCCTGATAATCTAGCACACACACACACACACACGCACGCACGCACGCACGTACGCACGCACGCACGCGCGCACGCACACTCACACACACACACACACACGCATGCACGCATGCACGCACGCGCGCGCGCACACACACACACACACACACACGGGCATTTTGCTATTGTCTTTACGAGACAGCCGTGTTCTTTAGACACAAAAACACAAAACCAAAATACAAAATACAATAAAAGATGTGGAAGAAAATCAAAACACATCAACGCTTGGAGCAAAGCACAACAAAGCAAGTAATTAGACAAAGCAAGAGAGGTTTATTTGTTTGTTTGTTTGTTGGCATCAAATTTCTCAATAGTTATAATGTGCTCAAATTCTAGCTCACAAGCTATTTCAGGTCACTTCATCAGAACCACAATAACAGAGCTGAAGAAAGTCTTCTTGATGGGGAAATTAAATACATGAAATGTAATGTATTTGTTTGATTATTTTTATTAAGTGAAGAATAGCCTTTCATGTCTTAATATCTGGCCTTCCATCCCTCTCGGTTTTTAGCTTCAAGGAATGTCAGTGATTATCTTCTGGAAACTGATGATTTGTTGCACGCAGAATGAAGGTTGACTCAATCAGGAGTTGCACTTCTAAAGAATCAATCCCAGATAGCTAGCAGCACATCTACCTGTGTGTTACCAATCAGAACACAGCTGTTAGTGCCAACCTACATGCCTATGGCCACTGTTATTACTTGGCCCCCACCGGCTGCTAGCTCATTCATTAAAACCAGTCTGTTGCTATTGATTGTGATTTTAACAGAACCAACCTCTTCAGTTGGTCTGTGTGTGCTTTACCACAGCAATCTCACTGACATGCACAGACTGCTGAAGCAACCAGCTACATATAGGCTGGTGCTGCTGTGTCCCACTAAACCCCACATCAGACTGTATATGGGTTATCTTTAAGGTGCTGCGCTGCTATGTCCCACAACCAGTGGCGGTTCTTCCACCAGGCACATCAGGCAGTCGCCTGGGGCCTCGTCCACTAGAGGGCGTCGCAGACCAGAGCATTTTATTTTTATTTTTTTGCGAGGAGCAGTCGGCTACCACCGGTATGTTGCATTGTCAGATATCAATTCAAGTGTGTTATCAGAGCAGGCAGAACAATGAAGAAGCCTAACGTAAGCAGAACTGAAGCTTGAGGCAGGCTCACGCTTAACCGTTCACACAAGAAGCCTTCTCTTTTCCTCTCAGCGCGCCTTGAACCCGCCCACAACTCCCATTGACATCATGCCTGGCTCGAGAGATCAATGCTCGGCTTCAGCGCGCGTCACACTTGGAATAGGCGTGAATCCAGAACGATCGCTTGTGCAAGGCGTGAATATTAACAATATAATAATATAGTGATTAGATATTCCCCATTACATATTCCACACTGGTTTTCAACTGCAGGACATCTTCAAATCTGAATCTTGACCTTTCAAATTCCAGAACTGTAAAATAGCATTTTCTGCACAATATATAACCATTACATTCAGACTTGAATTGCAGACTACATCAGTGGATTCCAACTGCTTAATTTCCCCCACATTAGATATGCTAAGAAACGAGCGCTCTTGTGTAAGAGAGTGTCTAATAGCTTTCAAGGGCCAAATTAAAATGTGGAGGCAGATTAGACAAGGAAGGAAGGTGGCTTCTGGCAAACTCATATGAATACACACACAACTTATGCAGACAAACACACCTACCTTTAACTTGAGATGATGATGATGATGGCGTCATGGTTCTAAATTCAAAGTCATACATTAAAGGTCCCAATTCGTGCAGCTGTAACCTCTTAAAAATGTGTGTCTCTGGTCCATAAAACATGATTCTGGATTAATTTGTCGAAAATATAGCAACCCTGTTCGTTCTGATGGAGTTGTCACTTCCTCATCTCGTCGCTTCCCAAGAATGGTCTGTTTCTATAATATAATCAGAACTAACAGTTCCCATTGGCCGCTGAGGGAGAGCCCGCCCCAGGCTCCCAGCGGCCAATCAGATTAGCGTCTGTGGACCAGCACGCTAGGTTGTGTCCACAACTAACGTTAGCAATGAGCTATCGCTAACTTAACGGTTGCTACGCTAAAGAGGACATCTCAAAATGCCTAGATTTACCGAATGCACCTCCGCAGTTGCTGGATCACGTACAGTTGGCGTCGCTCCAGCTAGAAGTGTTAATTTTGTGGCTATAGACAAAATGGTGCAGGTAGCTTGTGTGAGAGAGACAGCGCGCAGTATGCTTAAGGACCCGCGTGACGTAACATTAACCCGTCTGGGGGAACAGAGTGTAAGGGGCGTGGCTTGAAGGAGACTGCAGGGGGAAGCTGGATAGGGACAAATCCAACTCTGGCAGTTTTGAGGTTGTGACCACTCATTACAGGGAGGGATGACAGCAGCATATATGCATTTACAAGTAAAAACAGCTTTTGCACGGAATGGGACCTTTAATTCATACAGTGACATCATGCAACCAGACCTATGAATCACAACAATAGGGTATCAGCATAGCTGGTAGTCCTGACCCCTGTCACAGGAGTTGCTGTAAGTCTACTGCAGCCTACACATGAATCAACAGAACACCTAGCACATAAACACATGAATCAACAGAACACCTAACACATAAACACATGAATAAACAGCCTGGACACATGCAGTGAGCTCAACAGTTTGCTGTGTTTCTAGCAGCTTAGTAGGCAGAAACCTTGCCCCTCTCTCTCTTGCCTCAGCAGCAGCCCTGTAATTTGTGCTCTGTTTCTCTGTCTGCGCTGCATAAATATTACCTAACGTTGATTTGCTGGGCTGGACCTGCCTGGCATTGCTCCATAGAAAACACTAGAGCCATGCCTAGATTTAATATCCAACAACCTTAAGATATAAAAGGGCTTGGTAACACTTTATAATAACGTTCAGTCGTAAGTCATTTATAAGCCTTTAGTTAATGATGAACTAACCATTTACAAAACATGAATATACATCTGTAGATGATTTCAATCAGGAGAGACTAGAGACCAAAGTATGAATAAAGTGATATGTATTACAATAAAGTGAATAATTTACTACAGAAGAATGTTGAGAATAAAGTATTGTTATTAGTCTTTGGCGGTTAGACACCGCAGGGAGATCTTGAGAGCAGCATCAGCCCAGATCAGCATCCAGATATATCCCCCTGCAGTGTCTAGATACTGGTGGTGCTGATGATCTTCCTTCTGAGACTCATCATGAGACTCTTCCAGAGGTGTAGTGCTATCTGGAGAAGTGGGGGAACGCACCTATAGCTCTATGGGGAACACTCCCCTCCCCTGGCACACGCACAGGTCCCAACAACCCCCCCCCCTTCCCCGCACGCAAATACGCGTTATTATGGAACCCACACCGCGGTTCCGGCAAAACCATGCCCTGTGCCCGCCTACGTGGCAGTCAAGCTCCGGGATTGGCCAGGAGCGAGTATTTTATTCCCTTTTGACAGCTCTGCCTCTTGACAGCTCGGATCTCCCACATCACAAACACTGCGCCCAGCCCGGCGATTTCATTAACGGTGCCCCAAACAAAATTATTTTCGCTTGTGAAACAAATGTTCAGTGTCAAAATCATAGGCAGCGTGAGGGCATCACGCATGGGACAAAAGCACATAAACAGCTCGACTTGCACTAGGCTATATGAGATAAGAAAGGCCACATCTGGCCATGAAATAAAATAATACATTATGATGCATAATATGCTAAAAATTATTATAATTATCACTGGTATGGCCAAATTGAGATAATTTTCCATTCCTTCACAAAGAAGCAATGCTCACCTCTATTCGATTAAGGCAGCCGTGCAAGTCTCCATGCACTGCGCATTCCACAACAAAAAAACATCGCCAGCTCAGATTGTTCATTTGTTTTGTTTTCGCCAGATAGTCCCGTATTCTGGTTTAACACGCTTTCTCTAAATTGGCCCAGTTGGCGTTGTGGGCGCTGGTAGATGCGTTCCATAACACACAGTCAGAATGTAGGCTATTCTGTTGCACACTGAATGTATTCTGTTACACACTGTTAATGCGTTAATTGTAGCAATATAAGTTCATATCAGCTTGTAGCCTACGAATCGGGAGCTGTAACAGCGATCAAAGCGGCTGGATCAGGTGAGCTGGCGCTGCCCAATTACGCACAGGGAGGAGACCACGGCTTCAATGCGCAGATGAAATATCATCAAAGTTGCCAATTGATTTGTACTGCCGCCACCCACAAACGGGCATTTCTGCACTCCTCCAGTTTGCCCATGACATTATTCAGGTGTTTGTTGTTTTTCTTCCTTGGGAAGAACCGTGGTGGGTCCCATAATAACGCATCGCAGTCGCACTCTTCTTCATGCTGTCGTAAATAATAACGCACAAAACACCCCTTGGAGAAGTGTGGGAACGCCGTTCCCCCGCGTTACATTAGCACTACACCTATGGACTCTTCCGACTGGAATCGGATAGGTCTGCGATGACCGGGAGGAGAAGGGGAGGAGGAGGGTGCGATCCTGACAGCAGCGGTGTTTGAGAGGCTGTATGAGACAGAAACAAGCATATTTAAGGAACCCGCCTCCAAGCAATTGGCTTACGACTGGGTTGTGGAGCAACGTGATAGGCTTATGCTGGAGGTGCGTAGGGTGAGAGGTGATGAGAGCAGTGATGTGACACTATGCAATTGGTTAACAGAGACTGGGCGGCAACCAGCTGATTGTTCATTGAAACCCGGAAATTGACAGCTTATTATGATCTTGTGAGTAGATTGAAGAGTGGAGATATAAAGTGAATTAAGGAAGTGTAAAAGATATTATAGTCTTCCTGCTTGAACTTACGTTGAGAACTACATTTCAATCAGGAGAGACTAGAGACCAAAGTATGAATAAAGTGATATTTATTACAATAAAGTGAATAATTTACTACAGAAGAATGTTGAGAATAAAGTATTGTTATTAGTCTTTGGTGGTTAGACACCGCAGGGAGATCTTGAGAGCAGCATCAGCCCAGATCAGCATCCAGATATATCCCCAAAAGATAGGCGAAAGCCCAGAAAACACAGCACTATGAATTTCCCAAATGGAAATGAACTTACCAGTAAGAGACGAACAGGCAGTATATCTTACCAGGAAAGCGTGATCACTGAGGGATTAAACATAATTAAGCATGGCAGAACATATATCATTGATTAGAAGCAGCAGAATTTCATGAATGAAAACAAGAGCATCCTGAAATTAGCATTAGGAGCATAACCAGCAATGCGAGTCTGTTAGGAACTGACCTGCATGATTAAAGTCAGCAATGACCCAAGACAGTAATGACTTGCTTGATGCTCATAGCCAGTATTGCTTAAGTTAGCAAAGCCCTGCACTAGTATGGCCAGAACTAGCTTAAAGGGCTGCATAGGATAAAGTCAGCAATGACTTACATTATTGAGGTCAGCAATGACCAAGGTCAGCAATGACCAGCATGCATGAACATGTCAGCCTTGACATGGGGTCAGCACTGACCAGCATGATAGAGTTTTAAGGTCAGCAATGACCATCATGAATATGTCAGCCTTGACATAGGGTCAGCAATGACCAGCATGATAGAGTTTAAGGTCAGCAATGACCACTGACCAGCATGATAGTTTCAGGTCAGCAATGACCAGCATGATTATGTCAGCCTTGACAAAGGGTCAGCAATGACCAGCATGATAGAGTTTAAGGTCAGCAATGACCAGCCTTGACATGTCAGCCTTGACATGGGGTCAGCACTGACCGGCATTATAGAGTTTAAGGTCAGCAATGACCAGCATGAATATGTCAGCCTTGACATGGGGCAGCACTGAGCTTAATCAGCTGTGGATGAAAGTCAGCATTGACGTGCACTGATAGCATTACAGCTATGTGGCTATGAATTTAGGATGAAAGGACAGCAAGACCTGCAGAGTTAGCACGACAATTATCACAGCCCAATAAAATCCCCAAAAATGTTAAATTGTTGTGCGTTTTTTTTTTTTTTTTTTTTTTCCCCTCTCCATTATCAGAATCTATATTTATTATTAATAAATAATGACATAGCGGAAGAAGCTGAACACTTAACTAGTTATAATAGACCACCACCACCAGTCATATGCAAGCTTACCTAAGCTTTTAAGGCTTTAGAGATCTTTGAGCATTGATGATAGCCATTGCATCAGGACGCACGTAGGAGGCATATGCAGAAGATGACCAACGGCCCATCTGTTGAAGGGATGCTGTTGAAATGCCCTGTAAGGCCGCAGACGTTGCTGCACCGATCCGAAACGAATGCCCTGAGTATTGCTTTGGGGGTATGTTACATCTAAAGAGAATCTGCTGTAAATGATGGCTAAACCAGTATTTGGACATGGGATTGTTATCTGGGGTTAAAAACAGAGGGGCATGAGGGTCAGAAAAAGGCCTAAACTTCAGAAATTTGCACATGGATTTAAAAGGACAAAATCGGGAGTCTATGCGACCGATAATTATGGCACAAGCGCCACCCGTTTTGGAATGCTTCAGAGTGAGACTGAAGAAGCCTGGGTGAAAAGTTATGTCCGACATAGCAACATCTTTGGTCAGATCAAATTTGTTTGAAGAGGTGGTGAATTCACCGGCCCTTAAAAACCCATAAAAAGCTAAAAGGAAGGAACACTCCAAAAGAGCGTCGACATAGGGAGAGATATAACCATCTCTCACAACCTGTAACATTTTATGCAAAATGGATAGAGTAATAGGAAGCCTATTATCACTATTGGCGGGGGAACTTTTTGCAATACCTTTAAAAATTAATTTAATGGTGGGATTGGTAAACAGGCTAGGAAAAGATGGATCAATACATTTAGCATTAAACTGGATGCCAGCGACCAGACCTCGAATATACTGCGGCTTAAAATGACGCACATCGATGCAGTAAGAAATGAAAGCACAAACTGCAGTGATAGTAACTGGTTTTAGAGACAAATTTAAGGATGAACAAAACAGGGCAAATGTTCTCCAAGCAAAATCATATGATTTCAGGGTAGAGGCTGCTAGCCCTTTCCTCATGTAAAACCTGGCTGATTCCAGATAAGCCTCCAAAGAATGTGGTCTCAGTACAGGGCTAATTCCTCTAGAGGGGGTACTGCTACAGGCATTGGGCTGGCTTCTGGGCAGAGAGTCCTGAACACCTGGAATTTAAACCGGGATAGAGAATCAGCAATAGAATTTTCATGACCAGGCACATGCCGAGCAGTAATTATGAAATTGTGTTTGACAGACAACCACGTGATGCAGCGCATGAATGGCATAATTTGGGGACATGATGAGCGGCCTTTATTAATTATGCTTACGACCGCTTCATTGTCGCACTGTAGAGAAATGCGTTTGCGACACCACAACTTTCCCCACACGTGACACGCTACAGCTACAGGGTAAATCTCGAACAGAGCAGAAGATTGGGTGACTTGGGGGAAATCAACAGGCCATTTGCAGGAAAACCACTGCTCTTGAAAATACCCTCCAAAACCCGCAGAGGGCGCAGCGTCTGTAAAGAACATTAGAGAGTCAGAGGAATAAATCAAGTCGTCATAGAAAAACGTCACGCCATTCCAATGCTCCAACAGGCGAGACCAAAAGCGCAGGTCGGAGCGACAACCTTCATCCAAAACAATATCGTCATGCAGATTATGCACAGACGAAGCCAAGGCCAGCAATCTGGAAATGAATGAGCGCCCCTGGGGAATAACACGAATAGCAAAATTTAAATGGCCTAGAAGCGAGAGCATTTGCTGCTTGGTTATGGACTGCGCAGCTGTAAAAGATTGAATAATTTCACGAATACGCACAAGTTTCTCCTCTGGAAGGGAGGCTTTCATTTCCACTGAATCCAGAGTAATGCCCAGAAACTCGAGGCGAGTGGCTGGACCAATGGTCTTTTCGGCAGAGAGAGGAACACCTAGATAGTTGAACAGGTGTTTCAACTTGTCTAATGAAGAGCCAGTGTTATCGTACGGAGGGTCTATTAACAAAAAATCGTCAAGCAAGTGGAGCAGGGAGGGAACACGGACCCTGTTTAGAAGGATCCAGCAAAGAGCTTCGGAGATCTGATTGAATATAAATGGACTACTTCTACAGCCGAATGTGAGGCGCGTGGCAAAATACATATTGGATTCCCACTTTACTCCGAAATAATGCCACTGTGAGGGATGAATTGGCATAATCTTGAAGGCGTCTGTAAT
This sequence comes from Poromitra crassiceps, assembly GCF_964638095.1. Lineage (NCBI taxonomy): Eukaryota > Metazoa > Chordata > Actinopteri > Beryciformes > Melamphaidae > Poromitra > Poromitra crassiceps. The sequence goes on along the minus strand of NC_139623.1, from coordinate 75,871,502 downwards.
ATCGGCTTTGGACAGCCATGCGCCTTGGCCAGCTAGCTTAATTAGGTGGATGGCATTGTCAACAGTGGAGTAATACAGAGAAAAAGGTTGAGGAGGAATTAAGCTATTCACACTTGGAATGGGCCCGGAGTGAGGAGCGGAGAGATCATACACCAGCCTTTTCTTGCCGGAATATTTTCTAGTGGCTATACCGATGGGACTGGAGCGAAAGACTTTAAATGGAGAGGACTTGAAAGGCCTGATTAAATAGCCTTTATCTAGCTCTTTCAGCTCTTTCAGCGCCGAGTGAAGATTTTTACAAACGAATGAGGAGGCCAGTGATGTGATAACCCCTACCCGAAACCCTTGTGACAGACCAGTGAGCAAGTTATCAACAAAGACACAATCAGGATGGAACGACAGTTCGGATGCTAATGCTGGAATGTTTATTGGAGTTGAAGGATGTTTTTTCAATATCTCTTGAAACCACGACGATTCGGCAGAGGGCGGAACCGACGTGGACATGCAGACTTCGGGTGAGCGTCTTTGCAATAGCTGCAAATATGGAGGAAAATGCAATTGGGGTAAGAGCAAGTATTTTCATTGAAATTATTGCAGATTGGTTGTTTTTTATAGATTTGCACCTTGCGCCCGCGTCCGTCAGATTTGTCTTGGTCAGATTCAGGGTTGAATTTGTGAGGAGGTGAAGCCACATACTCTCTGGGGCGGAAAGGCACAGTGGAGCACAAAGCAGCTGAATGGCCCATGTTGCCACAGGTGAAACAAGAGAGTGCTTGAGAGCCCCCCACCAGCATGATCAGAAGTTCTGTATCCAGGATAGACCAGTTCAAACGAGCGTTGGTTTGAGAGATGTAGAGTGCGCTTTATTTGCAAATGCTTTATGGTACTGGTAGAAAATGTTTTTTCCATACCTTAAATTAAGATCCGCGATCAGAGCCAAATATGTATCCATCTCTTGCCTGCGCTCAGGATAACTTACTTACTTACTTATGCCTGACACCCTTACCAGGGTATAGGCCGTCGACAAGGGACCTCCAGAGTTCTCGGTCACTGGCGTTCTTTTATATCTGCGACCAGGTGCATCCCATTCTCTTGGTGTCTGCCTGGAGATCCCGCCGCCAGGTGTTTTTAGGCCGACCTCGGTTTCTCTTCCCTTGAGGGTTCCATGTTAGAGCCTGTCTGGTGGTGTTTGACACAGGTTTGCGCAGTGTGTGCCCGATCCATCTCCATCTTCTTCGTCCAATTTCGTCTGCTGCTGGGAGTTGTTTGGTCTTCATCCATAGGTCCTTATTGCTGATCTTGTCTGGCCAGTGTATCTTCAGGATTCTTCTGAGACATTTGTTGATGAAAGTTTGCACTTTATTTGTTGTAGTCTTTGTTATTCTCCATGTCTCTGCCCCATAGAGCAGGACTGATTTCACATTGGAGTTGAATATTCTTATTTTTGTTAGTTGCTGTATCTCTCTAGAGTGCCAGATGTTTTTGAGCAGTAGGAATGCTGTCCTTGCCTTGCCTATCCTAGCTTTCACGTCTGCATCCGTACCGCCTTGGTTGCTGATGATACTCCCCAGGTAGGTGAAGGACTCTACTTCATCTAACGTGCAGTCACCTAGGTTGATTGGCTCTGCACTGGTGTTATTTAACTTCATGTATTTCGTTTTCCCCTTGTGGATGTTGAGTCCTACTTGTGAGGAAGTCTCTGCCAGTGCTTTGGTTTTTTCTTGCATTTGGTGGTGCCTATGTGAGAGTAGCGCCAGGTCGTCTGCAAAGTCTAAGTCATCTAGCTGTGTCCATAAAGTCCACTGGATTCCGTTCTTTTTTTGTTCTGTGGTTTTTCCCATTATCCAGTCAATGGCAAGTAAAAACAGGAATGGTGAAAGTAAACAACCCTGTCTGACCCCAGTCTTGATCTCGAACTGGTTTGTGAGCTGTCCATCATGTATCACTCTACATGTTGTTCCAGAATAGCTGTTTCTTATTATGTTCACTAGCTTAGTGGGCACTCCATGGTGTCTCAGTAGCTTCCAGGTGGTCTCCCTGTGTACACTGTCAAAAGCTTTTTCATAATCTACAAAGTTGACGTAGAGTGAAGAATTCCACTCTAATGATTGTTCTATAATAATGCGAAGAGTGGCAATCTGGTCGACACATGACCGATTCTTTCTGAATCCTGCTTGTTGGTCTCTTAATTGATGGTCAACAGCATCCTTCATTCTATCCAGGATTACTCTATTTAGCACTTTGCCTGGCACAGAGAGTAAGGTGAGCCCTCTATAGTTGTTACAGTTTCCCAGGTCTCCTTTCTTTGGGAGCTTGATAATAAGGCCCTCTTTCCAGTCTGATGGTACTTGTTCTTCTTCCCAGATCCTTTTGAAGAGTGGGTGGAGCAGCTTCACGGTGGTATCCACATCTGTCTTTAAGGCTTCTGCCGGGATGTTATCTGGCCCTGTTGCTTTTCCATTTTTCAGCTGATGTACAGCTTTCCTGATTTCCTCAATGCTGGGTATGTCACAGCTGATGGGGAGGTCGGTCTGTGCTGGTTGGATATCTGGGGGGTTTGCTGGTGGAGGTCTATTTAGTAGTTCCTCAAAGTGTTCCGCCCATCTATTTAGTTGGCCATCCTTTGTTTTGATGGTGTTTCCTTCTCTATCCTTGACTGGTCTTTGTGGCCTGCTATATCTGCCTGACATCTTTCTGGTGGTGTCATACAACTGCTTCATGTTTCCATTTCTTGCTGCTTCCTCTGCTTCTTCTGCTAGGCTGTTGATGTATTTCAGCTTGTCCTCTTTAATGCTCCTCTTTACTGTTCTGTTGACCTCCTTATACTCTTCTTGTGCCTTTGCTTTAGATGCTCTTGTGCGGCTATTTGTCACTGCTGCTTTCTTCTCTTTCCTTGCTTGGATCTTTTGTTGCGTTTCTGTAGATATCCACTCTTTTTGCTGGAATTTCCTGTAGCCAACCACTTCTTGGCATGTGGATGTTAGTGTGTCTTTGATTTGTTGCCACTGGCTGTCAATGTTGGTCTCATCTTCCAGTAGGTCCTGGAGAACTTCGAATTTGTTTGAGAGTTTCAGTCTGAATTCTTCTTGTTTTTCTACCTCCCTCAATAGACTAACGTTGTATTTCTGTCTGTTGGCTGTTGTCTCTGTCTTGTTTTTCTTGAGTTTGAGTTTCAATCTAGCAGTTAGCAAGTGATGATCTGATGCTACATCTGCTCCCCTTTTTACTCTCACGTCCTGTAGTGATCTTCTGAATTGTTTGCTTATGCAGATGTGATCTATTTGGTTTTCTGTAGTATGGTCTGGCGATACCCATGTTGCTTTGTGGATCTTCTTATGGGGGAAGATACTGCCTCCGATCACAAGCTTGTTCAGTGCACAGAAGTCTATGAATTTCTCTCCATTGTCACTCATTTCTCCAAGTCCATGTGTTCCCATCACCTCTTCGTATCCGGTGTTTACTTCTCCTACCTTTGCATTAAAGTCTCCCATAAGGATGGTGGTATCTTTCTCTGAATATTTGTCCAGGATGTTCTGAAGTCTGTCGTAGAACTCCTCTTTTGCTTCTTCTTCACTGTCGTTCGTTGGCGCGTAGCACTGGATGACATTCATCTTAATCTTTTCTTTCGTTGTTCTGAATGTTGCTGTGATGATCCTTGGTCCATGGGCCTCCCATTCTATCAATGCTCTCTGTGTGGGTCTTGATAGCATGAGAGCTACCCCTTCTGTGTGTGGGGCAACGCTCAGGATAAACTGAACAGATAATATCGCGGAACAAGCCAAATGCCACAACAAATTCTCCGATAGATATGTCCCTGGCCAGTCTGGGATCGGTAGTTTTAAATATGGCAGTAAAGTCGTCAGTTGATGCGACGCTACGGTCACACTCAGGGGATGGCAGTATCAGGCTGATTAGATTAATATTTTTCCCCTGCAAGATTTTTGCCCGAAGGCGAGGAGAAATATTAGCACCAGAGGGTACATATGGCCTACCTATTGATGACGGGGCTGCGACAGCTGAGGCCAGAGTGAACGGCCCTGCAGGGGCGCTTGCCATAGGCATACATGCTGGGTTGAAAGGAATCACTGGAACCTGGGACGGCAAAAATTGAGCGACAGGAACAGAGGAGGTTGATGCCTGCGCATTTTCCAGCTGCTGGAGTCGAGCGTCCACTGACTTCATAGTATTAGACAGGGACTGCAGCGCGGCTATGAAAGCGGCATTATCTGACTGGACAGGAGGCACAGAGACAGGAGGCACAAAGACAGACTTCTTTTTAGCTTGCGGAGTATGATTTGTTTTTTGCGAGCGTTTGCGGTGAGGCAGAGACTGAACTGAAGGCTGGGTTGGAGGAGGCGGAGGCGGAGCTGGGCTAGAAAAGCCGGGAGGCTCGGTGAGAGCAGGAGACTCGAATACTTCCGCAGCTAGATCCTGCAGCTGACTGAGGTGTAACCCCGGAGCTGGTATAACACCGTGCTGATTTAGTAGATCCACAACCTCGGCCGCTGAATATCCCTGCCGAGCAGCAAGGCGGGCGCTACGCCGCGGGGAACCAGAACCCGCAGTGTCAGTTTCACCATCAAACAGTTCATCCGAATCGGACATGGTGCTTTGACTCGTGAACCCGACAAAAAACAGCAACAAAATCACACCAATGTAGAACGCCATACAACCTGATCAAGGACAGTTTCTGAAGCAGCAAGAGCAAAAAGCAGCAATGACAGCAGAGTGGTCGTTTGACTGCAATCCTGACAGCAGCGGTGTTTGAGAGGCTGTATGAGACAGAAACAAGCATATTTAAGGAACCCGCCTCCAAGCAATTGGCTTACGACTGGGTTGTGGAGCAACGTGATAGGCTTATGCTGGAGGTGCGTAGGGTGAGAGGTGATGAGAGCAGTGATGTGACACTATGCAATTGGTTAACAGAGACTGGGCGGCAACCAGCTGATTGTTCATTGAAACCCGGAAATTGACAGCTTATTATGATCTTGTGAGTAGATTGAAGAGTGGAGATATAAAGTGAATTAAGGAAGTGTAAAAGATATTATAGTCTTCCTGCTTGAACTTACGTTGAGAACTACATTAGTAAATGTTATGTTAACATATACAAATGTATTGTAAGTCATCTATAAACCTTTAGTAAATGAAGTGTTCCTCACCTGTTATAAATTATGTGTAAATCATTTACAATGCTTTCTGCATCCCCTAATCTAAAGTGTAAACCATTCATGACACATAAATGTGTTACAAACAAGGGGGTAGCTCTGTTTGTCAAAATTGAAGCCAATGTGGAAGTGTCCTCTTTGCCTGCAGGGGGCGACCCATTGCTTTGTGGACTCGAAAGAATGCAACTTTAAGTGCACTTCCGCATTGGCTTCAATTTTGACAGAGTTACCGCCTTGTATGTAACACATTTATGTGTGATGAATAGTTTACACTTTAGATTAGGGGATGCAGGAAGCCTTGTAAATGAATTGTAAATGATTTACACATCATTTATAACAGGTGAGAAACACTTCATTTACTAAAAGTTTATAGATGACTTACGCATTTGTGATATGTTAACATAGCATTTACGAATCATCTACAAATGTATATTCATGTTTTGTAAGTGATTAGTTCATCATTAACTAAAGGCTTATAAATGACTTACGACTGAACGTTATTATAAAGTGTTACCAAGGGCTTTATTTTTGTCTTCCTTTTATTTGTAGCATTCATTTATAATGATTCTAGCTGTATCATAGCTCATATCTTGGTAAACAACTCCCCCACCTTCCTCACGCTGTTCCTCCCACAAGATAGTTGTATTTAAAAATTCAGTGATTGCCAAGTTGGCAAATATGCGCTTTTCATACATGCCTGCTCATTTTGGATGTAGTACATTCGGGTACTTGATGGAATAATGAGGCACTTTGAGTCATTTGTCAACACACTTAAATATCATCGTGGCATTTCCATATTTCCATGGTGCAAACATGTTTTCCACAGAGCAGGCACTGAAGTTGACCAAGGATAAACACTGAAATGGGAAGATGGACATAAGCTACAAGACCATACTCATCTGCAATTCATGTCAACAACATTGTCTTTTTATTGTTATTTATCTTATTGTCTTTTTATTTCCAGTTGCAATGTTGATTTGTCCTTTTTCTCTTTCTCTCATTCTGTCTCTCTTTCTCTTGTTGTTGTTGTTGATGATGATGATGTTGATGTATTATACAGTATGTGTTGGTTGTGAAAATGATGGAAGAAATGTTGGAAGAAATCTTAGAAGATTATCTCCAAATCAATCATGGAACTTATAGCTTATTCAAAATGGTATGTGATGTTGATCATCGTCTATCAGCAGACATGATTTTCTAAGACAAGTGATCAAAATGATTGGTTTTGACACTTCTCTAGGCGCTCCAAGCCAGTCTTGACATGTTGACACTGTCCTACCTGCAGCCACACCTGAGTGAGGACAGATTTATGGGGTCGGGTGAGGTTCATACGGGAGAACCAAGGAGGCGTGAGAAAGGAGGAATTGAAGGCAAAGGCAGTTGTCAGAATTGGAGCTATACTGCAAAGCCGGAGAGCATACAGCAGGAGTGACGCGGTGTCTGGAACTGAGCACAGAAAGGGAAGAGGAAAGATAGTGGGAATAGTGTGTAAATAAAGAGTGGAAGAGTTACGGCTGAT